>NC_056731.1:702442125-702694352 GCF_019279795.1 Protopterus annectens
CACAATTCTTTATTAAGGTTTGCTCCATCAGTTTCATCAGTTTCATTATCCTCAAGTAAAGTATATGTTTCAAAGTAGATCCATATACATATATATATATATATATATATATATATATATATATATATATATATATACATATATATATATATATATATATATATATATATATATATATATATATACATATACATATAGACATACACTCACATAAATATATATATATATATATATATATATACATTAAATATATATATATATATATATATATATATATATATATATATATATATACATATATATGTGTGTGTGTATATATAGACAGATATATAGATATGTACACTGGAAGATAAACCCAGCCAAGCTAGAGTTCTCACTGTGCAATACCTTAAACCTCTGACTGTTGAGCCCTTAATGGGATACATGCAAATGATTCCTTAAGGGCATACTAGTGTTTCAGCTTCTGAAAGCCCATGACATTTTACTTTTCAAGTCTTTAAGGGTACATTCAACCAATAAAGCTAAACCTCACTCGCTGTAGACATGACAAGTTTCAGTCTTTTTTGAGTCTAATTAATACAGCATAAGCGGATTGCTTGGTTGTACTTTTGAAACACAGAGCTTAAAATCATGCCTGATGTCGATAAACATTATTGTGGCTGAAAAAATGTGCAAATAACATGAAGACCAAATGTTTATATGGACGAGTGCAAATATATATTAGCTTATGTCATTCCAGCAGTTATAGCTCTGATTTGAACCCACTCTTTTTAAATCACATGAACTGAATCCTGATCTACTAAAGAATCAAATAAATAGCACTTTTTTTTTTTTATTGGTAGGAGCCATACCCCCTTGTCACATCCTCACATTTTTAAATATATTAATTCTGAAATCGCATAGCAGTAAGAGGTAAGAAGATCCACCCACATTCCAGAAATTTGCTATAACCAGGAAAATGTGCAAAATGCTTCCCTCAATGAAAGAAGAATAGATACCGTGTTTTTTCTTTGTATGTTTGAGGCTTGATAAAACAAGCCTCAAAACAGCAAGCAAATAAATGTGGTTAGCAGGAAATGTGTCTAACAGTGTTCTCTCTTAGATGCTGTCTTCTCCAAAGTACAGCAGTCTTGGACTTAATGAAATATAAATAACAGGGATATGGGGTGCAATTTTAATGTATAATAGTGAAGCTCACATTTGCTTTTACATAATCGTATGTGACCTGTTGCTGTTTCAGGACTTGTATTATGATCTCAGATTTCTGACACTGCAGACAGAGTACATAAAAATAAATATAATTACCACCATACAAGAATAATTTCTGATACTATTAAACATGCAACACAAAACACAAAGATTTCAATGAAAACAAAATCAGAAAAATGTATTAATTTAGTTTTACAAAAACCACATTGTCAAAAATATTGAAAAGTCCCTTGCAAACCAAAGATTTCACTGTGTGCAATGTCCCAAACCTGCTTTGAAAGAGGCTCTCAAGAAATATACAAATGTTTCAGCCACACGGGTTGTGAATGCCTCTGACTTTTTTTGTTTTTTTTTAGAATTCTTTATTAAGGCATTCAGGACAATAAAGACATATACCATAGGCTGTAGAAATAACATGTTTATCCCTTTTTATGAGCTCATCAATACAGCATCAGTGCATAGTTCAGCAATTACTTGAAAACAGTTATGTCGACGTTAAAATGTCCTAATAATGAACAAAACAGCAAGTAAAATTTTCTTAAAGAATAAAATATCATAGGAAAAAAAAACATTAAAAATTTTCTAGTAAACCCAAGATTTCACTGTCTGCTGACAGAGACATTTAAGAATTATATAAATTACCTCTTAAGGATTGTAGACTGTCTCAGCCACTTAGCTTATGAATACTTATACTTCAGAGATTGATGTAACACCCTAAATATCCTTTGACAAAGGCCCATGGGAAATATGGGAATTTGCCCATAAGGACATACAGGTATTATAACCACACATCTTATTTATTAATGCATTCAGGCCAGTAAAGCTAAACCCCACTAGCTATAGGCATGACATGAACTGATGATCTGAGTAAAACACACGTTGTTGCACACAAACACACACACACACACACACACACACACACACACACACACACACACACACACACACACACACACACACACACACACACACACACATGCACACAGATATGCATTTTTTTCTAGTTAATGCATAGATCATAGCACCATCGCCCCAAAGTACTAAACCATTCATGACTTTTATTTGCATACTTAATCCTTTCATGCCAGTGTTCGATAAAGTAAGAACAAAAAGTACTGCTATATCGTAAAATATATCCTGCACCTTCCAGTTCTTATCAACAAGGTGAAGGAAGGAGTACAAGAAAAAATGTTATTGCTTTGAGAAATATTTGAAATCTGTCTTCATTAGAATTCAGTAGAATCTAATAAGAAACACATCCCCATGACCTAAGGATTTCTAAATAAAATATTTTTGCACTTAGTAACATACATTTTGTGTTGTTGTCTGTCATTTGCAGCAATTTTGTTTGTACTTTTAAAATGGATTGTTTAAAAAATATGTGCATAATGGTAAAGTCCTGTAAAAATTCATTTTAGTACTTAGAACAAAAATACAACCAATTAAATAAGTGCTACACTATGAAGTTATTCAGAATTTGTTTTTTTATTAGATCAATGATTCAAGAACAATATGTTCTTGTTGCAAGTTCAGGACAGTAAGAGTTATAACAGAAGTCCAAAAAGTTACATAACTTTAGAGGTAAATATATACTAAGTCTAAAACTGGTGTGGAGGACTTGCCCACATTGAAAATTATATTTTGTGTTACTTGTGGTTAATCAGTTTACACTTACATTTTTCTAGTTTCAGGGTGCACATTATTAAATCTTGGTCTTCTCAAAGGACAATGAACAATCCTTCTAATACAGTATTAAAACATTAGTAAATGTGCACTGTATCTGAAATGAACACACACACACATCTATATAATATAATATATATATATATATATATATATATATATATTTTTTTTTTTGCAATAAGTATAGTATACATATACATATAATATGTTTTCAGATGCTATAAGCTTACTATAAGCTTCTGATTAAATAACATTGACCACAAATTTGGGTATTAGATTGTAAAATGTGGTATTTCTGGAAATTTAAAGCAGCTGTGAAATTAAATTTAAAATTCACTTGCAAGTTATATAACTTCAAACCCAGTGAGCTTAAACAGCTGTTGTAGTTTCTGATAAAATAGTTACCTAATACTTTGTACTTATGCACAAACTGTGCTCAAAAGAAATGCTTCTTAAAACAGGCATATTACTTTTTACTGCAGCAATTGAAACATTAGATAAAACATCTGAGAAACAGTATTTTTAAAACTTTTTGTTCCATTAATAATTTGATCATCATTTTGTAGTAATTTAATAAAATATATGGTGTGGATATTATACTGAGATGGTTACTGCACACTTTTAACACTATAAAATTGCTTACTTTGCAAACCCAGCTATTTGAAATATGTTCCTCGTGTAACAATAGTTGTTCTTTGAACCATATTGTGCTGTATTACTTGTTTACACAATAATGGTGATAAACATTATTATATAAAAGATACATCCAGATATCTGTTTTTTAAACTGAACTAAAAATCAGATTTCGGCCTTAAGGAATATGCACTGAAACATGTTCATAGGTTCATAGGTGTATACTAGGCTAATGGCCCTACAGCCTTTACAAGCGTAGCCCATAGGATTACCCTGGCATAGTGCCACCCAACATTAGTTCCCAGTGCCTCTGTCGAGTAGAGCCACTGGAGTGATTCCTGGGGTGAATTTTCTATTTCCCATCCACTCATTAAGATTTCTCTTGAAGAGGGCCAGTGAGGTGCTCTGTTTGACAAGTATGGGAAGTCTATTCCATAGCATAGGCAGTCGCTGGGTTATGAACCTGTCCCTCCAGCATGTTCTGTTGATTGTGATAATGAGGTTGAGGTCTCTGGAGTGTGTGGTGCAGAGGGATTGGGATTTCTTTAGATGTAGCATTTCTAACAGAGCTGGGTCAGACATGGCTATGTAGGTCAAGCAGAGATCATCTCTAAGTAGGCGATATGAGACAGAGAATAGTTGGAGTTTTTTGAGTCTGTCCGTATAGGACAAGTGTTTAAGGCCTAGAATCCTCTTTCTGAGGTACTTTTGTGGCCTCTCCAGTTGTTGCAGGTGTCTAGTGAGGTACATGCCAAATGGGGCATTGAGCTCAATGATTGGCCTAATGAGGGAAGAGTAGAGGGAGACAATTACCTCTTTCTTCCGTGATGCAAAACCCTTAGCAATGAGATGTGCCACATAGAAGGACTTTCTGACCACAGTGGCAATGTGATGGTCAAAAGAGAGGTTGGCTGTCAACCTATGTTCCCAGATCCCTTATAATGCCTTCTGTGTTCAGTGGACTACCATCGATGTGGTAATTCATTGGAACCGGGTTTTTCCCAAAGGGGATGACGACACATTTTTTGGCATTGAGCTTAAGGCCATGGTTCCTACACCATTCATTGGTCTCAGTGAGGCCTTTCTGCAGGATGTCACCATCACTTGGGGAGTTAATAATAGCTCCCAACTTGCAATTGTCTGCGAACTTTGTCAGCCAGAGTCCCTTCATGTTGGCCTGGACTTCAGAGAAGTAGATACCAAACAGGAGAGGACCCAGGACCAAACCCTGTGGGACTCCACTTGTGACTGGTCGGCAGTCTGACTTGGACTCAGCTACTTTCACACTGCGGGTTCTATCTGTGAGCCAGTTTGCAACCCACCTAGTGATATAAGGGTTGATGCCTAGCTTACTGAGTTATTCTATGATTCCTGAGTGGGGAATGGTGTGAAAGGCCTTGGCCAGATCAAGGTAGGCTGTGTGAACCACCTTGCCTTCATCCACAGCTCTGGTGACTGACTCAAAGAAGTCAATCAAGCTGAGCAGGTATGATCTACCCTTCACAAAACCAAACTGTGTGGGATCCAGAGTTTGGAGATTCCCTATATCCTTGTTTATTAGTTCCATGATGATGCATTCCATAGCTTTGCATATCAGACTCATTAGGCTAATAGGGCGATTATTCCCAGGGTCTATGGTTGCTCCTCCTTTGTGGAGAGGGATGACTGTAGCAGTGTGCCATTCGGTAGAGACAAAGCCTGAGGTGAGGCTGTGATTGAACAGGGTACACAGGTGAGGTGCCAGTTCACTCTGTAGTTTATGTAGAACACAGCCATGGATAGTGTCAGGTCCCATAGAAGCTGTATTCTTGGCCTTAGACAGTGCTGTTTTACCTATGCAGCAGTAATACTGGGTGTCTGACAATCTACTGTTAATGTGATAGGTTCTTTTTTGGGGGGGGTAAAGATGACACAGAATCTGTCGGACAGTATATTGGCAATATCTGTTGGCTCTGTATAGGAGGTACGATTGTGCAGTAGCTCAGAGCAAATCTGGGTATTGCCATGGAGATTCTTTACATAACTATAGAAGGCCTTGTGGTTGTATTTACTATCTGCTGCAATTCTGTTTTCATAGCTAGCTTTAGAGGATTTGATGAGGGATCTCAACTTTTTGTTGAGGCTGATAAGGGAGTTTTTCCAGTCTTGATACTTCACCGTATTCCACATAAGTTTCCTCCTTCTGTTGTAGAGTTTGTTTATGGCATTGGACCACCTGATTGGCTTCCTTTTTTTGGAGGAGCGCATCTTGTTTCTATTGGGTATGACGAGATCCATGCATTTGTGTACGTGTTTGTACAGTGCATTGGTGTATGATTTGGCAGTTATGCAACTATTCTCCATTTGCATGGGTACTATGAAGTTAGCCACCTCTATTTTAGGAGCCCAAAGTTAGCTTTGGAGAAGTTTTTCATGGTGGTTACCTTTGTGGTGGTGGGGGGGGTAGATCTAACCAGGGAGGAGTTGACTATTGGTATAGAGCAATGGTCACCCATGTTAGTAATGACTAGGTCAAAGATGTTTCTATCTCTAATGAGGTAAGAACAAGCTGGTCCAGGGCAATGGAATTAATGAATTCCAGGAAACGTTGGGCGAGTGTATCGGTACATGAGTAGTTTTCCCAGTTAATGGAGGGGTAGTTGAAGTTGCCCAGTATGAGAGTGTTAAGTTGGACCCTAATATTCTCCATGGTGCTTAGGAATGTGGAGTGTGAGTCTTCCTACATGGTTGAGGACCTATAGCAGGCTATGATTTGAACTGCTGTCTTACCCAATGTTAGCTGCACCTGAAGTATCTCTGATGCATTATGTTGGGCTACCAGTCTGGAGGTGTGTGCATCCTTTATGAATATGGAAAGACCACCACCTTTGGAGCTTCAGTCCAAGTTTTATGGCTGAAAGGTGTGGAATGAGTTATAGCCTGGTATTGCAGGGGTGCTTTCTGCTGCTTTGAGCCACTTCTCTGTTACAGCACAAATGTCGATGTTCTCCATTTTATGGAGTACTTTGAGTGAGTGCATTTTGAAATTTAGACTTCTAGTGTTGAGCAGCATGACCCTCAGATTGCATTTGTTTGTAACTGTTACAGTGGTAATTTGGTATTTTGAACATCGCCTAAAAAAAGGCACTATAGGGGTGGCAAGAGCCTTGGCCAGTATCCAGAAGCCCAGGGGTGACAGATGCAAGCCATCTCTGGCAAAGCATCGAGATCTGTCAATCATGTCATCCTAGGCAGATAATGGATCCCCTTAGAATGACACCAGAAACTTAACCAGTTGTTGAAATCAATCATTTTCTGCTTGTACTGTAGTATCATTCTGGGTGATGGTAGGATGCTGCTCAGGGCTAGGGTCATACCCACCTGGGCTACATAATCTGATAGCTCCACCATTTTTCTTCTCATGTAGCCCAAAGAGGTATGTCTCAGGTCATTCACACTGACATGCACAATGACAGAGTCATATTTGTACCTGTTGCTGAGGGACCTGAGTATGTGCATTATGTGGTGACTCCTGGCACCTGACAGGCAACTGACTGTTACTTTCTCCTTATTCAACCTAGTGAGTGGGACATCAGTATGCCTCACTATCAAGTCACCTATGACTAGCATGTTTGGCATGCTGCTTTGCCTTAGGGGCTTTGACTGATTTGCACACTGTTTAGGAGAGTTATGTGTTTCATAATTAGTGTTGTGTTGTGGTGGATGAGTGCATTTCTGCCTTGGAGGTCTCTGCTGTTTGGGTAGATTTTTATTGAAAGCCCCTGCAAAGGTGGGTGTGTGGTTTGCGTTTTTATGTGAAGGCAGTGCTGGTGTGTGTTCTGGAAGGCTATGTGTTCCATGTGGTGTGGTGCAAGTGTTGACCTTGTCCTCTTGACCAGCTATTCCGGTCTTGGCTGGAGAGTGCGTGGCTTCCAATTTGGATATATAAGTGCATCTCTTGCAAGTCTGAGTGTTGGGAGGGAAGAAGAGAGGGTTGTTTGTGTACATGAGGCAATTTCTACATTGCCTCATGATGCCCAAGTTCACCAGGTTAATAAAAGAAAGCACAGGGAACTGACCATTAGACATGCCTAGAGGGGAGGGCATTAATAATAAGTACTGGAGTTGTTTCCTTGTAGAACATTTAGTGCTGGTAGCACTTTTGTGGGCTACAATAATTGTTACAAGAAGTCTAGTAAAGTGCTAGACTAATAAGCTAGTAAAAGTGTAGGAGAGGAGAGAACTAGCAGATCTAAGGGAAAAGTTGAAGAGCAGACTTTGGCACTGCTCACAAGCTTACAAACAGTCCTGGATACAGCAAATCTGTATCTGGACTCGACTAGTTACTGGAAAGGAGGGAAACAAGTGCAAACGCGGGCTTTTAAACCAGAAAGTTGAAAGAGATGGAAAGACTGCCCAAACTGCCAATAAACTACAATTTCTGAGCTAGAAACCACTCCTCTTGCGGTAGATAGGCTACCTTCTGCTTACCACTCCCACTGATAAGCTGGAAGGCTTCCCTCCAACACAGAAAGGCTTGGGTTGCTCAGAAGCTTACATACAGTTCTGGATACAGCAAATCTGTATCTGGACTAGACTAGTTACAAGAAAGGTGGGAATAGCGCTAACGCAGGCTTTTAGACCAGAAAGTTGAAATAGATGGAAAACTGCCCAAACGACCAATAAAGATGAAATGTTGACATTCATTTTAAGTAACCTCAAGTATACAGGCATTTTTTCTCTATTTATTTATTTATTCTTAAACATTAGAACATATTTAAACTTAGTTCATGATATTCTACTATAGATGACTGTGTCTATAGTTTATTTAAATGTGTATACTGCCCTTTTATTGTTTAATTACCATAATTGGGTCTTTGGTGCTTTTGTTTCAAGAACATGGTGGAAAAAATTATTTATATCAGTCCACTCAATAGTTGCAATTTATTCAAATAAATATAATAAAACAAGGCTATGTGAAGAAGGTTAGAAGATGCTGTAATATCATGCATTTCTGGTAAATACCTAGGATATGTTAACCCTGTTTAGAGAAAGTGTGTGTGATAACATGATGAAAAATTGTACAGTTTTTGATAATATAGTATTTTAGAGTCTTTGCCTTGTATGGATATAGACAGGTCCCAGGATTCAATAAAGCTGACACACCATATCGGCATAGTGGTATGGCTCAAACAAGGACTTCGGAGCCTGTGCGATCCATTAAACAAGGCTGGGGATTGCATGAGCATCCCAGCACTATTCCAGCATGGACATGATGGAATAATGCAAATCACCTCATTTGCTGGTGATAACTATGAAACTGAGGTGAATTTGCAATCCAAGAAGCAGACAGGCATCCGTGTTGGACCCGTGTCTGCAGCAGAAATGCATATGGTTAGTAATCGCATACATTTCTGCAAAAGTAAAAACAGGGGCATGCCAACTGAAAGTGAAGCATGTATTATGTTCATTAGGCATGCAGATGGCAAAAACTATGGCCATTGGCATGCCAAGGTGTTGCAAAATTGCAAAAATCAAAAGGGTTTTTTTGGCAGATTTTGGCCGTTTAAGCAGAGCGCAATGGTGCACAAAAGCGATCATGCAGAAAATAAAGAAAAATTAGTAACAAGGCAATTAAATGTGAAACATTAATTGTGCCATTATACTGGGCAGCATGCAGACTCACAACAATGACAGGTAACAGTGGTTGCTAAGAACATCGTCTTCGGTGCAGTGGTGTAACTAGGGTATAAGCCAGTAGGGGTATGGAAATGAGCTAAATTTATTGAATAGCAAAATGGGAGCCCATGTCTGTGGGTACCTAACTGTGTAGGAACTATAATGTGGAGGTGTAAGCAGAAGAGGCAGCTGACATGAAAAGGGGGTGTGTCATGCTTGGTGTAAGCACAATGGAGCTTCATGGCTTCTATTTGTACTCAGCTAAGCATGGATAAGCAAGGGGGTGTGTCTCAGGCTCTGCTTAGCTGTGCTTAGCTGGTTCAAGAAATGATGAGTGTGTTCATGCCCAGGGGAGGGCCCTTTCTGCTCAGCAATGTTTACACTAGCTGAAACAGTTTGTGTGGTGTACTGCACAGCTAAAAATGTGAGGAAATGTGAAAAAAGCATGAAATAGCAGAATAAAGGCAATCAACTACAAATAAGTAATAAGGCCTCTGCCACTCGCAGTGGCCCATTCAAACCCTGCAGTAATATAGCTGGCAGGTGGAATGTTTCATAGTCAGCAAATCACACAGGCAGCATCTGCAGTACACCAGTATAAACTATGCAAACACCCTTCAGTCTGTTTTTTCCCACAAATTCTGCACCATTGTAGTACATACTTGGGAATTTTAACTGAAAAAATGATAGGGGCTGCTGCTGTCTTGCTGCATCTCTATGTGTTGCAGACTGAGGGTGGTGAGGAGGATGATGCTAACAACCAGCCCAGACTGAGGAGGAAGAGAGTGTTCAGACCCAGGATAACCTTTCAGGGGCTACATGAGCTGGAGATACTAGTGCGCTACAGAGTAGACAGGGACATACTACAGCAACTCACTGAGCTTTGCTTACTTCACCTCAGACACAAAGCCAACAAAGGGGAACCCATCCCAGTCAAAACCAAGGAATGTGTAGTCTTAAGAATACAAGCTACAGGTACTTTTTAAAGACCAATTGGGGACATCATGGGGGTCTCACAGGCATCTGCATCCACATCAAAGCACCACCAGGTGAAGACGGGTTTATATCACAGCATCGAAACCCCATAATGTCGAATCACATTACATTGAATTGAATACATCGAAATGGAAAACATCGAAACTTAAAAAATCAGCAACATGTGGAGTGTATGTCAAAAACAAATTGCTCCATGCAGGTGGCAAGACCCCCTGCACCCCTCACACCCCTGCCACTTAAATATACCACTTCAGAGATTGCACTTGAGTATACTACAGTGCGGAAATGGAAGATTTCCATTTCCTACACTGTAGCGCGATCTTGGAGTTGGTATATTTAAATAGCGGGGGGTGTGGGAAGGCGCCTCCCTGCCTACACCCTTAATGTGTTATGTCCCCATTAGAAACTGCCATTGATATCCTTTCGATGTTTTGGTGGTTCAATGTAACCAGTTTGATGTAACGTTATTCGAGATTATGACGATTCGATGTTCTGATATAAACACGGTGAAGACAGTAAAGTGTCCATCAACTGCAAGGGCTATCACTCCATCAACTGCCAGGTCATGTGCAATGCCCAGGGCATTATCATGAATGTGTGGCAGCCCTTACAGTTATCATGCCTCCCACATCTGGCATGCCTCACAGCTGTGCCAGGCATTTGCCGCAGGGGACATCCTGTATGGCCATCTTGTGGGGGATGCTACCAATGCACTGGAACCGTGGATGATGACACCCATTAGAAATGCACACACACAAACTAAGAACATTGTAGAGCGTGTGTTTGGGATATTCAAGTCATGGTTCCGCTGCCTTGACATATCTGGCGGAGCCCTGCAGAACTTTCCAGCCACATGTGCACACATGTTCATAGTATGTGCCATGCTACACAATATGATCCTGTGGAAACAGCTGTGGGGGGAACATCACACAGAAGTGGCACACAGCACCCCACCATTGCCAAGGTCCCCACAAGCATGGGGGGCTTGGAGGAGGAAACCCCCTGAGCTTGCCCCTGTAGGCAGATGTAGGCATGCCCAGTATGCCTTGGCTTTGGCAAAGAGGCAATGCATTGTGCATACACTGACACCCTAGGGACCCAGGGACTGATGCCTTTCTTGACTCACACACACAGTAAAATGGATGCCACACACATCACACTATCTGTACCTTACAATGTTTAGGCTGTGTACTGCATGCATCTGACAGAGTCAGCCCTCAAGCACCATCCTCACAACTGTTGCAGGCACAAGGTAAGTCACTCTTCTTAACAATAAATGATTGGAGTAGTATGTTTTGGTAGCATAGCTAAAGTATTGCTGCGTGTATGCAAGGGAATAGGGTGGCCTACCAGGATAGCAGCAGACAACTGACAGCTATGTGGGACAACAGGAAATGTCCACCCAATACTGGCTTCCCCAGAGTATGCAGTAGTCCCCTAGGTGACAAAACTCACTGCAGAGTATGTGGGGGACTAACAAATGGAGGGTGTCATAGGTCACATGCATGGATGTCAATGTTGGGGTCCCATACGCACCCCTCAGCCTCCTTCAGCAAGCCAGCCATAGAAAACCATAAAGAAATGTCTGGCAATGGTCCATAAATAGGGACAATGATGAAATATTCCTCTTACAGACTTACACAGTGATATCACAGAATGTCTTCCAGTTGCATTAGGTCTCTGAAGCGTATGAAGTCTGCAACTCAAATGTCTGCCATTACATCCTAACCTTTTGTCTGTAGTGATATGTCAGTATTCTCCAAGACAGACACAACACTATGCTAAATGAAACCAAAATGTAAAACCAACATCTGCACAGTCTATGCAAATGTGTATAGTTGTCAGCACTCCCGTGTTCCCATAGAAATGCAGTAACATTTAATTTCATATGGTAATAGCAGCAGAGCACATATTGCCAGGGCTGTCCCAATCAACTTGATAACGTGTTGCATGACCACAATATGCAGGGGTCAGTGAGTTATGTATGTGTGTGGTTAATACTGACAGGAAGTGGGCAGCATTTACTCTTGGCTGTTGTGGCTTAGTGACCTAGGTACAGTACTGTAGTTGATGGGGTCCATGTTCCATGAATTTCTGTGCCAACTATTTTGCATGTCAGCTACACCTACGGTAGGAGTTGTACACACTGTCCAGAAGTCAATATCCATTACTGCAGGAAAGTTGGACAAGTCAGGGACGGGGGCAACACATATGGACAGTACACAACTCACAGTAACCTACACAGTGCCGCCTAGTAGGACAGCAGGTACCTGGAAGTCAGTGTACTGCCAGGTTATAAATGGCTGCCACCTTACTTTGTCAGCACTGAAAATAAGTCACTGACCACCATCCATACCCCTGGAATGACAGGCTGTCACAGAAGGACCACAAGTATGCCTCGTATACCTGTTCTGCTTGTCTTAACATTGCATTTGCCTGCCAAGCTATTTGCAAAACAAAAAACGTTCATGTCAAAACATCAATGGCAGAAAGTAGAGAAGCAGATGTCATACCCATAAGAAAAAGCAAGCAAACACCAAACCAGTCTCCCAACTGTCTATGTTTGGCAAAGCATTATTAACACCCTGTCCCCATGTGTGGGCCTGTGTCTGACTGTCATCCATGGGCCTGTCCAGATGTTAGTCTGTGACAGGTTGACCGCTAGGGCCAACATGTAGCCTCATAATAACATAGCAAGACAAACCATCTGAGGACCACAACAGATGTAGTGGTGCAATGATGGACAACCTGCTAAATAGATACACTCAGATGTGTGAAGTCCACAACTCTGTGTGTGATGTTATGGCATCTGCCGCACTCACACCAGAAATACAAATACATAACAGCAGCCACTGTGGGCAAAACCTGCGACTGGACTACAGGAGGACAAAGAGACACACATAAGGGGAAGGGGAAATAATGGCCAGACAAATGGAGAATTTGCACACCAGAACAAATTGTGCAGTACCATAGGTTCACTGCAGTGCAGGGAGTCAGTAAACATCACCCATAACTGCACAACACACACCCACATAAGTGGAGGTCCTCAACAAACAAAACCACAAACAAAGGACATCTCAGAGGCAAAAACACATGAGAACTCCAGAAACCTACACACCACAGAACATGCATAGTCCACAACATGCATAGTCCACACACCAGTGTCTCGCAACCACTAAGGCCTTACCATAAACCCAACATATTACTCATAGGCGACTCCATCATGAGACACAAAGATGTGTCTCTCACCAGGCTGGATACAGAGAAAGTCATGTTTACTTGTCTGTCAGGTGCCCGAATCTGCCATATCGCACATGCATTGAAGTCACACCACAACAGGTACTGTTATCACTCTGGCCTAGTCCATGACAGTGTGAACAATGTCAGATGTACCTCCCTGGACTATAGGAAGACAGACATGATTCAGCTTGCTGAATATGTATCCCATGCAGGTATGTCCCTAGATTTAAGCAGCATTCTACTGTCTCCTGGAAAGATGGCTCATTATAAACAGAAAATGATTGTCAGTAACAATTGGCTTATTTACTAGTGTCATCTCAGGGGGATCCACTGCCTGTCAGCCTGGGAGCATATGATTGACAGAACATGCTGCTTTGCTAGAGATGGCCTACATTTGTCTCACTTGGCCTTCAGGCCACTGGCAAAGGCCCTTGCCTCCCCCATAGTGCCTTTTTAGGGAAAGTCATGGAATCAATACTGCCAACATAAAACACTCAACAAAACACAAATTAAAGGCCATGCTGCTAAACACTAGGAGTCTAAACAGGAAAATGCACTCATTGCAAGCATTTGTAACCCTGGAAGATGGTGACATTTGTACACTCACAGAAACATGGGCCACAGCTGCAGAGAGCAACCCATCCTTACCTGATCACTCATGCTATCGCACAGCCAGACCCTAAAATGTGGGCAGCAAAGCCAAAGGAGGTGGAATATAAACAGACACACACCTCCAGGCTGGTCAAACTGTCTGACACACATGAGATACTCCAAGTGCAGTCAACCATTGACCAGACCCCTTTACAAATTATAGGTAGCTACAGGCCAACATATCTGACTCAGGATACCCACCCCACATATCTGGCCTACTACAGATCTGTGAGGATTCAACCCATTACCATGATCCTGGCTGACTTATATTACCCAACCATTGATTGGAAAACCAACCATGTCAGAACAAAAATGCACAGAGATTCCCCCACCTTATCAATGCTAAATCCTTAGGATAGCTACTTGATAACCCCACAAGACGTGATAAATATGTCGGATTTGGCAGTAACCAACATGATTAACCACTGCAGTACCCCAACGGTATCGTCCTCCCTGCAAGATCCGACAAAAAAAACATTCAAGTGCGATATCACCATCTCTCCTGACCCCCCTCTAGCCATGGTAAAAAGTAAATGTCTCCCAAGCTGATCACAACCACTAGAGGGATAGTATAAACAGCTGAGCAGCCCCCTACTCCACTGGAGAAACAGGAACCAACATACAAATGTACACAAAAGTACTATATCAGCATATGTATAGAGAAGCATGGAATCAGGAATACCTGACAGGACAACATCATCATCCACAAGGGAGAGTAAACCTGTCTGCAAACATCTGCAATAAAGGAACTATATAACAAAAGGATAATATTGCTGTCCAGTAATGAGAAGGAGCAGGTGCACTATTGGAAGCAATCAACCCTTAGCCTGAGCAGACATATAAGAGCAACAGTGAAATCCTCTAAAAGCAACCCTGAGTCCAAATTGCCCACATCTAAGACAGACAGTCATAAGGTCTTCCTCACATATGTCTGCATTTCCAATGGAAGCTCCCAGATCTGTGCAGAACTGGTGGTCAAGGACTCCACATACACAAATGCTGTAGATATAGCCAATCTACTGGCTGACAGATTCAGCAGAAATGTCTCCCTTCTGACCCCCCCATCAGGAAAGCAGGACATCCACAGTACCTGACCACCCAACCCTTATCACTAGGAACAGGGCATCACTGCCCTCTCAAAGCCAAGAAGACATTCTCCATGGGACCTGAATATATCCCAGGCTGCAACCTACATGAACCCAGGCAAGAAGTGGCAGCATCATTATGCAGCCTACACAACCAAAGCCTGAGTACTGCCTTTATCACAGCTGAGTGGTGGACAGGCACTATCATCCCTTGACACCAAGGTGGAGTGTTCACTGATCCAGGAAATTATACAGCTATCAGCCTAACTAGCCTGATCTGCAAGGCCATGCAATGGATTTTTATGGACCTCATTAACAGGGACATTGGCAGACTCTAAATGCTTGACCCCATACATTCTGCCTTTCTGAAAGGGGATGTATGTCAGTGAACTCTGGATGACTTCCCTGAGACAGCCAACAAAGACATGGATGATTTCAACAATTGGCTAAGCTTCTGGTGTCATTCAAAGGGGATCCAGTATTTGTCTGCCTGGGAAGACATGATCGACAAACCACAAAGCTTTGCCAGAGATGGTCTGCACCTGTCACCCCTGGGATTCAGGTTACTGGCTAAAGCTCTTGCCACCCCTATAGTGCCTTTTTTAGGCAAGGTTCAAAGGATAAAACCACCACCGTAACAAATAGAAGCAGGCAAAATCTGGAGGTAATGCTACTCAATGCTAGAAGTCTAAACCTCAAAATGCACTCTCTCGAGTCACTCCTAAAAATGGAGGACATCGATGTCTGTGCAGTAACTGAGACCTGTTTCAAGGCTCCAGAGAGCACCCCTGCAATACCAGGCTACAATTCTGACCACACTTTTCGGCCACAAAACCAGGACTGAAACACTAAAGGTGGAGGAGTGTCCATATTCACCAAGGATATTCACATCTCCAGGCTAGTTGCCCAACACAATGCATCTGAAATTCTCCAGGTGCAACTAACACCAGGTAAGACTGCAATCCAAATTGTAGCTTGCTACAGATCCCCATCCATGCCCCAAGATTCTCACTACACCTTTCTAAACATAGTGGAAAATATTAAGATACAACCAAACACCCTAATACTGGGTGATTTCAACTACTCTGCCATTAATTGGGAAAACTACTCAGGTACCAACTCCTTTTCCCAATGGTTCTTGGAATTCATAAATTCCAATGCCCTGGATCAACTAATCCATTGTCCCACCAGGGGCTCCAATATCCTAGACCTGGTCATTACCAACATGGGAGATAAATGCTCTACACCAGTGTGTCACACCCTCACTGGTCAGGTCTGACCATAAGCAAATCCCCCTTGACATCCACATCCTACCCCCACCCCCCAGTAAGGAAACCTCATTAAAAAAACTTCTCCAAAGCCAACTTCAAGCTACTGAAGTCAGAAGGGACAAACTTCACAACACCCATGCAGATGGGATCTGGAAGTTCGACTGCAGAATCCTACACTAAGGCACTGTACGAGCACATCAACTTGTGCATGAATCATGCCATCCCAAATAGAACCAAGATGCTGTTCTCCAAAAAAAGGAAGCCAATCTGGTGTCCCCTTGCTATAAACAAGCTGTACAACAGAAGGAAGAAACTGTTGCACAAAAGAGGAAAATCCCAGGATGCAAAAAACTCCCTCACCAGCCTCAGTAAGAAGCTGAGATCCCTCATAAAATCCTCAAAAGCTAGTTACGAAAATAAAATTGCCAAAGATTCCAAAGACAACCACAAGGCATTCTATAGTTATGTCAAGAATCTAAATGGCAATGCTCAGATCTGCTCTGAGTTACAACAGAATGGCATTAAATATACTGATCCCAAGGATATTGCCAATATCCTGGCAGATCGATTTAGTGCCAACTTCACCCCACTCTCACCCCTAAAGGACCCATCTCAATACCAAAAGATTGCCAAATTCCAATAATCACGGCCACACAGGTAGAAACCGCACTCTCCAAAGCTAAGAATACAGCATCCATGGGACCAGATGACATCCCAGGCTGTGTACTACATGAACTACAAAATGAACTGGCACCTCACCTAAGTGTGATGTTTAATCATAGCCTCACCTCAGGCTTCATGCCCACTGAGTGGCGCACAGCTACAGTTATCCCGCTCCACAAGGGAGGATCCACCTTGGATCCCGGGAACTACCATCCCATCAGTCTGACAAGCCTGATTTGCAAGGGCATGGAATGCATTATCATGGAACTTATAAACAAATACATCAGCAAGCTTCAAACACTAGACCCCACCCAGTTTGGGTTTGTGAAGGGCCGATCTTGTCTCCTGAATCTGATTGACTTCTTCGAATCAGTCTCCAGAAATGTGGATGAGGGTAAGGCAGTCCACACAGCCTATCTGGATCTCGCCAAGGCCTTTGACACCATCCCCCACTCTGGAATCATAGATAAACTTACTAAGCTGGGCATAAATCCCTATGTCACTCGATGGGTTGCTAACTGGCTTACTGACAGAACCCAGACAGTAAAAGTAGCCGACTCCAAATCCAGCTCCAGACAAGTGACAAGTGGAGTACCTCAGGGTTCAGTCCTGGGACCACTCTTGTTTGGCATCTACTTCTCTGAAGTACAGGCCAACACTAAGGGACTCTGGCTAACAAAGTTTGCAGATGACTGCAAACTGGGAGCCATTATTGAATCCCCAAATTATGTGGATATTCTACAAAAGGGCCTTACAGAAACAGATGCCTGGTGCCAGAGCCATGGGCTCAAGCTTAATGCCAAGAAATGTATAGTTATCCCCTTTGGAAAAAAACATGTACCCATGAATTACCACATAGGTGGCAGGACACTAAACATCGAAAGTGTGATGAGAGACTTAGGGACACAGGTGGACAGTGATCTCACCTTCAATAACCACAATGCCACAACAGTCAGGAAATCCTTCTATGTGGCACACCTCATCACTAAGGGCTTTTCATCCAGAAAAAAGGAGGTCATTGTCCCACTGTACTCATCCTTCATTAGACCCATTATAGAGTATAATGCCCCATTTGGTATGTACCTCACAAGACATCTGCAACATCTTGAAAGGCCACAGAAATACCTCACTAAAAGAATCTCAGGCCTAAAGCAGATGCCATATACTGACCGTCTAAAAAAACTCCAGCTATACTCTGTGGTATATCGCCTACTCAGAGGTGATCTCTGCTTAACATACAAGGCCATGTCAAACCCTGAGCTGTTGGACATGCTCCACATAAAAAAATCTCAATCCGTCAGAGCCACACGCTGCATGAATCTAAACCTTGTCATCACAATGAACAAAACATGCTGGAGGGATAGGTTCCTGACCCAGAGACTCCCCATACTCTGGAATAGACTGCCCATACATATCAAGCAGAGCGCCTCTTTGGCCCTCTTCAAAAGGAACCTTGATGATTGGACGGGAGATAGGAAATTCACCCCGGGGATCATGTCAGCCACCCTGCTAGACAGGGGCCTGGAGAAGTAAATATTGTGGGAAGAAATATCCAGGGAATTGTTATGGCTAGGCTTGCATAGGCCCTAGGGCCGATAGCCTAGTACCAACCTATGAACCTATGAGGGTAAGATGGTGCACTCCAGTCACCTTGACTTGGCCAAAGCCTTACACACTATTGCCCACTTGGCCATAGTACATGAACTCTGTCAAGTAGGCAGCAATCCATGTTACCAGATGGGTAGCAAACTTGTTTACTGACAGAACCCACATGATCATAATAGGGATAGCCAAGTCAAGTAGTAGACTCGTTATGAGTGGCATACCCCAGGGATCAGCCTGGGAGCCTCTGGTATATGGAATATACTTCCCTGAGGTGAAGTCCAAAAACACTGGCCTATGGCTGACCAAGTTGGGAGATGAATGCAAGCTGGGAACAGTCATCAATACCCAAAGTGATGTGGGAGTCCTACAACAGGGTCTCATCAAAGCAAATGATTGCTGCCAGAAACATGGCCTCAAGCTGAATGCCTGCAGATGCATCATCATCATCCCTTCGGGGGGGACTGAAGTCCCCACATATTATCACATTAACAACAATGTCCTACATGCACAATCGGTAGTGAGGAATTTGGCCACCCAGGTTGACAGCAACCTGAAGTCTGAGCACCATGTTGCTTCCATTGTACAGAAAGCTTCATAGATGGGCCAACATAAAAGTAAGGCTATCTCATCCAGGGACAAAGAGGTCATAAGATCCAGGTATTCTAAGCTCATAAGGCCAATTATTTTGAACAATGCCCCTTTTAGCATGTACCCCACAAAGCACATGCAGCAGCTGGAGAGACCACAGAGGTTCCACACCGGGAGACTCCAGGACCCCAAAATCCTATGCTACACAGATAGGCTAACAGCACTGTCCCTCTACTCAGTTCCATACAAACTCCTCAGAGGTGACCTCTGTCGGGTATACAAAGCAATCCAGACCCTGCCTTGATGGGACTTTTACACATCTGGAAGTCAAGGCCCACTCAATTAACCTGTAGGTGCAGTATCAACCTGGTCTGTGATATCAATAGGGCTTGTTGTGACAGATACATATCCCAGAGACTCCCCCATCTGTGGAATACACTCCCTGTCCACCACAAGCTGAGTGCCTCAATACTCCTTGTAAAGTGTTCCCTGTATAAGTGCATGAGAAACAGAAAATATTGTCCTGTGATTCCACCTGTGTCCCTGCTAGACAGGAGCTCTGGGTGCTGACATGTCTTAACATGGGCTACACTCTCATCTATGAGGGTGATAAAGCTTTCAGGGCCAATAGCCTAGTAACCTCATAACCTATCAACCTATAAACAAATGTCTGTCAGGGGTTCACAACATTACTCTATACTGCTCTGCCACTGACATACCTGGAAATCACAGTGCTAGGTGGAATATACTGCACATATAATTGACATCTCTGCTCAGTAGAATGGACTCTGTACCCACACCATGATATGACTTTTCAGTTAAGAATAATACCGCACAATCAGGAGATCCCCAGCCAGTATATCCCTGAGGTGCTGGACTGCTAACACAGCTTCATCATCCAATCGGCTATAGCCACACCTCTCAACCAGCCAGATTAGGCAAGAATGTCTATAGTTTGGGTCATACTTTTGGTCTGTGCATCATACATATTGTATTTATCAGGTAAATAACTGTGATGATCTGAGGATTTCTGTCAGTAAGTAATGACACAGTACATTTCAGTGTCAGATGTCATATATGTCAGAAAATGTCTGCTAAAACAAACCCTGTTGCTGTAGCAACTTTCTGTGTTAATAAGAGCAATATTTACAGTATCTCCCTATGTTTGGGCCATTGACCCCCCCCCCCCATTTGGCAGGCTCTCTCCAGATATCTTGCACTAACAGGTTGAGAGGTATGGCTGTAGCACACAAAACCCCAGACCGGAGTACAACTATCTCTGGAATGGAGTCCCACTCTTTCTATATCTGGTCATGCTGGGCATGCTCCTACATTTAATTACAGACCATGTCTAAACCCAGATCAGGGTATATAACTATATTGTGCATATATGTCTTTGCATACAGACAACTATGTACACCTTAACTGTCTCTACCCACACCATCAGACAGGATTACCCTCAGCTAGCTGTAGGTTGCCCATATGTGATATATCTGCATCTGTTGTGTGTGATACACAGACATATGGGGGGGCAACATATAATAATATTTCAAGCATACACACACACAGACATGGGGAAGAGAGAGACAGACAGTGATAGAGAGAGAGAGAGAGAGAGAGAGAGAGAGAGAGAGAGAGAGAGAGAGAGAGACAGGGAGACACACACAGAGAGTGAGTCATAGACAGGGATACCCTGAAAGGCATAGAGTGATGTCCTGCTCCAGACAGTTGCATACCAGTTGTAACCAGTCACATGTGCCAGCATGAAGGTGAGCTCTATTGTGTAATAGTAGTGCAGAGATAGGAGTTGTAATATCACAGCACCCACCTTTGTGTGTGTGTGTGTGTGTGTGTGTGTGTGTGTGTGTGTGTGTGTGTGTGTGTGTGTGTGTGTTTGCAGGTTAAAGTATTATGAGGCCTTTCACACTCAGTACACATCCCATTGCCATACTTTACAAGATCTACTGATGTCATTCACCTTAGAAGTACTTTTAGACACTTGTCAGCCCTATAATCTCTGTAGCACATGTGATAACTGCATAATACTATACTACAAATAACCAGATAGATAGAGGTTCTACTCTCAGTCCTGGCAAATATAAGTGTGTGTGTGTTTGTAGGTTAAAGATTTTTAAGCCATTCCCACCCAGTACACCTCCCATTGCCCAACTTTAGCTGTTCTGCTGATGTCATTTACCTTAGAAGTACCTTTGGGCAACTGTCAACCCTAGAATGTCTGTGGCGCATGCAATAACTATGTAACACTATAGTACAAATAAGTAGATAGGCAGGGGATCTAATCTCAGTTTGGGCAAATGTGTGCGTATAAGTGTTTGTAGGTTAAAGTATTTTTGAGGCCATTCCCACCAAGTACACCTCGTATTGCCCTACTTTAGCAGTCCTGCTGTCAGTCTCCTTAGAAGTACCTTTGGACAACTGTCAGACCTATAAGCTTTGTGGTGCATGCAATAACTGCATAACAATGTAGTACAAACAACTAGATAGGCAGGGGTTCTAATATCAGTTTTGGTAAATGTGTGGATGTATAAGTGTGCAGGTTAAAGCATTTTGAGGCCTTTCCCACCCAGTACACTTCCCATTGCCATACTTTACAAGGGCTGCTGATGTAATTCACCTTAAAAGTATCTTGGGGCAGACTTAAACTCTCTAAACTCTGTGTCATTTGTGATAATTGTGTAACACTGTAGTAGAAATAACTAGATAGGTAGGGATTCTAAACTCAATACTGGCTAGTGTGTGTGTGTGTGTGTGTGTGTGTGTGTGTGTGTGTGTGTGTGTGTGTGTGTGTGTGTGTGCGCGTGTGTGTGTGAGAACCATATCCTCTGGGGGTGTGGATTATACATTTTTAGGTGTGTTCCACCCAGTACAATTCATATGACCATACTTTACAAGGCCCACTGATGTCAACCTTAGATGTACCTGTATACACTCTTCAGCCCTATAAGCTCTATGGCACATGCAATAAATGTGTAATACTATAGTATAAATAGATAGATAAGGGCTCTAATCTCTATATTGACAACTATACTACAGTGTGTTTGTGTATGAAGCATATGCCCTGTGGCTGTTGTGTGTGTTGGTTATACCATTTAAGGCCTGTTGACCTCCTCTCCATGGCATTACTTTAAAGAGCCTGTTAATGGCATCTGCCTTACATGCATCATGTTAAACTATACAGCCCATTCCAGTCATCTGTACAAAGGGTCTATATTATATCCTCGAATGCTTAAAAAAGTGAACGCTGATTGATCGCACTTATTTTCATGAAACTGCAAAATATCGAAGCAGCAGAAACTCAATTTTTTTCCTAGGGAAAGAATTTGGTTGTCCGTTTCTGTTGCTTCAGTATTTTCAGTGTTATGGTGGAAAGTTACCGGTCGGATTCAGGTAAGTGTGCGATTGTGTGGATGTGAGTGTTAGGGTGATTTAGGTGAGTTAGGGTTAGGGCTCGGGTTAGGTGTGTGTGAGATTGAGTGGATATGAGGGTTAGGGTGTATTTAAGTGAGTTAGGGTTAGAGAGCGGGTAAGGTGAGTGTGCAATAGTGACGGACCTTAGGGTTATGGTTTGGGTTAAGGTAAGTGGATAGTTAATGGTGTGTGCATAGATTAGTGTAGGGTTAGGTATCAGATTTTAGGTGTATGTGCGTGGATTTCTGTTTGTTTGGTGTGCTTGTGTTGTGTGTATGTGTTTTGGATCAGCGATTTTTTCCCTGGGAAAAAAAAAATCACTGATCTGACAGTTCGAGATTGTAAGCTTTCGCTTAAATCAGGTAGATCAATCAGCGTTCACTTTTTTAAGCATTCGATGATATAATATAGACTCTGTACAAATGTATATAGAATATCCAGATGTTTGCAAACTATATGGGGTCTGTGTCCCCTAACAATGGGCATGTATGAGACATCATTGCCAAATATGTCACAGTTACACTTGTGACAGTTACGTCATCATCAGACTTAATACCTGACTGAAACATCTTGTTGATACAAGGTCTGTTACTCTGTCACTTGTCCAGGTTTGTAAGAGCAATATATGAGACCAGTCGCTATTTTGGGTGGTTTGTCCCACCATCCATGAAGGTATTCCCAAGATTACTTGTAAGAGGTAGTAAGTTATGTCCCAGGCATAATAACCTCGTTGGTGCATGTAATGTGTCCGTAGCACTATAGTACATACAAGTGGATACTTAGGGTTACTTTTCTGTCTATTGGCAACTGTGTATGTGTTTCTGTATGGATATCCTCTGTGGCTGCCTTTACTGTGTGTATGTGATGGTTATACCATTGTGTGTGTCTCTTCCACCCTGTTAACTCCCCCATTGCCAAACTAGACGCAACTCCTACAGATGTCGTCCACCTTACAAGCACAGTTGCACAGTTCCTAACACAAAGGCACTGTGGTGCATGCAATACTCATATCACTGTGCATTGTGCATAAATAGATAGGCAGGATTTCTACTTCTAACTTTCTTACTTTATACCTATGTATACTTTTCACCTAATATTAAACTGCACTAACTACTGACTTCTCCTTACCTATTCATATAAACCATGTTTTCCAATTTAATTCTATGTATATATGGATAAAGTAAACAACTTTTTTGTATATTATCTTTACTATTTGTATTATAAAACTGCAGTGGTGGTGCTGCGGTAGCGTTGTCACCTCACAGTAAGACGTCCTGTTCGATTCTCAGCTAGAGCGTATTCTGTGTTGAGACATGCGTGAATGGGCGTACCTTTGTTGAAGGTTGTGCATCAGGGCCAGCAACTCGGCACGTAAAAATCTACTGCCAATCATTAGCGGACCAGAGTTCCACTGTGGCGACCCCTAACCGGGAAAAGCCAAAAGACACAACAACCTTTACTATTTGTATTATGCTCACCATTAGTTTTGTACTTTTTTGATAACAGCTGCATCAAGCTTGTACTGCTACAACAGTATTGGACTTTTTTTTAATAACAGTTGCGTCAAGCTTGAACTGTCACAACTTTTATACTATATTGTGTATTTGTGTTGGAGATTTTCTCCCTGGGCCTCTACTGAAAATGGACATGTATCCAGTTAGACTAGCCCGGTCAACAAATGTAAACCAAACCAACAAAACAAACATAATATGAGAAGTGTCAACTCTGTGTGCTTGTGTGTTTCAATACATGTCCCCATGCAGCAGTGTGGGTGTTTCAGATGGCTCTACCATATTAAGGGCCTCTGAATCCACCACTGGCAATCCTAACAGCCCCTGCAATTGTCACCCACTTGAATAGTAGTGGCAGACACTGCAACACTACATTACCTCTGTGGTGTTTGTGTTATGTATTTAGCACTATTGTTTGTAAAACTCGGTAGGTAGAGGTTCGGCTATTAGCAAGGGCAGGTCATGAATGTGCATGTGTGTGTGTGTGTGTGTGTGTGTGTGTGTGTGTGTGTGTGTGTGTGTGTGTGTGTGTGTGTGTGTGTGTGTGTGTGTGTGTGTGTGTGTGTGTGTGTGTGTGTACATACATTCCCTTACAGCAGTCAACCTGTGTTACAGCCACTAGCATACCTCTCAAACACTCACAGAAAGACAACTAGTTAAAGCTGTATGGGAAGCTGGGGCAAACAGCAAACATTGAGCACACCCATCACATTTTGCTGTGGCACACATGGAAAACAGATAGCAGAACAGGTCATGCATTTGAATGCACTTTCCAAAGCGTAAGTGTTGTTACATGACAATATCCGTCATTAATCTGCAATATCAGTCTGTCATGATTTTCCAAAATATTGGCCGGAAAACATGTTTATGACAGATGGAAAGAAATTATGTGTCAAACATCAGGACAATCTGCAGACATATTCAGAGGTCAGAGGTATGGCCACCATTTGTATCCATATCTTCCAAGCTCTTAGAGCAAGAAATGTTTACAAAGCCATAAATAATGGGGTGACAAAGGTCAAATAATAGGGACCATTTTTAAATATTGCTCCTACAGTGATAGAATAAGAGGTTTTGCATTAGCATAGATATTTTGAAGGGTATGAAGTCTGCAACTCAAATGTCTGTCATTATTTTTTTTTACAACAACCCTCTATGATTTGGCAACGATTTGCCAGAAAAATACAAGTTTATGAGAAAATGGACCAAAAATATGAGGCAAGACTCTGGAAATTCTGTGGAAATCTGTACAGTTGAGAGGTATGTCTCTGCCACCCAGCAGGTTGTAGTCCATGTTTGGCATGGTGTGACCTGTGACAACAGAAACAGTGAAAAGAGGTCCCAAGACTTTAGGACAAGAAACATGTCATACAGTTCTGTACTGATTGCATAGAGCAGTTATTGCACATCAGAAGCGCCTTAATGTTATGAGAAATACTGTAAGCTCCTTACAGTACCTGCAGGCAAGGGCCTCACTCACATAGGAATGGTGGTAAGGGAAAAAATGCACCTCTCAAAGGGTTAAAACTGCACAAAAGCACAAAGCCATGCACATGCTGGATTTAAATACCACAACAACAAAGGTAAAATAGGAACACTGGGAGTGACCAATCAACACTTCTCCCTGAGCTCTTAGCTCAGCATCATATGAGAGACCAGTTCCAGCCAGTTCACTTACTCCCAGTAAGTGCAGGCATGCCCTGGACAACACTAGATAAGCATAGCAGGAAACACAAGAATCACACAAACAGATGGGAATGCAGCAAAGCCTGAACCAGACTATGCTAAAGATATTTAAAATCTTTTTAGGTCAGTGTAACACTGGTGTAAACAGATACACACTCAAATATGACAATAGCAAACAAGAACAAATTAATTTAAACAGATTAAACAGTTAACCAATAGTAAACCTCAGAATAGAGCACTGTTCCAGCATTCTTCAGTCACACAACATCTAACTGCACACTCCTGCCACTAGGGTGCAGGGGAACCCTCTCCAAAAAGATGGCCTGGATTAGTGTTCAAGTTATACAAATAAAGTGATATTCAGCAGGCCAGGATGTAGTTTATGCTACAGCAAACAAAGCGTACCAATGTCACAAAATACAGTTTAAATGAGCAGTTACTATAAGCCTTTAACCAGCAATTTCTAGCTCAGAAGGGCATAATCTAGCCTCTCCTTTCACAACAGGGAAGACCACAAACTTTCTTCATGTAAAACAACTGGCCTGAAGCCCATGTGCTTAAATGCACAGCCTTAGCATAATAGACTTACATCAGGTTATTAACAAGCAGTAATAAATGCAGCAGAATAAGTGCAATTGAGTCATTGTAAGAACAGGCAGTGAAAGCAAATTGAAGTAATACAGTTGGAATAGTCAGAAATACAGTATTTTTTTTTTGTTTATAGGTTATGTGGGAAGGGATGAGACACAATACGTTCTGGTTGAGAAACAAAGGGGGTGGAGTGGGCACTCTCAAATGATCTCTGTCTACTCAGTAGATTAAGCTGATGAGATACACCTGAGAGGTGTGTTAAAATGAGATTTGTAGTAGGGGTGGCCAAGTCACAAGCCAACAAATATTTGAACACAACAATGGAGAACCCTTACAACTCCAACAGAACAGAAACGTTTTAACAAAACACATGCAAGACTGGAATAAGATGCAAAATGGATGTGACCACAGCTTAACTAAAAAGCTTCAAATCAACATTAAATGCAGAGATGACTGATACACAGAGCACTGCACAACACAGAAACACTTCAGCTAACTACAGATATTTGTAATTAAGAGAGCAATGCTGTGTCTCAGATACTCACACTACTTAACTGCTGGTATTCACATTTCAAAGGAATTCTTTGATAACCTTTGTTAACAGACCTCAGCCAAGAACTGTTAAAAGTACAACAGAACAAAATACGCATAACCAAACAAATGTAATACTACAATAACATACAAAATACAAGTCATAAAAGCTTAAATACTGAGCTTCAAATCTAAATTACATGCAGTGATGACTGATAGAGCAATGCAGACCACACAAACATCAAGCAGATATACCATATTGCCATATATATGTAAAAGATGTCACATTTGCCTAGTTCCTGTGCAACATGCAAAGCTGTTTGTGTGTGACAGGTCTGAAAGTAATAATCCACATTAATGCTGCATTATCTCATATTACATCAGTGATTCTCACCTGCCTTCATTTCACAGGCTAACAGCAAATAACATGCTTCTCTGTGTCAGGTGTACATATCTGCCTGATGTGTGTGTAGCAGTGGAAATCATAACACAGTTAAACACTTTTCCCATTTTGACTTAGTAATTATAATCAGCCTAGTAATTATTTATATTTCAAGGCAATGCAACAACCTACTGTTAATACAAACATGTACACAGGTAATACTTGATATACATTTCTGTTCTTTGTAAGTATGGCACACTGTGTTTGCACTCTTGCAGCTCAGTCATATCTCTCAACCTGTTACAGCAAGACATCTGGACAAAGGCACACATAAATGAGGGGAAAAGGCCCAAAAATAGTTACACTTTACAAATATTGCTGTAACATACTTAGACAGTTGATAGCAAAGTAGGTTTTCCATTCACAGGAATACCCTGAAGGATATGACATCTGACAATCAAATGTATGCTATTATGTTATGACTTCACTCTTTAAGGATTTGCCAGTGATTTTCCAGACAATACAAAACTGTATGATAAAATGTCTACAAATATGAGGCAAACATGTGGTCAGTCTGCAAAACTCTGGACAGTTGAAAGGTATGAGCTCAGCACATAACATACAGTTCAATACACACTTCTGCAGCTGTTATTTACTGTGCACATAACCTGTATAGGTTTCTTAAATTTGTAAGACAAGCATTTGTATCATAGTGATATTCACAAGTGACATATGAATATTTACAACATCTCAGGTAGCTGGCATGGCAGTGTCACAGTCAGTATTGTACAACAGACACTCCAGTAGTAGTCATATGTGAGCTGACCTTTGCTGGGGTGACTTAGGGGCCAGAGCTGTGATCTATGTCACTGCAGACAGAGCCATCAGAGATGGCCATAGGTGCTGGACAGCAACATGTCAGTCCAGCAAGTCTTGTTGAGACCTATTGTTTAACTTCCTACTTCCCATGATTGCATACCCCCATCTGCATTCCATTTCATGCTTAATTCTTTGACATACCTGTTATAGTGCTGTATTGTTTTCTCATAGAAATCCACAAGTGTTGTTTTCTATATTCACAGTTTGTCTTTCTCAAAAAAGGTTCAGATCTGTTTTGCATAGGCAGCAGCTTGTCTTTTGTAGGTAATGCTCATGAGCAGATGATGGTCTGTGCACCAATTAGTGTCTCCTACTTGCTAACTGCATCCAGAACAGCTGTGTTGTCTTTCCATTAGCCAATGGCATGGCAATACAGTGCTATAATTAAGTCCTTCATGTGGGCCTTGCCCCTTTTCCTTGCCTGTGAGGAGGAAATTATGGAGGTGTGGGAGGTACAGCATCACAGATGGTAGGTGGAAATACTGTCCACTGTTTGGATTGGTGTGCTATGTCCATAGTTTTGCATGCTATATGTGCATAACTGTTAACCTCTTAGAAATGTGAAGAAAGCCCAACAAAATGGTGAACAAAGTTCCAAAATTAGGGACAGATTGTAAGTATTGCTGTTATACAGTTAGAAACTTGCTAGAGTAACAGGGTTTGTTTGGACATGCATTTTCTGCATGATTTGAAGTCTGAAACTGATATGTATATGACATACCTCTCAACTGTCCAGATTTTCACAGAATGTCCAGAAGTTTGGCTCTTATTTTAAGTCTGTTCCTCATACAAGTTTTGTTTTGACAAATCACTAGGATGATCTGAGAACTTAAGTCACTAAATAATGACATCCATTTGTGTTTCAGACTTCATATCCTTCAGAAAATGTATGTTAAAACAAACCCTGTCACTCCAGTAATGTTTTAAGTTTATAACACCAATATTTAAAATATGTCCCTATTTTTGGGACTCTGTTCCCCAGTTATGTCAGGCTTTGTCCATATTTCCTGCACTAGGAGGTTGAGATGTATGGTATATCATTATTTAATGACTTCATTCCTGATATTATCTCAGTGATTTAGCAGAATCCCATAAATGTTACAAGGAAGAAGCCATAAATATGAGCCCAAAACCTGGATATTCTGTGGAAATATGTACAGTTAAGAGTTACGTATGTCTGGCCATTGCTAACAGACTTTCAAGATTGTGTAGCAGTGTAGTGTGTAAATGTTTGTTGGGCTGAGTAGGGAGATGGGCAGATGTGAGTGTCATAGATCCTTTTCTATCTGACTGTACATGCTGCTACAGTTGCTGGTGGTCTATCAGCTGTGTATGTTTGTAGGGGGAGACTGAAACATGTCCCTTAAAACCTCAGGATTCCAAGTACACTGTGATTCTGCAGTATATGTGACTGGCAATCAGGATATGTTTGTTAAAACAGTCATTATACTGTAGAGGTCAGTTAGCTTACTGTTATGTTGATTTGACTGTAGTGCAAATGTTTCTAGGTAGACAATTTCTCACTGATGTCTGTTTTTACCCTACAGTTACATTCCTGTAGTGCATGATATATTTGCAAATGCATCAGCAATTCCCCAGAGCTGATTTGGTGTAGTGTTGTGTTCCTCTAAATGTAGTACAAAAGGTGCTGAGTGAAATGCTTGGCAGCTCAGTGTTTTTCCCTAATGTTACATGCCTGCACTCATACCTCTCAACTATCCATATTTTCATAGAATGCCCAGATATTTGGGTCATATTGTTGGTCTGTTCCCCATAACTGTTGTGGATTTCTGACAAATCACTGGGATGATGTGTGGATTGAAGTCACTAAATAATGAGAAGCATTTGGGTCTCAGACTTGAAATATTTCAGAAAACATATGTTAAAATAAACAGTGTTACTGTAGCAACTTTCTAAGCTTATAAAATCAATATTTAAAATATGTACCTATTTTTGGGCCTTTGTCCCCGCACTTTTTCAGGCTTTTTCCAGATCTGTTGCACTAAGAAGTTGAGAGGTATGACTGCACTGCATGATATATATATATAAAAACATTCATAATGCATGATATATTTACTGAAGCATTAATAATTCTTACAGCTCATTTAGAGTAGTGGTAGTTGCTGTGACTGGAGTGCACAGGCTGGTTATTACCAGATTGAACACAACAGTTTGTGGTATAAATCTTTATTTGAGTATCATGACAAAGTGCTTTATTACAGTTCAAATTCTACGTTCAGTAGCACTGCATATCCTGTAGATCAATATTGGTCTGACAAACTTTATTTATTCAGTATACTCAGAACACACTATACCTACTGGCAGTAAACAATGTACTCCTTCTTATTTATTGCACTATATACTGCAAGATAGATCTGTACTCACCACACTCTTGGCACAGCCTTGCCAGTCGGTCTGCATGGGCCTCCACATTGCTAGCTCTCACCTCTGCAGCTGTAGGGGAAGAAAACACCCATTATGCATACCTGTCTATCACATACTCAGGCTAGAAATTGTTACAGCTCTGGGTGAAATACTTACAAACTACTGGAGCATTGCTGTATTGAACATCTTGGATCCACTGGGCCAAGAGCTCCCCCTTCCTCCATTTTAGGTTGGCATAGTGATGCCGTACCTGCTCACCAGTTCAGGGGATTTCAGTGGCATTGGTGAGGTCATGTGCCAGACAGTCTCAGGGCTTACATTTGTACTGGGAGCCCTTGTACTGGCCCTGCATCAGTCTGTCATCATGGTGTTGCACAAGGAGCCCTGCCATGATCTTAGACTCCAAAATGCATCAGCTCTGCAATTTAATGTGCGCTCCCTCTCCAAATACAGACATAGCTCCTGCAGTTATCAAACTACAACAGGTTTTGGCTGTATTCCCACCTATGTGGTTTAAATAAGGCCATATTCCTGCCCTTTGCCATCAATGGACCATTTTAAAAAATGACGAGTTAAGGTGAAAAATGTGCAGACCCTCTAAGCTGAGTTAAGCTGTGCTTAAAGTGGCAAATGCTAAGCAGTGCTTAGCAGTACTCAAATTGGCTTAGCTGAGCTGAATTATGCTTAGAATTATACTTTCTAAGCAATGCTCAGACCTGCTAAGCAGTGCTAAGCACTGCTAAACATTGCTCAGTTTTCATTTCATAAAATATTTATAGATTGGACATTTATTATTCAATTAGTGAGATACGGTGCTGCAGTAGCGTTGTCACCTCACAGTAAGACGTTGTCCTGTTCATTTCTCAGCTAGAGCATCTTCTGTGTGGAGACATGCATGAATGGGTGTACCTTCGCTGAAGGTTGTGTATCAGAGCTGGCAATGCGGCAAGTAAAAATCTACTGCCAATCATTAGCAGACCAGAGTTCCGCTGTGGTGACCCCTAACCAGGAAAAGCCGAAAGACACAACAACAAGTGAGATATTATTAGGTGTATATATTTTACTTTACATGACATACCGCTATGTGCTTTGATTGCATTACCTTGGGGTATGACTGTACCCCATGGGACTTGTGTTTACATGGGGGATTTCACATTGAATATAGGTGCATAGGTGTGTACTAGGCTAATGGCCCTCAAGCATTTATAAGCCTAGACCATAGGATTACCCTGGCATCGTGCCACCCAACCTTAGGTCACAGTGCCTCTGGCAAGTAGAACCATTGGAGTGATCCCCAGGTGAACTTTCTATTTCCCATCCACTCATCAAGATTTCTCTTGAAGAGGGCCAGTGAGTTGCTCTGTTTGATGTGTATGGGAAGTCTGTTCCATAGCATGGGCAGTCGCTGGGTTATGAACCTGTCCCTCCAGCATGTTCTGTTGATTGTAGTAATGAGGTTGAGGTCTCTGCAGTGTGTGTGGTGTAGAGGGATTGGGATTTCTTTAGATGTAGCATTTCTAACAGAGCTGGGTCAGACATGGCTTTTTAGGTCAAGCAGAGATCATCTCTAACCAGGCGATATGAGACAGAGAATAGTTGGAGTTTTTTGAGCCTGTCCATATAGGAAAAGTGTTTAAGGCCTAGAATCCTCTTTGTGAGGTGCTTTTGTGGCCTCTCCAATTGTTGCAGGTGCCTAATGAAGTACATGGCAAATGGGGCATTTTACTCGATAATTGGCCTAATGAGGGAAGAGTAGAGGGAGACAATGACCTCTTTCTTCCTGGATGCAAACCCCTTAGTAATGAGATGTGCCACATAGAAGGACTTTCTGACCACAGTGGCAATGGAGTGGTTGAAAGAGAGGTTGCTGTCAACCTGTGTTCTCAGATCTCTTAAAACCCCTTCTGTGTTCAGTGGACTACCATTGATGTGGTAATTCATGGGAACCAGGTTTTTCCCAAAGGGGATGACAAGACTTTTTTTGGCATTAAGCTTATGGCCATGATTCTGACACCAGTTGTTGGTCTCAGTCAGGCCTTTCTGTGGGATGTCAAAATCACTTGGAGAGTTAATAATAGCTCCCATATTGCAATTGTCTGCAAACTTCACCAGCCAGAGTCCCTTCATGTTGGCCTGGACTTCAGAGAAGTATATACCAAACAGAAGAAGACCCAGGACTGAACCCTGTGGGACTCCAATCATGACTGGTCAGCAGTCTGACTTGGAGTCAGCTACTGTGAGCCAGTTTTCAACCCACCTAGTGATAGAGGGGTTGATGTCTAGCTTACTGAGTTTTTCTATGATTCCTGAGTGGGGAATGGTATCAAAGGCCTTGGCCAAATCAAGGTAGGCTGTGTGAATCACCTTGCCATCATCCACAGCTCTGCTGACTAACTCAAAGAAGTTGACCAAGTTGAGCAGGCATGATTTACCCTTCACAAAATCAAACTGTGTGGGATCCAGAGTTTGGAAATTCCCTATATCCTTGTTTATTAGGTCCATGATGGTGCATTCCATAGGTTTGCATATCAGACTCATTAGGCTAATGGGGCGATAGTTCCCATGGTCTGTCATCACCCCTCCTTTGTGGAGAGGGATGACTGTAGCAGTGCACCATTCTGTAAGGACAAAGCCTGAGGTGAGGATGTGATTGAACAGGGCACACAGGTGTTGTGCCAGTTAGCTCTGTAGTTCATGTGGAACACACCCAGGGATATTGTCAGGTCCCACAGAAGCTGTATTCTTGGCCTTGGACAGTGCTGTTTTAACCTGTGCAGCAGTAATGTTGGGTTCCTGGCAATCTACTGTTAATGCAATAGGTCCTTTGGGAGGGGTAAAGCTGACACTGAATCTGTAGGTCAGTATATTGGCAATATCTGTTGGCTCGGTATAGGAGGTACCATTGTGCACTAGCTCAGAGCAAATCTGGGTATTGCCATGGAGATTTTTTTCATAACTATAGAAGGCCTTGTGGTTGTCTTTACTATCTCCTGCAATTCTGTTTTCATAACTAGCTTTAGATGATTTGATGAGGGATCTCAACTTTTTGTTGAGGCAGATAAGGGAGTTTTTCCAGTCTATTTATGGAGAAGAGTGTCTTGGCTCTTTTGGGTATGATGAGATCCATGCATTTGTGTACTTGTTTGGAAGGTGTATTGGTGTATGATCCTGTGGTCATGCAACTATTCTCCATTTGCATGGGTGCCGTGAAGTTAGCCACCTCTGTTTTTAGGTACTCAAAGTTAGCTTTGGAGAAGTCTTTCATGGTGGTTACCTTTGCAGGGGGTGGGGTGGAAAGGATGTGTATTTCCAAGGTGATTAGTTTATGGTCAGACCTGACAAGGGAGGAGTTGACTATTGGTGTAGAGCAATGGTTGTCCATGTTAGTAATGACCAGGTTAAGGATGTTGCTACCTCTAGTGGGATTAAGAATGAGCTGGTCCAGGTTATTGGAATTAATGAATTCCAGGAAACATTGGGCAAGTGTATTGGTACATGAGTAGTTTTCTTATTTAATGGAAGCTTAGTTGAAGTCACCCAGTATGAGAGTGTTAGGTTGGACCCTAATATTATCCAGGGTGCTTAGGAACATGCAGTGTGAGTCTTGGGACATGGTTGGGGACCTATAGAAGGCTACAACCTGAATCGCTGTCTTACCCAGTGTTAGCTGCACCAGAAGTATCTCTGATGCATTATGTTGGGCTACCAGTCTGGAGGTGTGTGTATCCACTCATACTGCAATTGTGGGCCTGCTACCCTACATGGTTAACAAATTTCAATTACTACATCATTTATATAAAACAAATAATTTTAACAATGCTTTCTCATGTAAAAATGAATGGCCTGTCTTGATATTTGGACCCTGAACTACTGCATGCAACGATGGAACTCTAACCACTACACTAAATCACCATTGAAGATTTTAGCTATACTTTTGTATTTAGTTCCTATAAGATGTTTAAGCAATGCTGAGCAAAGCTTAGTGACATGCAAACTCGCTCAACTAAGCTTAAACTTCACTTATAAAGGAAACCAAAAATGGAATACAACCCCTTTAATTAGATATACTACTACTAATAATAATAATCAGTATTTGGTAAGGCACAACCTGTCATTCTATCAACTTTCTAAGTCTGTCTGAGCAATATTTTAGTAATTTCCCTTATTTTGGGACCTTTGTCCCACATTTATTTCTTGGCTAATATAGATTTCTTGCTGGGAGAGGTTGAGGTGTGTGTCCGAGGACACAACTTTACTGTAAAGTGCCATACAGCATTTTGACAATGCAGGGAGTGTGTTACAATTTCTGTCACACACCCTCTGCATTGCATTCCATTCACAGATCCTGCTTTCAGTGTCCATGGACATTGATAGCATTGTAAAGTGCTGTATGGCACTTTGACATTGCAGGGGGGAGTGTTCCAGTAACTGCATTAAATTGCATTGAATTCATTTGCTTTCAATGTGCATGGACACTGACTGCTATTAGTTGCTTTCAGTGTCCGCAAACAATGAAAGCATTTAAAAAGTTCCATACGGCACTTTGAGAGTGCAGGGAGCATGTTATGGATCTGGGAGCACTACTGCAACACACCCCCTGCATTCATTCAGTATTCATATCCTCAGATCCATCTCAGTAGTGTGCCTTCATTAATATGTAAGGCTCTGCTGAGAGGGGGATGCGGATGCAAACAGCATTCACTTTATGTAGGAATACCACTATTCCTACACAGACTCTATTGAATCCAGGGGAGGAATTATGTTGTTCTATAATGTGTCTTCAGGATACCACTGAGTAAGAGTGCAACAGAGTTTAGTGTGGTAACCTTGACAAAGCCATGGAATGTGTTACACGACAAGCTTTCCAGAGAAATCAAAATGATGTTCTTCAGAAGAAGATATGAGGATGACCAAAAGGTTGTAGCTTATTAAAAATGAGTAGCTTAGTTAGGTTATTCATACACAGACACACAGACATACAGACACACACACACACACACACACACACACACACACACACATGCACAAACACATATGTATATATAGACACACACATACATATACACACACACACATACACACACACACACATATATATATATATATATATATATATATATATATATATATATATATATATATATATATATATATATATATATAGGTCCCCTACGAAATCCCAGACGCACAATATCCTGACGCCCAAAATACCAAGACGGAAAGCCTGAAACCCCACATTACTGAAAAGATGAAAGCACTAAATTCAAAATCGCGACACTAATACATACATACAGCACACACACAAGCATACACACACCCTCCCCCCATAACAAAACAAACCACCCTACACTAAAGATAAGCACTGCACCTCCCATGTGAGGGGCTTTGCCCCCCACACCCCCTATTTATTATTCTAATTCCGAGATCACACAACATATACGCAAGGCAAACTCACACCCACACATTACAGTCTTTCACACACACTCACACACACACACACACACACACACACACACACACACACACACACACACACACACACACACACACACACACACACACACACGCACACACACACAAAACAGTCACAACACACACTTACACACACTAAAGCCCCTCACAAACACACTTAAATGCACATACTTACCTGAACCTCAACACCAGAAGTGCTAATTCATAATCCCTTAACATCGGGATTTTGAATTTCGCGCTTCTGGTCTTTCGGTAATGCAGGTATTCGGGCTTTTCGTCTCAGTATTTTGGGCATCGGGATTCTGTGCCTTCGGGATTTCGTAATGGATATATATATATATATATATATATATATATATATATGTTTATATAGATATAGATCTATCAGTGATTAGTGATAATACAGACCACCCCTGCTGCCTTTGTACCTTTGTACTCATTTAATGGGTGAGATGAAATTACATGGAATCCACCACTCAAATAGCTATCTTTTTTTATTGTAATTGTCTAATCCCTCTTGTGTCTAATGTGTGAGGTCTATGAAGTGTGTTCCTGATATAACTTCCTTAACAGGAGTGTTTTTAAGCATGTGTAGTCAGACCTGGAAATGCAAGACAAGTATAAACCCTATTTGCCTATATCCTACCTGCCATACCCCCTTTTGACCTAAACATACTAACAATGCACTGAATAGGATCACTTTTCCCATATGATCCACAACTCAGTAGCAACAGCTATCTCTCTGTCTTTCAGGCTCCTCCAACATCCAGTTTATAAGCTACTCCCAGATATTATGGGTTATAGACAAGGATCCCTCCTTCTGTGCCACAGAAACAACATTACTTTATGAAAATGTTAACAATGTGAGACCTACTTTGTCTTTTCGGCTTTTCCTGGCTAGGGGTCGCCACAGTGGAACTCCAGTCTGCTAATGATTGGCAGTAGATATTTATGGTGCTGAGTTGCCAGCCCAATGGCCAACCTTCAGTGAAAGCACACCCATTCACGCATGTCTTTTGGAGGCCACTTGAACACTGGGGGGACATGCAGACTCCACACAGCCATGAATCGAACAGGAGAACCTCTTGCTGTGAGGCAACAATGCTACCGCTGTACCACCGCAGATTCGACTAAGGATATCAAAATGTGTGACACCTGGGATTAATGGTGGGATTAAGCTGTTTGCATCAAGTCACTCAGAATGCAACTACATAGGCAGGTGAATCCAATCCATAAAACTACATGGACCTTGTCCAGATCTTAACCCCCTATTCTGTACTACAAATCCAATGAGTGAATAAGTGGTAATGCCTGCTCCATCCCTAAAAAAGCATTGAGTTGCACATCTTCTTAAATTCAGAGGCATCCCAAGGTCACTGCCAGTCCACCCTACAGGCTGCACCTTCATTCTCCTGGAGAGCCATGCCTGTCGATTCTGGGGGAAATTTGTGGATACCCATCTGGCTGCTTAGTTTACATTTAAATAATGATAGTGAATCACATGCTTAACATGCAGGGAAAGTTTATTCCAAAGCTTTAGGAAGCACTAGGTTTTAAACTTGTTCTTCCACTGTGTTTTATTTATTGGTTGGTGAAGATTTAGACTCTTGCTTCTACTACTGGTAGATATCTTAGACTTGCAAGTAAAGAATATCGAGGGCGATCAGGGCTCTAAATTCATATAAGTAAGACAGAGATCTCCCCTGTAAGACACTGAGTTGAGGCATGTAGATTCTAGACTATCTTGGTAGCTTATGGGCTTTTGGCTAGGAACCTTTGTGGCCTTTCTAATTGTTTGAGTTGTTCAGTGAAATTTTATTTATTCTGCAATATTATATGTTATATTCAAAACAAATGAAGCCATTAAGGAGAACACTGAATAATGTGCATTGTTGTTTAACTAGAAGCAAAGTCTCATTTAATAGAAAACACTTTTTTGTATACCAAATGCAATATTTGATTGCTTTTATCTCTCCCGTGAGACTTGCCTACTCATGCTGTGATTTCTCCCACTTTATCCTGACCTACAAGGACAAGGTCAGGTTAAGTGGAAGCCTGCACTGACAGTGACATCAGGGAAGTTTTCCTATAGTGACCTAAATCCTTTCCTGTTGGCTAACTTGCATAAAGTAATCTATATAACAGCCAAAACCCATCTCTTATCTTCCCTGCTTTCCTGTTCTCAAATATTTACCAAACTTCGCAAATCTGAACTGAATAGCCTTGAATCTTGATATAACAAAATAGCCAAATTTGAAAATAATCAGTCTCGAAGATCTCACCATTGCACTGCCATTAGAGCTCCCACACCTGCTTACTCTGACTCAGCTTCTAACTGCTCATGCAGTCTTATACAAACCTGGCAACTGCCCAGCTCTATCTGACCTTATCCAACCCTAGGACAAGCAAACTGAAGCTAAGAAGGCCCAATTGCCAAACACTGGAATTCTGTACCTCAGCATATTCTGTCCATCAATGATACAAACTCATTTAAACAGTCCCTAAAGGAATATTTCACCAAACATAGGCTTTGCTCATGCTCTCCACCAGACTAACTAATTTAACCCCTGACTGTTTAACTTCCTTCTCTCTATGTAGATAGATAGATATGTACCTATCTATCCTCTCTCTCTCTCTCTCTCTCTATATATATATATATATATATATATATATATAGTGTGTGTGTGTTTGTGTGTGTGTGTGTGTGTGTGTGTGTGTGTGTGTGTGTGTGTGTGTGCAGGTGTCTGTGTGTGTGTGTGTGTGTGTGTGTGTGTGTGTGTGTGTGTGTGTGTGTGTGTGTGTGTGTATATATATATATATATATATATATATATATATATATATATATATGTGTGTGTGTGTGTGTGTGTGTGTGTGTGTGTGTGTGTGTGTGTGTGTGTGTGTGTGTGTGTGTGTGTGTGCATGTGTCTGTGTGTGTGTGTGTGTGTGTGTGTGTGTGTGTGTGTGTGTGTGTGTGTGTGTGTGTGTGTGTATATATATATATATATATATATATATATATATATATATTGGTTTACTTTGGTAGACCAAAATTTCACAAATGTCCCGCAACCAGTTCTCAAAGTTAAATTCCGAAATGCCAAGCAGGTGCCATCACAATTGCAACCAGTAGCTGTAAAATGTCCGACGACAGTACCCCTTGCTTTCAGATCATCTGTGTCTTGAATAACATGGGAAGTTGACTTAAAAACATGAGGACGCACACCAGTACAATCCCCTGTAACATCCCTTGCAGGCAAACCATGCCTTGTGTTCCCTGTACTATTATAACCTCTGACGTCACTTCCCAATCTGTATGGAAGCTTCAAGGAGTCAAAATGCTCAAGAGCATTTACATTGTGATGAAAGAGAGTGTTGCTATCTCCTGTCTTGTCATGGGACAAGAAATCCAGGCATTGCATCAACAGATTAATCAACTTTTTTAAATCACCCAAGGTTTTACACAGAGAGCAAACACCATAGTATAAAACTTGTAGATCTGTGGAAATGCAATCACTCCCCTCGATAGGCTTGGAAAACAAGCCAGGGCTGGCCATAGTGAGTCAAATAAAGTTAATAAAATGCAACATACCAACCAGAAGAAATAAAAACCAACAAAAGAGAGAACCCTGGTTAAAAAGCCAGCTCAGGTACACCATCAACCACAAAGGGTAAAAAATAATAAATATTTTAATGAAAACTATAGTAAAACATAGTTGAGTGCTTTCATCCCTAGTAGTACGGGACTTCATCAGAGCAAACAGAAGATTACAAAACTCAACTATTTGAACAACCAAAGGTGGAAAACATTTCCTTAATTAATGAACAATTGTAATTTAAAGGTACAACTATGCATTACATAAATATAGCAGTGAGATATCAACATTGAAATATTTTTAGCACCAATAATCAAAACAATAAATGAAAAAAAATGACAGTGGCATAGATAAACCAAAAACATAATAAACAGGTTCTATTCTTTATAAAAATGGCCATGCTCTATGAAGCATTGCTATACAAGAATTGCTCTAAGTTTCAAAGCACTATTAACAGAAATGCAATCATTGAGACCTGGCTTATCACTCGCATTGAGGCACAACTTCCATAACAGTTCTTTATATTCTAGCCAAATACCTGAGGGACTATCTCTAGGATTCCGAGGCACTTGCTCTAAAATAAAAAATAAAATGCAAGTGATACAGCCTGGTTTCAATTATTGCATTTGTATTACTAGTGCTTTGAAACTTAGAGCAATTCTTGTATAGTAATGCTTCAAGAATATGGTCATTTTTATAGAGAATAGATTCTGTTTATTATGTTTTTGGTTTATCTATGCAGTCAGTTTTATTCATTTATTGTTGTGATTATTGGTATTAAAAATATTTTAATGTTGACATCTCACTGCTTCATTTATGTAATGCATGTGTGTACCTTTAAATGACAATTCTTCTTTAATTAGGGAAGTGTTTCCCATCTTTGGTTATTTAAATAACTGAGCTTTGTAATGTTTTGTTTGTTCTGATGAAATCTCATAATACTAGGAATGGATTCACGAAGGCTTGCACAGAGTCTAAGAGTAGAGTAAGACTCCATGCAGCCAACATGTCCGCTGATCGATCCAGGAACAGCCGCTAGGGGCGTGCAACTGAGCTCTCCAAACTAGTCCTACACGGACAGGGCTTGGATATGCAAATTGCCTCAATTGCAGGTGAAAGCTATGCAAATGAGGTAAATTTGCGATCCAGGAAACCCAAACCTGTCCGAGTCAGAGTAGTGTTATTTGCAGAAATATACTCAGTTGATAACTGAATACGGTTCTGCAAATATCAAAACGGAGCCATGACAGCTGCAAAAAAAGCATGCATTTACATGAGGAAGCATGCCAATGGCCAAAAATACAGCCATTGGCAATGGGAAGTGATGCAAAGTAGAAATAAAATAACTTTTTTTTCATCCCTATCTCCGGGGTTCAACTGTAGCGCAGCACTGCGTAAACACGCTGCGCCCTAAAAAACAGAAAATTAATAATTAAGATCCACAAATGTGGATTTTATAGGTAAAATGAATTTACAATGCAAGTGAATGGCAGGCTGAAGACAACATGGCCACCGAGTAGAGGTTGCCAAGAGGGGAAGCTCAGTCTAAGACATGTAACCAAGCATTAGTAGGCAATCCTATGCAAATGAGAGTTAGGATACTGAATCGCAAGTTTACATAGGAAATGAGCCCAGTCAGTGGAGTGTAGGAGTAGGATAAGGGGAGTAACAGAGTAGAAGATAGGTGACATCACGAGAGGGGGTATGTATGAAAGGAGTGAAGCTCATTGGAGCAGAGTGTCATGTGTCAGCTGAAAATTACATATTATTGAAAGAGGTCTGTCAACAGGTAGGCTAGGTAAAGTCAAGAAATTGAAGGTGTATGCTGTGGATAACAACAAAGTTTCTTGCTGAGCGTGCATGCGAGCGTGTACGCGCCAGTAAACCCGAGTAAGACAGTGTGTGCTCGTGTTAGCGTGTGTGCATGCGTGTAAGCTTGAGTAAGCATATGTAAAGCTGTGTAAACAGTTGTAAGCGCATTTACACCAGTATGCACGCGTTTTAACAAGAATAAGCACGTTTTAGTCCGTTCGTGCTAGCTGCTGTCTATGTGTTTGCGCTTGTGTGCGTGGCGCTGTCCCCTGAGGAAACATAAAGGAAAAAGGAAGCACACCGAATAGTAGGGAAGTTACCAGGGAGTACTAGCAGAGCTAGCAGGTGAAAACAATCAGAATCAGGCAATTTGCCAGGCAGAACACTAGCTCAGCCCAGCCCAGCACTTAAAACTCTGCAAACAACAGTCCATTATGTTTCTCTCAAGAGACACTGCAACACAGCAGCAAGCTAATACAAGTGAAAACTGAAAAAGCTTTACTGAGACGAAAAATGTTAGGGGCTGCCATTGCTGTTATAAGGCAACATATGCAACATGCTGAGGGTGGTGATAATGCAAATGCTGCTGGACAACCCACAGTGAGGAGACGAAGAAGATTGTACAGGCCCAGGGTAACCTACCAGGGGCTACATGAGCTGGAGATAGTGGAGCGCTATAGAGTGGACAGAGACATCTTGCAGCAAATTGTTGAGCTGTGCAGGCCACGCCTCACACACAGAACCAACAGAGATGAACCCATCCCAGTGGAAACTACGGTATGTGTTGGCCTAAGAATATTAGCAACAGGTACCTTCCAGACACCAACTGTTGATATGATGGGGATATCACAGGCATCAGCATCCAGGGTACTGCACCAATTCCTGGATGCCATGTCAGAATTATTCGTTGATCATGTATACTTCCCCAATTCCCATGAGGTATTGGCCAGCAATATGCATCTCTTCCAGCAAATAGTGGAATACCCTGAGGTAGTGGGTGCAAAAGCACCAGCCAGTGAGTGCGGTAGGGTCTACTTCAACCACAAGGGCTTCCCCTCCGTCAACTGTAGGTCATGTGTGATGCCCAGGGTATAATACTGAATGTGTATGCTGGCTGCCCTGGAAGCTACCATGATTCCCATATCTGGCATCTGACTCAGCTGTACCAGACATTTGCCAATGGGGACATCCCACATGGACACCTAGTGGGGGATGCTGGCTATGCACTGGAGCTGTGGCTGATGACACCCATCAGAAACGCACACACACCTGAACAGGAACGCCATAATGAGGCACACACACAAACACGAAATGTAATCGAGCATGTGTTTGGGCTGCTCAAGTCATGGTTCTGGTGCCTGGACACATCTGGTGGAGCCTTGCAGTACTCACCAACTACATGTACCCAAATTGTCATGGTATGTGCTATGCTACATAATATGATCCTGCAAAAACAGCTGCAGCAGGACCAGCATAGGCCTGGGCCAAACATCCCCCACCATTGCAAAGGCCATCACAGGCAGAGCATGACTCGGAGGAGGAACAACCTGAGCCTGCCCCAGTAGGCAGAAGGAGGCATGCCCAGTATGCTTTGGCCTTGGCAAAGAGGCAATGCATAGCACATACACTGGCTCAGTAGGAACTCCGGAAATGATACCCCTCTCTGACCCGTACATATAGTAAAAGGGATGCCTACATTGACACTACCTGCTTTCAAACATGTATAGGGAGTGTAGTATGGGCATCCGACATAGGCAGCCCTACATCAACACCTAGGCACGATTGCCATGTGTTAAGCAATATAAAGCAGTGCTAAACAGCATTTACCACCATGTAGTATATGTAAACAAAATCGCACACACCAACTAGTACAAATGTGGTCAATGTTGAGTAATATTGCCAATGTCCAGCAATGATGGTTAATATTGAGCAATGTTGGACAAGCTGGGTCTAAGTAGGGCATAGCTGAACAAAAGCCAACATGCTCATAGTTGCTCTACTGGCCCTTAAGCAGTCTGGTCTGCTCAGTATGAAAATATAAGGGGTGATGGGCCTCGAACCAAGGATACTGTGCACTATAGTCATAGTACTGAACCACTAAACCATGACACTATTGCAGTGGTTATCCCGTATGAAGAAATGTTGATAAGTCTATGCAAAGTATTCCATGGAAACCCTGCAGGCACAGTATAATCCCTGTCGAGTTATGTCACAAATGTGAGTCCTGCAGTAAGAATAGAACCTGACTTTCAACACACACAGTAGAAATGTTAATATTGGACATGTACACATACATCAACAAATGTAGTGGACCTCAGACAGCAACATACTGAAAGGTCACACTGGGCATGCTCACACACTTGAATACATGAGACAAATGTCAGGCAACAGAACACTGACAGTCTGAACTGGGCATGCTCACACACTTAGGCCATGTTGGAGTACAGCAGTGGGCCACACATATCAGGCAGTTGCATGTGTTAACCCAGGAACCTCTCACTATCCAGCAATCTGCCCTGTGCACACACTTATATGACAACAGACATGTATATAATATAGTGGAACCCTGTCATAATCAAATATGTTCTGCAGAAACCTAAGCGGTTCATAGAAAGTGGGAAAGCAAAGATGATGAAAACCTGCAAGCAGTATCAGCAATAAACATTGTGCATCATGAACATTATCATAGGTCCAGAGGTTGATACTAGGCTATCTGCCCTAGGTCATGTACAAGCATAGCCAGAGTGTGTTTGGCTTCTGCAACCCAGTCAAATCAGAACACTGTGCCTGTGAATAGTAGGTCATACAAGATAGCCCAGTTATGTTTAGTGTATTGTGCCTCTGTCTAGCAGGGACCAAGAAGATATCCCATGGGTAAACATACGATTACCCATCCACTTGTCAATATGTCACCTGTAGGTGGTCAGTGGGTGGCTCTGCCTATGCAAAACTGGGACTACACTCCACAGTGAGTGGAGCCTTTCAGATAATAAGCTGTCCCCCCAGCATGTCCTATTAACATCTGTGCTGAGGTATATGTCCCTGGAGTGTGTAGCTCCAAGGGAGTTGGATATCCTGAGGTGGAGCATGTCTATTAATTCTGGGTCAGATATTGCCTTAAACTACAGGCACACAACACATCTGTGTAGGTGGTAAGTGACTGAGTAGAGCTGGAGTTACTGTATCTGAACTGTGCAGGGCATCCGTGTGAGTCCCTACATCTGCTTGATGAGTAACATTTGTGGCCATTACAGTTGCCGCAGGTGTCGGGTAAGGTACATCCCAAATGTGGCATAGTAACCAAGCATGGCCGTGATGAGTATAGGGGCACAATGACCACACATGATCAACATGTGAAACCATGTAGGATATGGTGGGCTATGTAGAAGTACTGTCTAACCACTTTGGCAATGTGATTGTCAGAAGTGAGAGTACGAACAGGTCATGTCCCCAAACCCGTAACAACTACTACTGTATGTAATGGATTACTACCTATGTGGTAATGTGTGTGCATGCTGTCATTCTCAAAGGGGATGACTATGCAACTAATGGCATGTAGCCATAGGCTATGGCACCAGTCATCCTATCTCTGTGAGACCCTGTATGAGTATGCATGTGCCAGCTGGAGAGTTGATTATGGCACCTAGTTTGCAGTCATCTGTGAACATGGGCAGCCATATCCCTCCTGTGATAGCCTGTACATCACACACATATATACTGAACAAGAGAGGTCCCAGGACAGAGCCTTGTGGGATGCCATGTGTAACTGGTGTATAGTCAGACATGGCACCTGCAACACTGAGCATGTGGGTGCTATCCCTGGTCCCGGTAGCAATCCATCGTGTGATATATGTGTCGATATTGATGTTGGTGAGCCTATGCATAATGGCCGAGTGGGGTATTGTGTTGAAGGGTTGTGCAAGGTCCAGGCAGGCTGTGTGGACAACCGTCCCAACACTGATGGACCTGGTAACTGTTTAAAGAATACAAACAGGTCCAGCAGGCAAGATCTGCCCACAACAATGCTGTAATGTATAGGACCCAGTGTCTGTAGGTTTCCCATGTCTATGTGCATGAGTCCCATTACAAAACGCTCCATAGCTTTGCAGAACAGGCTAGTTAGCCTTATAGGCCAATATCGTCTGTGGTCTGTTGTGGCAGTATTCAGAGGAGCGGGACCACTATTGCTGTACGCCATTCTGTGGGTAAAAATCCTGCAGTAACTCTGATATTGAGCAGTGGTGTAATGTGAGGGTTACTTCTGTCATGAAGGCCGTGTACAACACAGGCCAGGACACCGTCTGGTCCCATTGATGCTGTGTTGTCCACTGTGGGGAGGGCAGCACTCACCTCTTTATTCGTGATGTCAGGGAGGTTACACTCTGTTGGGATGGACAGTACCTCCTTAGGGGGGATGGGGGGAGACATCTGCACTAAACCTGTTTGCCAGGATGTTGGCAATGTCTGTGGGTTCATGGTATGTTCAGTCAGTATGCAGTAACACACAGCATATCAGTGAGTGTCCAGGTACCTGAATTAACTGAAGAAGGCCTTGTGAGTGTCTGATGTGTCTGGTGCAATTGTCTGTTAGAAGCGGACCTGACATAAATACACAAGTGATTGTAGCTGTCTGCTAGTACAGATCACAGATGCCTTCCCTGTCTGGGATTGTGCTCTATCACGTAGTAGTTTCCTCCTTTTGTTGTATAGCGTATTAATGGCCGGGGTCTACCAGACAGGTGTTTGCCATTGGAGGAGTGAGTCCAGGTGTTATTTTGGATAGCATGATCCATGCAGACCACTATGTGTCCATAGAATGTGTATGTAAATGATTCAGCAGTCTGAGCCATACTTACCACTGACCCAGGGTCTCTGAAGGATACCACCCTGGTATGGAGAAGTGTGACATTTGCTTTTGCTTTTGGGAAGTTCACCAAGATTACCCAGGATGGGTGTGGGGACAGGATATGGATGTCCAGTGAGATCAAGTATGTTCTGACCTTACCAATGAGGGATATATCGCAGGTGTGGAACATAGAGACCCCATGTTGGTGAAGATCATGTCCAATATGTTGTCCCATCTTGTGGGTGTGGTGACCGGTTGTGCCATAGCATATGAGTTTACAAATAGTAGCAACTGTTGGGCAAGGGTGTTGGGGTCTGTGTACTATCCCCAGTCAATGTGTGGGTATTTGACGTCACCCAGTATAATGGTGTTTGGGGAGACTGTCATATTGTCCAGTGTTCCCTGGAAAGCCGAGTGTGGCTGCTGAGTTTGTGAGTGTGGTCTGTAGCAGGCAACAAACCAAAAGGCAGATTTGCACAATGTTAGGTGCATATGTATGGTCTGTGATGCTTTGTGCAGTGCTACCAACCCGGAGGTATGTGTATCTGTGATATATATGGATACTCTCCATATTTGTGTTGGCCATTCCGAGTTATGTGGTCAGAAAGCATGGTACAAAATATAACCTGGTAGTGCTGGTGTGCATGTGGGAGCCTGAACCATGTGTCTGTTAGTGCACAGATATTGCTATTCTCCATACTGAGGAGATTCCTGAGTGTGTGCAATTTGAGGGTAATACATCTGGTGTTGAGCAGCATTACCCTCAATGTCATGTACTCTGTAATGTCTATGGAGGTGGGTCTTTCTTTTGAGCCCCGCTTAAATAAGGCAGTATGGTGGCAGCAAGTGCCTTAGCCAGTATTCAAAAGTCCAAGGGTGACAGGTGCAAGCTGTCCATAGGGAAGCTTCGTGGCATGTCAAGAATGTCACCCCAGGCTGACAGACACTGTATCCCCTTTGAATAACACCAATATGTTAGCCAACTGTTAAACATGATCAGTTTGTTGGTATACAGAGACATCATACCTGGTGAGTGTAAGATGCTAGACAAGGTCAGGGTCATACTGGCCTGGGCTACATGATCAGAGAGCTCCTCTATGTATCATGTCATGTGGTCCAGGGAGGAACGTCTGAGGTTGTACGCACCAGCATGGACAATGATGGAGCCAGTCTTGGACTTGCTTTGGAGTGACCTGAGTGCATGTGTTATGTGGCGGATCCTGGCACCTGAGATACAGCTCAAAATGATTATTCCCTTGTTTGGCCTGGTGAATGGGACGTCAGTGTGTCTGACATTAAGTGTCACCTATTACAAGTGTATCAGGTGTGTTGTTTAGCCCGAAAGGAAGGGACTGTGTGGCACACTGACATTGTGAACTATGTGATATGTTGGTATTGTAGTGGGGTAGCAGTTGTATGTGTGTCTGATTTGGAGGTCTCTGCTGCTTAGGCAGAGTGTATGTAGAGCCTCCGAGTATGTGTATGTGTGATAATGTGGTTTGATTGCTGTCACTATCGGTGTATGTGAGACTGATATGTGGTGTCTGTGGTCACCTTCACCACCTGATAGACTATGCCAGTCATGGGTCGAGAGAGCTCAGCCTCTTGTTTGTCACTATTGTTGCATCTCCCACATATATTTGAGTGTGTTGGGAGGAGGAAAGGGTTGTCTGTGTACATGAGGCAGATGTGACATTGTGTCATAACCACAATATTCACTAGCTGGACTGGAGAGTACACATGAAACTGACCCCTGGACATGCCAGTATATTATGATAACATACTCTGTAGCCTGATCACAAAGGATCAGTAGGGTGTTAAGTGTGTAAAAGAGTATAACCAGGATTAGTGCTCTGGTTTGTTGGTGTTTTGTAAAGAGTAGCTGAGAAGGAGTCCCTACTTATAATCATGACATGTCCTTCAGCTATGTCATAAATAGTAATGTACACTCATATATGTCCTGAGTCAGGGCCAACTGTACCTTACTGACAATGCCAACATCCTGTCAGACAGGCCCATATATACATACCCACCTGCCACTGACGATAGTCCCTGACATCATACCAGGAGATATCACATGTAGAATGGCTGACCAGCTCCCCCCAAAGTCAAAAGCATGGCAGCAATTGGATTACATTGTTCCCAATATGTGTCATGCATGCACTACAGAACAAACAGGCCACACACCTGAACAGTCTGTTGAGCCTTACCCACTCCACAGGGTCTGGAACCATCGAATGTGTTACAGCAACATATGGCACTTCCCACAAGTGTGGGTGCAAAACACACCATGGGAAGTATAGTCCAGTAAGCCTATAAAGTCTAATCTGCAAGGCCATGGAGTGCATCATGGCTGATGTCATAAACAGAGCTATTGGAAGCTGACAAACACACAACCCTACCAACTGTGGTATGTTCATGTGCAGATCATGGTTCCCAAACATACTACACCATTTGCAAGGCAGCCACCCAGGACATACATTACTGAACAGAGCTACACATGTCCCACATAGACTTTGAATAGCTCTTCATCAACATCACAGACAAATGTTGTATCCACAAAACCAACAATCTGTGCATAGATATGTGTTAACATATGAAGGGATGTCAATGTGTCCACAGATAGATCACACAAGGTGAGACTCACAGGGTCCTGTTCAAGCTGTTGATACCTGCCGACCCACATGGATCATTCCTGGGATTGCATAAAAGAAAGTGTACACACATTACCATGTCCAGTCTGATGATGTCAGCATCCTACAAATATACCAGGAGAACAGAAACCACCCAGTAAAGGATATTGTGTGCCATATTAATCCATATCTCTCTAATATCATAACATAGTTAGGTAGGGGTTTGAATCCTGCAAACGCTGATAGTGTGTGATGTCCTTTGAAAGACGTAGCTGTTTTGGAGACTGAGAAAACACATTAAAAGAAGTACATCCCTATTTGGAATGCCTAATGATGTCAGCATCCTACAAATATTCAAGGAGAACAGAAACCACCCAGTAAAGCATATAGCTCACCGTGTTAATGCGTATCTCTCTAGTATCATAACATAGTTAGGTAGGGATTTGAATCCTGCAAACGCTAACAGTGTATGGGGGGGGGGGGTGTGATTTCCTTTGAGAGGAGTAGCCTTTTTGGAGACTGGGAAAACACATTATAAGAGGCAGATCCCTCTTTGGAATGTCTGATGATGTCAGCATCCTACAAATATATCAGGAGAACAGAAACCACCCAGTAAAACATATAGCACGCCATGTTAATGCGTATCTCTCTAATATCATAGCATAGTTAGGTAGGGGTTTAAATCCTGCAAACGCTAACAGTGTGTGTGTGGGGGGGGGTGGTATGTGTGTGATTTCCTTTGAGAGGAGTAGCCTTTTTGGAGATTGGGAAAACACAATAAAAGACGTACATCCCTCTTTGGAATGTCTGATGATGTCAGCATCCTACAAATATATCAGGAGAAATGAAACTGCCCATTAAAGCATATAGCATGCTAAGTTAATGTGTGTCTTTCTTGTATCATAACATAATTAGGTAGGGGTTTGAATCCTGAAAACGCTGTGTGTGTACGCTACAGGTGGTCAATGCAGTGTGGGTTTTGCTTTTACTATGGTATGACATATGATTAAAACAGTATGTGCATTGCACACATCGGGTATCTGTGTGACAAATAAATATGTGTACATGTGACCTCAATCAGTACATAGGTGTGAAGCCTGCATACTACATGAATACATTTGTTTCCTTCAACAGATTGTGCCAGTGCTTCTCAGAACATAGGTCACATATGTATGTATGCGACAAGCCCGGCCACTGTAGTAATCCATGGCCAAGGTCATCTGTGCCACACACACCCTTGACACGTACTATAGAGTACTGTGAGTCAGGGTAATTGCCTGGGGTATATGTCAGACATGTTCATACACAACAATGACTGGCAGTAATGGGCAGTCATTATAGGTGTACAACAGCCCTGTGGATATGCATGCAGGCCCCTAATGTGTTATGTGAAACACCGATGGACCTCACAATACCTATGGATATGTGGATACCAAGGGACAGATGACATAACACATGTCTGTCTGTACACATTGGTATCCAAAATACATGTTGAGGGCTACCACCTATGTGGTACTGTCGGGATAGTATGTCTAGTAAATGTGGATGACTATGCCATAGTCGGTTTACTACCATACAGCATGTATTGGACAACAGGTATCTGTCTGTATGATACCCTTGTGTAGGATATGCGTCCCATCCAGGGAATGCAGTGTAGGCCAATGCATGCATTTCCAGATGTGGATGGACATATCCCTAGTGTGTTTGCATGTACCTAAGAGGGCTAGATGCCACACAGGTGTGGTCCCAGGAATGTGTGGCGGTCAATACCACTGGTTACTGTTATAGTATAGTACCGGAAGGATCCAACTGTTACTGAGTTCCCTACAACTGTGTGTCATTTGTCAGGACATCATCTAATGATCGGTTATAGTCATGCTGTTGAGGTGGTGTATACTACCAGACTGCAGATCATTGACAGATATCAACAGTATCACCCACAGCATAGTGTCAACCCATGTCATGTACGCATGTGTACCCATGTTAGTACATATCTGTAGTAGAATGCATACTGGCCATTGAAAGATTCCATGAGATGTTAACAATGTGTACAACAGGGTATGTCACACATCCTACTTGTCCACTATGCACGTACATGCAGACAGTGCGCACACACCATGTTCACAGATGTACACCTGCTAATTTGTAATGCACACATCACACACGTACTGTCCACTTATTAACACATGCTGGCAACACTGTACACTTCAGCCAAGTGGCACATTGGTGGACAATACATACTCAGACCTAACACTGGTGTAAACAATGCTACAATGAGTATCAGAGCTGTGATGCATAATGCCTGCTCAGATATACCTACAAGGATATCATTACACTTTCCTGTTGGCAACTTGCTACTATTGCTACACTGCTATAATATCACCCTGTGCATCAGAACCATGTTAGCCTATTCCTGCATCAATGTTACAGATGAGAGGAGGTGGCACAGGTGTCATCATATGCACAGGGTGTGTTGTTGGTTTGCCAGAGCCCTACATTGACCCATCCAATCGACATGTCTGTGTGTGTGTGTGTGTGTGTGTGTGTGTGTGTGTGTGTGTGTGTGTGTGTGGGACAACAGTACCGCATGGCCAATGTTGATGTAATGTGTGTGTGTATGTGTGAGCCCTAGTTGTTTGGTTAATGTCTGTGTGTCTGCATGCACAAAACTCCACCATGTGGCTGCCATATACGGGCGGTTGTGGGACAGCCACAGACTGTACCTGCTAGGCTGTACAGATCAATGTCTCTGGCCATGGACACAGTACCTGTGCCTGACAGGGGTGCTATGGGCAGTATTGGGGTACCAACCCTGACTGGGTGCTATCATCAGAGGCAGAGGTATGCTGACTGGACCCGTGTTCCTGCTGGGACTTGCCAGTGCCACGTGGATGTGGTCTAGTAGGACGGTCAATGGACAGGCCAGCCCCAGCATTGCTGGGGCTGGTACTGCCACTATGGGAGCGGCTGTGATCCATGGTCCATCCGCGATGACTGCCAGCTGATGCAGTTGCTGGCATGCATCCACATCGGCTTCCCATCTGTCCCACATGGTTCTGGCTCATGGCTAACACATCGTGGAGGACATCTAATGTCTCCCTCCAATGGCTATCAATGACCTCGGTGTAATTCCGGATGGCACCGGCAAGGTCACGGATGCAGTCATTGATAGCAGTGTAATGGGCCCTCTGCGCCCTTAGTCCCTGTTGGGTGTACCGTTCCATACGTGCCTGTGCCTGCATTACAGCCAGGAACATACTGGAATTGCAATACCTCTGGGGGCACGTCTGCCAGGGGCAATATGACTGGTGGTGCTCCCCCGAGAACCCCTGGACATCCGCCTATGTGGTACCATTCCAGTAATCCGGCTATGGCGGCTGTGAGGGGATGCATCTGCCATGAGTACCACACTCTCCTGGTCAATGCCGACTGTATGCTGTCCCTCAGCTAAGGCCATTGGTGATGAGGGATGTATTGGCAGTATGAGTGTGTGCATAGATGGGGTTGAAAGCTGTGTACAGTCGATTGGTGGACCAACGACAGACCCTGTCAGACCTTCCTGTGTCACAGTACATGTCTCATCATCTCCACTATTTGTGGCAGTGACATCAGGTTCCCTGCTGCATTCAGACACCCCTAACTTAGCACCTGTGGAAGGAAGACAGGAAACACACTTCATAAGCTGTACATGATGTTAGCACACATGCACACTTGCACACATGAAGACATGCACACATGCACACATGCACACATGAACACATGAACACATGCACACATGCACACATGCACACATGAACACATGCACACATGCACACGTGCATACATGAACACATGTACACATGAACACATGCACACATGCACACATGCACACATGCACACAAATACACTGCTCACCACAGCACATACACATACACCAGCAAGCCAACACATACACAATAGTGGGTGAAGGTGGGTGACAGTATCACAAGGCAGTCATCTCACACTTGTCAGCATGCAGAATATGTGTTGCTCAAGATCATGCAGTGCAAGTGTAGACGGCCCTATTTAATGACATTATACATGGCTTTGATGCATGTGTGTAGTTGCTCAGTGATTGTCTACACCCTGGAACACAATATGTACATGGACACAACATTGCTGTGCAAGTATTATCTGCTCTGCAATGTCTGTGCACCATCACTCAATGGTATACATACCATGGCTGCATGTGTTATCTGTGGGACACACAGATTGCCATGTCTTATTACAGTGTCTGTGTCCATAGCAAATAATAGTGGGCACAGGTGCAGCAAATGCATGCAATGTACAGACATGGGATGAGTGGTGCATGTAGACGTGAAGGAATCACAATGCTCGACATGGCCATTGTACAGTGGTTATGGTGAGTGTGGGACATATTGCAGATATGTCGGTGCCAGCCATGGCATGGCATGTTACACAACTGCAACATTAAACACCACACATACCCAATGTGTGTCATGTTACCTATACACCCAATAGCATTCCAGGACATATATGTGACTCTTTGTACAGATGGCGACAGCTGTGCATATTGTGTATACTGGCATATGTAAGCACACACACAACATGCTATGCATATTGTGTATAGGTGCATATGTTTGCACACACACAACAATGAGGTGCAAAGCAAAGACCGCTATGTGAGTACTGTGGTCACTGTAACTGGATGGGGAGTAGTACCATGTGCCATCATCATCATCATCATGCATCTTGTGGTCACTCACGGCTACTACTGTGTGACAGACCACCGCCTAGCATGCTGTACCTGAACTGCAGTGCCATGGCTATGTTCACTATTACACAGCCACTTTGTACATGGGAGTATGAGGTGCCCAATAGGGAGCATTGCCTAACATGACTGTGTTATGTGTTGAAGAGTCTTGCACAGCCCCATGATAGGCCTCTACCCCTGAGGTACATCATGTGTGTGTGAATGACATGTGGGATACTGAAGTGTGACCTTACAGCAGGTGTGTGGTTACACCATATGTAGCATGTCTTTGTGTACTGCTTATGATAAACATGTTATGTTGTGTACAGGTGTTGCAACTATGCCTATCCAATGTGCAGTACAGGGTTACCACAACTGTGTCTTATATTCTGTGTATTGCATGTCAGTGAGGCAGCTACTGACATTACTGAGCTGTGCAACGTCTTACAGCGAACATGCACGGCATGCATTATGCGTAGGTGTGTTACATGTATATGGCCTACACCTCACCTATGACATGCATATTTCATTACCAACATTGCAGTTATAACACACTCACCAGCATGGATCGGCTGCCCTGCTGTCACACCAGAGGGACCTACGAGAATATGAGAGGGTTCATCAGTGGCCACAACTGTAGCATTGCTACAGTGGGTATGCTAAACTGCAGTATAACAACAGTCAACAGTCACAGGTGTAGAGATATTATTTGAAATATCAGTATTGCACAACACTAGGCAGCAGAACTGCTAAATACACAGTACACATATCACGTAGACATAATCTAACAATACAGTTAACTGTCATCTACAGATAGGGCATGTTACCTGCTTGCTCCAGGTGGACGTGCTGGGTAGCTCCGGCCTCCATGACAACACATGTCAGACTTTGATGTTGCTGTTGTCCAGGAGCCACCACGCTTAGGAGCAGCTCCACCAATCTGGTGAGGGGGGGATAAATGGCCACCCCACCACCTGTGGCAAGCTGTTGTCTTTGGATATCAGATGTACGCTGCCGGACATGTCTAATTAAATCACTGCAATGATGGCGTACTTGCTCATATGTCCAGTTATGCATGCCTATGTCATTTACCCGACAAACAAGTTCCTGCTACAGTGCAGTCCGCTCCTGTTGGTGCTGGCTACTTCTGGAGAACAGCATTGTGTACTGCTGCAATAGGCTTTGCAGTATCACCTCTTCCTCATCCGCTGTGTATGATGGGTTGCGTTGGTGGGCCATTTGGCTGAAAAAGATATGAACAATATGTGTGAGTGAGTCCTGTGGCACACTTTACACTTTTAACCACAGATATCACTTTACTGACATATATACCATCATTTTATCTGTCAGAGGTTACACACATTCAATACCACTTATTGGTTCTCAGGCCACAACTAACTAACAGTGCCTGGTACACTCTATATATCACACCACTATACAACAGTAACCGACACACTGATTGTGACACATTGCACAAACTCAAGACAGGGGTGTATATCACACCAATGCACGAACAGAGATTTCATATATTGCAATGGATGTAAAGTACAGGTACAGTAGTACCAGTCAACCATCCTAGTCATTGATGCCATAGCCCTGCCTAACAGATGTGTACAGTTGTTACTATAGGTGGCATACTGCTGTAACAGAGTATATATGTTGCTGGATACACATGTATACCCTGTAACACACATATGATAGCAGCCATTGTACAGGCATAATTACACACACATCAGACAAACATACAACACACCACTGTATGTCACCACAGATGAGCATTACCTGTGTACCATAGAGTACTGTGTGCCATTGCTTACACACCCTTATGCCTGAGTTTTGTCCTCTGTGCAGACTACAGGAAACACACATGGCAGTGTTTCCAAGCAACTTGAACACACACCATACTGTGCTGTTTAGGCCTACAGCTTCATGTAGTACTACAGTTCATATGGGAGTTGGATTCACCAACAGTACCACTCACTAAGCATACATGTATTGCTTTAGCCTACAATGAGACACCACATTCGTCAACAAGGAACTACGTCACATCATATGCCGTACTACTATGTCTGCCTAACAGTACATTACACATCATTTGCTATTCTCACAGCTAGGATAGACACTACCATGTCAGATACAACTTCACACTAAGCTATCACACCTTTACAGATCTTGCACACATTCAGCGTTACACTTATTCAACCTCATATAGCAGGTATTGCATTGAGAACATTTGTGAGTGCATAGTGTCATAGGTAGGTAATATGCTGTTGGCACTCTGGTCTACAGCAGCCTAGCCATATGCTACCCTGGCCTTTGACACACATGTACTTTGATTTCACTTGCTCCTGCCAACCAGAACCACAGAGGTGTTTCCTGGGGTGTATTACCAATCTCCCACACAATCATCAGGGGTATTTAAAATAACTGCTAAGGAGGAGCCTTGTTTGCTATTGCTATGTGGCCTATTCCAGTGTATGGCATATCTCTGAGATGGGAACCTATCCCTCCAGCATGTGCTGTTTAGTGAGCTGACAAGGTTTAGGGTCCTAGAGCATGTATCCCGGAGGGATTGTGATATGTTGCCATGGTGGTTGTCACCCAGCTATGGGTGTGACATACCTCTGTATGTCTGGCAGAGGTCACCTCTCTGTGGCCAGTATGTAATACAGTGTAGATGTGGTTTTGTGAGTCAGTCTGCATAGGGCATCTGTTTGTGGCCAGTATTACCCTTTGGGAGGTATGTCTGTGGCCGTTTCACCTGGTGTAGTTGTCATGTGAGGTACATACCACACAGGGCATTGTGATGAGTAGAGGGGAACACTGTCCTATATTTCTATAGATGACACACCTGTTGTCATGACACATACCACACAGACTGATTACAGGTGTAGTGTGGCACTGTCTTCATCAAAGCGGAGGCTACTGTCCACCTGTATCCCATGTTCCCTTATCACACCTTCACTGTTAGGTAGATCTCTACCTATGTGGTAGTTAATGGGTACAGTGTTTTGGAAAGGAGGAATGGCACTGCAGTATCAACACTTGTCTACAGTCCATGCCTTGGTCACCACACACCTGTTGCAGTACATATGACCCTGTATCTCTCTGTCTCTCCCTCTCTCTCTATATGGATATATATATATATATATATATATCTATATATATATATATATATATATATATATATATATATATATATATATATATATATATATATATATATATATATATATATATATATATGTATATATATATATATATATATATATATATGCATATCTATGCACATACATGTACACATCCATTGCTGTACACATGGATGTACATATAGGCACATGTACAGTCCACCTTTCATTGTGGGATTATCACTTATGTGACAGTTGTGGGATGTACAGTTATGTGATTATATTGCACAGTGTTGTGAAGAATGCATGTGGGTGTTCTCAGACCATGTAGCATTAGCAGGCCTCACTGGCTGTAACACAGCAGATCTGACAAATCAGTCCCACAGCATTTAACCACCACATGACATATATCAGCACTGCATGCTGTTTTCTAGGCCACACACTACAACCTACATAGATATATGCACATATCAACCTTCAATGACAGATATCTGTCCACCCTTCACTAACAGTTGCAGTATGTCCCTTGCCCTATGCACATGTGCAGATACAGATAGATACGTACTGCTGCCACACATGGATGATTTGCAGTGTGTAGAGTACTCTTCAGGAACATCTACTACATGCCAACACATACATGTGAGTTACATAACTTACCTTTGTATTTCCCTGCTCCGGGTGTTACAGTTTTGTAGGTTTTTATTTATTTATTTTTGTGGTTGTTTGTTTTGGGTTTTCCCCCTCTATTTTGGTTTATGTCTCAGTTTCTCTCTCTGTTGTGTCTCTGTCTCTGTCTGTGTCTGTGTCCGTGTCTCTCTCTCTCACTCTCTATCTCCCAGCACCTGCAATGATAGAATTGCATGTGTGGACTGCAGGTACAGCCTGCTTTTGTAGGTATCTGCACTTGTGCATGTGACAGCCTCTGCACCAATTGCTACCCACCATTCAGTAATTGCATGCAGCCTGCTGTGTGGTGATTGCATTACTCACTGTGATTGCAGCCCACTGCTATAAAATGCTAGGTTAGGTAGGCATAGCCCTTTCAGCTTTCCAAGGTGGGTCCCATGCTTGTTTGCTCTGGACACCATTGTGTTAGTCAGAAGGTTGGTATATGTCTCTTATCTGAAGCTAGGGTTGTAGCCAGTTATATGCATGTTGTACTCAAACCTGAATGTTGCTGCTTCCAGTACACACTTCTCAGTGTAGACATGTACTCACCTCTCCAAATGCTAACACAGGATACATGGGAGTATGTACTTTATTTCTGACTTACACAATTAACTGCCATACAAATGTGGTTATTGCACTGTATTCCTGTGGCACATGCAGTGTTTGTGAACTGCTATACTATAATTACTATGTTACTCACTTCTGAACTGTTTGTGGTTTGTTTGTGTTGACATTAGCACAGGCTGCTCAACACAACTGGACATAGTTCAGTACTGAGTATGCCTACCTACACCCTGGTTTTTGCCTGAATACACAGGTGTGTTGTACCTTTGGGTAGGGGTGCAGAACTGCAAAAAGCATTTTTTATTATCATGTGAGGTTTATCTTACTGAACATACAGGGTTGCTGTGAACCTGTTAGTCTATCAAGGGAAGTAGTCTGTCTGTGTAGCTCACACCTGTGGACATATCCAGATGGTAGCTAGAGGTTAGCCTATTATACTTTGTCTGTGCACCACACCAGTCTTTTCAGCAGTGGCACATTGGCATTGTCACAGTTGTTTGCTAGCAGTACATGGCTACATCCTGTGATATTTCTGTGTTGTACTCCTACATAAGGGCATGCTTGTGGAACTCCTTCCAAAGCTATTTGCAGAGTGTGTAAGAGCAGTAATGCTGATATGCCTGTGTGTTTTTGCTTCTGCCAGACCTCAGATACTCTCAGGTATATATTTGAACAGCCTCAGTGAAAGGTACATATAAGTGAGATACACCTGCAATATATTACTGACATATTGCAGTTGAGACTTTCTTGGGAATCAGAGCATATGTATAAGTGCACCTTTTCTGATGTGCAAGCAGTGTCTACTCTCACCTATTGACATTATTCACTACGTGTGATTCCACACTTGTCTGCCTACAGTTAGTACTTTTCAGAGTGATTCAGTGGGGCACAGCTAACATTGGTTTACAAATCAGAGACATCCCTGTAAAGCAGTCACAGTTGGGGAGTCTGGCCTCTGCCCTATTCAACCTTTGCCAGTATTTATCCTGGTCTGATACTGTGTGGTGTTTGTAAGGTGCTACTGTAACATTATTCCCTGCTAGGATGGCTGGTTCTCCTTTCACAGTCATGTCATACAATTCCACAACAACTGCTGGTAAAAACCCACAGAACAGGATTTGTGTTATACCATTCATAGGTTCATAGGTTCATAGGTTCATACTAGGCTATCTGCCCAAGGGCATTTATAAGCCTAGCCAGAGTTTTGTGGCTTTCGCCACCCCTTTAGTTTGGAGGATACTATGCCCATTATTTTGCTGTGCCTCTGTCAAGCAGAGACACAGAGATAATCCCTGGGGTATATCTGTGATCTCCCATCTATTGGTCAAGATTTCTCTTGAACAAAGCCAGCGAGGTGCTCTGCCTCACATGTACTGGGATTTTGTTCCACAGCATAGGGAGTCTCTGGGTGATGAATCTGTCCCTCCAGCACGTCCTATTAATAACCGTGTCAAGGTTTAAGTCTCCTGCCCTTGTAGTTCTGAGGGATCTAGATTTTTTGAGGTGAAGCATGTTCATCAATTCTGGGTTGGACATGGCCTTGTATCTCAGGCACAGGTCACATCTGAGCAGACGGTAAGCGACTGAGTAGAGCTGAAGTTCCTTCAGTCGGGCAGCATAGGACATATTTTTGAGACCCTTTATCCTTTTGGTGAGGAACTTTTGGGGCCTTTCCAGTTGCTGCAGGTGTCGTGTCAGATACATTCTGAATGGGGCATTGTACTCAATCATTGGCCTGATGAGTGATGAGTACAGGGGGACGATGACTTCCCTTGATCTAGATGTGAATCCCTTCATGATCAGGTGGGCAATGTAGAAGGTCTTCCTAACTACTTTGGCAATGTGAGTATCAAATGAAAGGTTACTGTCCACCTGGGTACCCAGATCCCTGATAACCTCTTCTGTTCTTAGTGGGTTGCCGCCTATATGGTAGCTATGGGTAACCTTGTTTTTCCCGAAGGGTATGACTATGCATTTTTTGGTGTTTAACTTTAGGCCATGGTTCTGGCACCAGTTTTCCATTTCTATAAGACCCTTCTGAAGGATATCTGTGTCAGATGTGTTCTCAACTATGGCGCCCAGTTTGCAGTCATCTGCAAATTTTGTCAGCCATAATCCTCCTGTGTTTGCTTGGACTTTGGAAAAGTAGATGCTGAACAGGAGAGGGCCCAGGACTGAGCCCTGTGGGACACCACTTGTGACAGGCTTTGAGTCTGACATGGCGCCAGCAACTCTGACCCTGTGGGTTCTGTCACTTAGCCAATTTGCAACCCATCTTGTGACGTATGGGTTTACATTTAAGCTGATGAGTTTTTCAATGATACCTGAGTGGGGTATTGTGTCAAAAGCCTTTGCCAGGTCGAGGTAGGCTGTGTGGACTGCCTTTCCCTCATCAATGGCCTTGGTGACTGTTTCAAAAAAGTCCACCAGGTTTAAAAGGCATGATCTGCCCTTGACAAAGCCAAACTGGGTCGGATCCAAAGTCTGCAAGTCTCCTATGTCTTTATTTATGAGTTCCATTATGATCCTCTCCATAGCTTTGAAGATCAAGCTTGTCAAGCTGATGGGACAGTAATTTCCCGGGTCGGTGGAGGCACCTCCTTTGTGAAGTGGGACCACAGTTGCCGTACGCCACTCCTTAGGCACGTATCCTGAGGTGAGGCTAAGATTAAACAGCTGCCCTAACTGCGGGTTTAATTCCTCATTGAGTTCGTGGAGCACACATCCAGGGACACCATCTGGTCCCATGGATGCTGTGTTTTTTGCCTTGGAGAGAGCAGTTCTCACCTGAGCATTTGAGATGTTTGGGGGGGCTATAATTCTCTGGCATAGATATCTCACCTTTTGGGGAAGTTTGCACTGAACCTGTCAGCCAGTATGTTGGCAATGTCTGTAGGTTCAGTAATTTTTACATCATTTTGAACTAATTCTGAGCATATCTGGGAGTTTCCTCCCAGGTTTCTAACATAGCTAAAGAAGGCCTTATGATTGTCCTTTGAGTCCTTGGCAACTTTTCTCTCAAAATTTGCCTTGGATGATTTTATGAGAGATCTTAATTTTTACTTATAATGATCAAGGGTGTTTTCCCTTTTAAGGATTTTGCTCTATCTTGTAGTAGCTTCCTCCTTTTGTTGTACAGCTTGTTTATGGCTGGGGTCCACCAAACTGGACGCTTGTCTTTGGTACAAAGGGTCTTTGTTTTGTTTGGGATTGCCTGATCCATGCAGTCCTGTAGGTGCTGGTAGAAGGCATTTGTAAGTGATTCAGCGGTTTGAGTAATGGTTTCCGCAGTCTCGGGGGCCATAAAAGAGACCACACTAGCCTTTAGAAGTGTGAAGTCAGCTTTTGAGAAGTTCTTCACTGTGGTCTTTTTTATCTCAGGTGGGGGCGGGATGTGGACTTCCAGTGAGATTAGTTTATGGTCTGATCTCACCAGTGAAGGATATACTTCCGGTGTTGAACATTGTGACCCCATGTTCGTGATGATGAGATCTAGTATGTTATCTCCTCTTGTGGGAGTGGTAACTAGTTGTTCCATGGCATTTGAGTTTATGAACTCTAGGAACCTTTGGGCTAGATTGTTGGGGCTAGAGTAGTGATCCCAGTCTATATTCGGGTAGTTGAAATCACCTAGTATGATGGTGTTTGGAGATACATTTATCCCCTCCAGTGTTTTCAGGAAAGCTATGTGAGGTTCCTGAGATTGAGAGGGTGGCCTGTAACATGCTACAAATTGCAGAGCAGTCTTGCCTATGGTTAGTTGCACCTGGATGGTCTCCGATGCATCGTGTGTTGCCACCAACCTTGAGGTGTGGGTGTTCTTGATGAATATAGACACCCCCCTCCTTTCTTGGTGTTGTCCGGATTTTGGGGCCGGAACGCATGATAAGAGGTAAAGCCTGATAGTGCCGGGGTGCTCTCGGGAGCCTTGAACCAGGTTTCAGTCACAGCACAGGCATCGATGTTCTCCATATTGAGAAGGGCCTCGAGTGCGTGCATCTTGAGGTTGAGACTTCTGGCATTGAGCAGCATTACCCTTAGTTTTTTTTCCTTTTTTGTGTTCTAGGGTGGTAGGTTTAGAATTTGAGCCTTGCCTAAAAAGGCACTATGGGGTGGCAAGAGCCTTTGCCAATATCCGAAGCCCAGGGTGACAGGTGCAAGCCATCCCTTGAAGCAGCATGGCTTGTCCAGCATGTCATCCCAGGCAGACAGACATTGATCCCCTTTGAATGACACCAGAGTTTAAGCCAATTATTAAAGCTGATCATCTTGTCTCTGTATTGTGGCATCATTCTTGGTGAAGGTAGGATACTGCTCAAGGTCAGGGTCATACCTGCCTGGGCTACATAATCAGAGAGCTCCTCTATGTCTCTTTTCATGTAGTCCAAGGAGGTACATCTCAGTTCATTCACACCAGCGTGGACAATGACAGAGTCATACTTGTACCTGCTGTTGAGAGACCTGAGTGCTTGCGTTATGTGGCAGATTCTAGCGCCCGACAGGCAGCTTACTGTGACCTTTTCCTTGTTCAATCTGGTGAGTGGGACGTCAGTGTGTCTGACTATGGAGTCACCAATGACGAGTGTGTCTGGCATTGTGTTTGGCCTTAAGGGCTGTGACTGTTTGGCACACTGACTATGTGGTCTATGTGTTGCATGTGTTGTGTTCTGAGTTGGCAGTTGTTTGGGTGTCTGCTTTGGTGGCCAATGTCCATTTGCATTCCCTCATTGTAATGCATGGTATATTTATTTCAGAACCAAGTTATTTGCATATCTGCTGTGGCTTAGTGGTAATTCATGCAGTCTATTGTGTCAATGGTTTGAGGTTCGAGACTGGCAGAGGTTTTTTCTTTTGCTGCTCAGCAGAACAAGGGCCCTGCCATAGAGTGACACTTTTAAGCAGTTGTAAGCGGGTTTGCGTGGGTTTGCATGATGCTTAGCAATGCTTAGCTAAGCGCACACATGCGCACACTCACTTAAACCCGCTTACTACTGCTTAAAAGTGCTTATTCTCGCTAACCCCCGTGCTAATTTCTTTGAAAGAAAAGAAAATGGGGAGATAGGAAAGTGGTGAAAAAGGGGGCACAAAGAGGGACAGACAGTAGATAAACAAACTCGGGATGTGCAGGACGGGTGTAGGGAAGGTCCATAGCTGCCCATTTCTTTACCAGCAACAGCTGTGCATATGCAATAAATTTGGAGTGATATTTGAAACCTTCCACCCCTGGGAGAGGGGTGAGGACAACAAAGTATGTTGTACTGTCAATTATAATTATCAGTTTACATGTCCAATGGACATGTGTGCAAAATGGGCAGCTATGTATGGGGCGTCATTTTTTTGTGGGTACAGATTGCCCTTTTTGTTTTTTTGTTTGATTTTTTTCAGGTGAGAGTGGGAAGTGAGGTAGAGGAAGTAGGTATGTCTGGTGAGGTAGGTTGGGGAGGTAAACAGCCAAGACAGACAAGATGCATACAGGGGCGGTGTATGACACATGAGGTGGGTGAACACAATTGATGGGGTCGGATGTTTGGAAATCAAAAGCCCATGAGCCCACAGATGGTAACAGTGGAACTGAGAGCCCCACCCATGGGCAGTCACCACTGCACCTTCACAGCCCCAAGAGTGGCTGTGCTGGGGGCTGCATAGGATGGGCAGGCTCACCTGTGAGACATGCCACTTTCGCCTCGAGCTGGCGTAGGGGATCAGCGACTGAACTCTGGATCTCCCTACGCATAACAACCCGGAGCCTTCGAAGGGTGACAGGTGGCCCTTCTCTTCCCACGCTTATACAGGGGGGAAGAGCCCTATCCCCTGCAGCACTTCCACCTGAAGGTGGCACAGGACCAATGGAGGAGGGGCACCCGGGCTGGGCACCGGACCTGATGGTGCCAGGTGCACTCGTCAGCTGAGGAGGGAGAGGTGGGTCCACTGGGACCGGCCTTCCCATATGTTCTGTGATTAGGTGTGTTTAATTACAACATAAACAATAGCATTACAGATTAGTTGTAACAGCATGCAGTAATATTCCCATTAACCCAACACACTAAGGTTCCAACAGTTGAACAGCAAGCATAACACATGCATATATTGAAACACAGTGGATATTCCAACAGCATGCAGGGATGTTTGGTAGCAACAGGCCACCATGATTGTGGTGTTTAAACAGGGCACATGCATCAATGTGAATGCAAATATTTATAGAACAATAGGACATATGTCCCAACAAATATTTAAGTTTACACATACCCATTGAGGTGTGGAAGTGCATGGTTTATGCACATACAGTAAGTTGTAGAAAAAAACCTCTGTTAACATCTTATAATTACCTTTTAGTCTACACTACATTCCTAGTAACTGCAGGTGTATATCCCCTACATGTATTATTACATTTGCCACCATACATTAAGTTGTGCAATGGGCTTGGCTAGTTCAATATATGCCTGACCTATATCTGACATACTAACTGTCCAGGATACAGATGTTACTGCTACATATTTCTTGATTGCATTTCTATTTCTTTATCTACATATCTGGGATGTTTTCACATGACATTTTCACTTCGATTTGTACAGAACCCTGCATTTCTTGACACACACTCACATTTCTGGGGAAAAAATAACATGCTACACGTGTGCCAGATTTACTTATGCATGCCAGCTAGTAACTGACTGTTGCAGACTGTATATATGCTTCACAGCTACTAGCACTTCCGTCACCCACTTTATATGGGACTGCACAACTCTGGGGTGCCAGCACTTTTTCAAATAGTACTATTTGTATAATGCAAGGGTACAACAATATTTCAAACTCTGTGACACAGACACAGTCCTGGTTTTAGACCTTTATTAATGACATTACACATTTTTCCACAAGCTCACTCCTTTATTTGTTTTAATGGTGCATATGGCAGACATGTTCAAGACATATTATACCTTTATTAATAGGTTAGAACACTCTTTTTTCAGGCTCACTCACTTATTTTATATGACAGTACCTGCAGAGATATTATTCCAGACATATTTTACCTTTCTTAATGGGTTACTACACTCTTTTTCTGCCTCTCTGACATTTTTATCTGACAGTACATGCAGAGGACTTATTCAGGCAATTTTATGGCTGTATTATTGGACTACAACACTTTCTTTCATGCTCTCTCCCATATTTTATATAACAATACATGCAGAATAATCACTAACCTGCCTGGTGGTGCAGCCTTAGCAGCCTATCAGCATAGGCTTGCTGATTTGCAGCATGGTCACCTGCAGCTGTAAAGTAAATGAAGGGATATTGAGGCATACCTATCTGTTACATATACTCAATTATCAATTCTTATGTACTGCATTTCCTGGCTACATACTCAGTTGTGGAGCATCCTGCATCCCATGGTCCTCCTGTATCCATTGGTTCAGGTGGTCCTGCTTCCGTCTCTTCAGGTCTGCATGGTGGTGATGGACCTGCTCACCAGTCCGAGGAATGCCTGTGGCACTGGTGAGGTCATGAGCTAACCGGTTCCAAGCCTCTGCCTTGTACTCCGTCCCTTGGAACTGGCCCTGCAGGAGTCTTGACTCATGACGGTGGACAAGGAGTCAAACCATGTATTTCGACTTCTTGATGCCCCAACGTTGCGCTTGGAAGCATGTTCCCTCTCCGACACCAGCCATTCTAACTGCAGATGTGAGCTACAATCAGTTATGGCATGTATTCCCGCCTATGGGGCTTAAATATGCCGCATTTCCCACACTTTGTTGTGATTGGCCCTTTTTTAAAATTCTCAGCTGACTGCAGACCTGCTTAGTAATGGTTAAACTACCATTAGTAAGTATATGCATGTTAACAGTGGCTGTTTCCCTTAAGTTGCCATGGCTTAGTGGTTCTGTACTTTGCTTCTGATGCACAGAGTCCTGGGTTTGAACCTTGTCATTCATTTTATTTTCATACTGTCCAGACAGGCTAGGGGGTTTGGCTAAGTATAAGCAACTTTGCTCTACATTGCTCCTCGGTGCCCTATGGTGCCCTGGTTGGCGCGGCGCTCACGTCCGTGCAAACACATTGCGCTAGTTAAAGCGCTATATCGCTATGGGCACCTCTATTGCGCTGGGTTAAGCGTTATTAAACTATGCGCAACTCTATTGCGCTGGGTGAAGCACTGCTTAATTGCAGGCAATTATATATCAGGATCATTTAAAATATTTATTTTGTTCACTGATACATTGGCTGTTTCACTGCATTTTGGTACTATTTACACATATTTGTCTGGAATTATTTCATATACTGATTTAAAAATAAATACGAAGGAGAGTGGTGGGACTCGAACCATGAATGCCTCTTCTTTGCACGAATGCTCTACCATTACACTATTGCTATTTGGTGTGATTTGCATAAACATTCTTTCTTATGCTCTTTCATGTCAGACTTGCTAACTCTAGCTAAGCAATGGGCACACCCGCGCACACACGCGCAAATACAGGCAGCTATTTTGGAAATTTAAAAAAATAAATTTAATGTTTTGCTTTTTATAACTGTGATGGGGGTTTACAATATCAGGGAATGTGGTGTTGAGTGCAGAGGCATTTGAGCGGACTCGCTCTTGTGTATTTGCTTTTACTTTTCAAACACTTGCAGGGGTGTGGACATTTAGACTGCTCGGCAGTTGGACACACCCCCTGCTTTCTTACACGGTCCGTGTATGACTTACGGTTGAGTCAGCATGCCCTCATGCATATTCATGGCACGCTGACATCATACCGTTCAACTGCAGTCTCCGAGTAAGACTTATTAAGTCTTACATGGAGGATTCATGAATCCGGGGGTATATCTTTCATTATTTATTAGCCCTGTGCGATTGGTGGTGTATCCAAGCTGAGTTTTAACCAGAGTTCTCTGTTTTGGTGGTTTTATTTCTTCTGCTTGGTATTTTGCATTTTCTCATCATCAGAGACCCTTTCCAAATTTTTTATTATTCTGTTGATGGGTCTTCTGGACTCACATCACTCCAACCTGTTTTATCCCAAGATGTTCCTTGGCTTGTTCCTGATTCCAGTTTTTGAAAATCTCCTATGCTTTTGAGGTCAGGCCAGCCCATAGAAAGGTTAATGCTTGAAGAACAGAAGAACCTGAAAAAAAAAAAAAACAACATGTTTGTGGCAAAGAAGAGGAGGGGTTAAAAATGTTGACTATAATTAACTTACTGAATTTAGTACGTTATCTTGGTAGTTCCCCCAATTCTCTTAATTAGTGCTTTTTAATACTGCTATAAATATTAATTTGGAAGGAAACCTATGCAGTGCCTCAGATTCTCCTAGTTGTGAGGATTTATAAACATCCATTTATTTCCCTCCTGTTATATTATCTAACAAACATAATGTGAGGAAAACAAAATGTAAAGAACTGTAGTGTGGCTAGTGTAGTGTAAGAAGGGCAACTGCCACAGGCATAAATTGTTGAGGATCATGATCAGCCAATCCCAATCTCTAATGCAGTAGCAGCTTTTGAAAGCTGGTATTGCAATTGTGGTCACACCTGAGTCCTGTATCACTCTATATGTGGTCTAACCTGTATGCTACAGCTTAAAAGCTTAAATAAATCACTTTTTTTTCTAAACTACACATTTGTAGCAAACAGATGGCTACAGTTTATTACAAGAATTTTTTTTAAGTAAAACATGATCACTTAGCACTCCAACTAGGCAAGGTATAAACTATTAAACTATAGCAACTGTTTGCTGCAGTTGTTTTGGTCTTCAGTGGAAGAGCTGAGGTAGTGGAGCACTGGCTGAGACAGATATGATTTTGGTAAAGAAATCAGAAGGAGGGGAAATACAGTCTTGCACTACCAGCTACAATTACCTGAAGTCATTACTGTGAATATTCAACCAGATTTTATTACCCCTGTTTATTTTTTTAATAAAGTTGATTAATCTATTTAACAGCATTAAATTTCCAGCACACAGGCTTGAACCCAGAGTACTGTCTTTCTAAGACAATGATCAGTACCAGTAAATTAGTAAACAACTCCTTACAAATAATGCAATGTCTGTGCACCTTAAAAACCTTTATACTCACGTTTTACACATTTCCGCATGCATCTAGTATTCCTGCTTCTGTTGGTTGCTTTACTTATCTTGTGCACCTAGATATAAATAACTTATGATAATTATTTATTATTAAATTGTTTCTATTTCTATTATTCCTTTTTTTAAATCTCTGTAGTACCATGCCACTATATTTAAGTCATTTGTCGGTGAACAAAACATAATTTTGTGCTTTTTTAATCACACCCACTTTTCATTAAATTTATTTTATTAATGTTCTTTTCATTAGAATAATGTCATATGCATGGTTAACAAGCTTGAAATTATTCTTCATGTGTCAGAAAATTGTTTATTGGCTGAATAATGTATGAGCATGGTGACTTTGTGATACTGCTTGATGCTATTCCCACCCTGTGTCATGGAAGTTACGTGTCAAGATTTTCAGTTACCTGTAAAAAATAATAATTTTGTGCCAGAACAGGCTAATACTGAGTGAAAACTACCTTCTAAACCAGTAAAATATCACAAAATCACAGTCTGAGCTTTAACAGAATCCCTACCTGTAATGACCTCACCTCTGGGCAATTAATAAACATTTGGCTCCACTAGTAGAAAAAAAAATAATAACAACCCAATTAAAGTAAAATGATTCATTGCATTGTTATAACCTTAAGAACAGCTAGTAACACCCCACAACCTGTATTTTTAACAATATTATTAACACAATGGAATCAATCTGATTTTTTAAACTGTCAGCTACAGCTAACATGATTCTTAAAATGATCCCTTTGCTTAACTATAAACAAGTACCTTGAGAAACCACTTTCTATGTAACAATTAATTTCACCACACAGGTTATTAATTCATTGTCCATATTATAAGAAATAAAATAAAATAAAACACTTATAAGACACACTCCCTGGATACCATGGAGTCCCAGGCTCAAGAGGGATACATTTATTTTCTTCTATCTGTAACATTCTGAAACAATAGTAGGTTGTAAAGACTAGGCCACATTGTACATATTTTTGGAGCTAATGACCCATCTTATACATTAAATGTCATGCTGCAGTTCATACATGGCACAACCACAAATGCTCTAGGACCTGGAAGAAGCACTATATTACATGTACTCTTAATGACTATTTTCCCTTTAAAATTAGAAATGTATATAATTTGTTGAATAATACAAATTCTCTGTAGTTCAGCATTTACACCTATTGTGAAAGATATGTATACACTCAGCTCTTCTTTCAGTTTTTCTTGGTGCTGCCACTCTGCTCTGTATTACACTTGTTATAAATACTGTTATTACTGCAGGTACTGCTATTTCCAACTATAAGATTTCACTATAGTCTAGTGTGTTCCTTAACTTTTAATCCCTTAGTTGTAAAAATTACCTAGTTTACTAAGTGCTAAGAAGCTATGGGTGGTGTTCATAGCTTTATGTAGGCGTGTTACGGCTATCTGTGCTGTCCACAGATAAGCACATCTAAGCAGTGATTCTCAGGGTCCACTTATGCTAACATGTAATGGCCACAATTAAGCCTAAGCAAATGAATGCATAATGAAATATAAATGAGGAATGATGTAGATTGGTATATGGTCCTGAAGGGTTCTCTCACCTATTTATGATTCATTCTGAATTGTTCACACTTTCCCACACCATCTGCATGCACATTATATAAAGGGGAGTTTCACCAATCTATCTACTCTGCAAATCCATGAAAACACTGTCACTTACTGCTAACTTTGCTATTTTTAGGTGTGACCTGTTTGTCTTGCTGAGCCAGAACTGCCTGTTCCCAGTGTGTTTCACCAGTCAAGAAAGTGGGGACATAGGCAGGGGATAACACACTATAACTTTGATAATCAGGAAATACTTGGTAGGTTCAGAGTGGACAGTGATATTATAAGTGTCTTAGTAAGCAAGCATGACTGCCATAGGGCTTCTGTTGGAAGGCATGGACTTCCTATCCATGTGGATACTAAGGTATGCATAGCCTTCACTATACTTGCCACAAGGAACTTCCAGAGACATTGGGCATCTCAAAGACTTCTGCCTCGAGGATTCTGCACCATTGTATTGATGCACTCTTGGCACATATAAATCAGACCATCTATTTCTCAGTGTCATTGCAGGACTGAGCCAGGACAATACATGCCTGTTATGGGGTAGCACATTTCTCTGAGGTACTCTGTGCAACAGATTGCACTCATGTTGCAATTAGGACTCCTTCTGGTCCACTGTGTGAGTGGTACTGGAATAGGAAGGTATTCCATTCCATCAGTCATGGGGTAGAGTGTAATGCATGGGGGTGTATCACCAACATCTCTGCATAGCATCCTGGCAGTGCATATGATTCCCATATCTGGCACACTAGCTCACTCTCCCATCTCTTCCTACATGGTAGGATGCCCATTTGCCATCTTGTTGGTAGAAAAATGCATATTGTATATATATATATATATATATATATATATATATATATATATATATATATATATATATATATATATCATGGTAAAATGTATTTCTGAACATTAAACCGTTTTTCATTTGTTTTGTCTCCCTCAACATTTTCTTTCCCTAACTTTTTTTTTTCTGTTTGTCTTTCAGGTGATGCTACATGGAACCATGACTCATAGCACATGTGAGAAATCCAAGTAGAGCTACAGAAGACATCTGACCCAGACCTGTATTATGATCTAAAGGGTTTTCAGCCTGCTGAAGAGTCATTTTAGGTGCCTGAATGAGTCTAGGAGTTCAGTATAACCCAGCTACTGCAATCAAGATATTTACTAAATGTTGAATTCTGCACAACATGAATATGCACAGGGCTGGTAGAAAAGTGACCCATGCTGTTAAAGCAGCTCCCAGTTCCAGTCCTGCTATGACTAATGATGAACAGCTGGCAGCAGTAGTAAGAGACCTCATGTTGCAGGCTTGTGCACAGCATATGGTTGTGGAGGTAAAGAGGTGGCATCTAGCCTACAACTATGGACGATGACATCCAGGATAGTATTTCCTTTCTTGTATAAAACACACAGACTACAACTGATGCAGGTAGTGATTTTTGTGGCTGCTGTTCATATATATATGGATCTACTTTAAACTGTCAAATTACCAGAATGTTAAATTGCACATTATTGAGACCAGAAAATCGAATGAGCACAACACTGAAACTTTAAAAGCTTGAGTTTTACTTTACCGAATACTTTTATAAGTAGTAAAAGGCAACTCCTTACATAGACTTCTAGCCCTTTAAATATTATTACAATTTACATAACAAACATGGTGCACATTACATTCAGTATTCCAGGAGTTGCACTAACCTTGTATTGGACTACATTACCTCAAAAAGCTAAGCTAAGTAAGTGCTTTTTGTCAAAACCTTTATCTGTAACATAGAAAAAAATGTAAAGCTAAAGAAAGACTGTTGCTGTAACTATGCATCTAATGGCCACATTGAATATCCATCACGATTCGGCAAACTAGCTGAAACATTTTTTTTTATTTTACATTTTAGCAGGGAGGCTGTGCCCCCCTCCACCCTCTGCGTGAGTATATGTGCCCCCCACACCCTCTGCAAAATTAAATATACCAACTCCGAGATCGCATTGCGTTAAGGAAATGGGCAAATTTACCATTCTGCCCAGCTTAACTTTCAATGTTATGAGATTCGGTAAAGTAAAACTCGATCATTTAAAGTTTCAGTGTTGTGATCATTCAATTTTCTGGTCTCAATGATATGCAATTCAACATTCTGGTAATTTGATGTTTTAAAGTAGATCCATATATATATATATATCTATATATATATATATATATATATATATATATATATATATATACATATATATATATATATATATATATATATATATATATATATATATATATATACGCACACATACACACACACACACACACACACACACACACACACACACACACACGCACACATATATATATATATATATATATATATATATATATCTTTATGTAAAAGTCATGCCCAAGTGATCACTGACTCCTATTCAGTGATGTCATAAAGCAGCACACAAGTAACAGTCAAATTTTTTTTTTCACTAAATATTTTTTTTTATTATTTCAAATAAGATGTCTTAAGAAACATTACATGAAATACAGATAAATAACATATTTACAGTTCTAAAACATTACTAACTTCAAACCATTATATAACTATTTACATTGGTGTCTATGCAAATAACATTGAAATTCTATATTATATAAAGTTAGAAACATAAGTTGATATATCTTCGTCGATCTTTTTGAGTATTTCCAGTACTTTTATCCAAGAGTAATAGTATGACATAGATCTTTTAGTTCTGTTCTTCACTGTTAATATTTCCATGCGAGCAACTGTTGATGTTAAATTCTTAAATTCCTTGAACGTAGGAGAAGCCTCATTTTTCTAATGTATAGTTATGATTTTACGTGAAATTACCAATATTGACCATAGGATTTTAGTGTCTTTTATTGATACACAGTTTGGAATAGCAGAATTGAATAAAATTATAGACTTTGTTAATAGAAAATTATCATTATAAATAGTCTGAAAAAATAGTTAATAGACTTCCAGTACATATTGAGACATATACATTCATAAAAAAAACATGCTGCCAATCTGCTTTTATCTTGATTTGGCATCTCCAACATTAATCTTCACTAGAAAACATTTTGGCTAGCCTATGTGTTGTATAGAAACTTCTGCGTAGATATCTCCAAGTGAATAATTGACAGTATTTTGATAATGTAGAACATTTGGAAGATTTTAGAATATTACTTTTTTCTTCTTCAATTGGAGGATGGTTGTTTATTAAAGTATAATAATCCCAGTATGATTTTTCATGATTTTTTTTTGTTTTTTTAACAATTTTATAGATATTAGATAAGTAACCTGTATCCTGATGAGGTTGTTTTGTGATAAGAATAAGGTATTCAATGAGTTTTGGAGCTTCATGTCTAACTGAAGGTTGCATTTGTTCTACTTTATTTATAAGAAAATGTCATAGATTTTGTAAAAGCAACCAGTAGTCTTTATTTATATTATAATTGTAAGTTATCTGTTCATTTGTTAGTATTTTCCATTTCTCTATAAGTTGATGCCAAAAGAGTAATGATTCTTTCTTGAGTATATTCATTTTAGAGATTTGGGATGTGTCTAGAATAGTGGGTGTAAAAGCTATAGGGAAAATAAGAAAAATCCAAGAATTAATATTTGGTATTTTTTTTATATATGTTTTGAACACTGATAGTGTACAGCCTATATAGTTTGATGGTAATTTATTGATATTATTCTTTTTCCCTAAAAAGTAATCTTTTAACATCCATATAAGGGGTGATGGTATTACAGTTAAATTGTCTTGTATATGATTGCAATTAAATTCTATGTAAATCTGCTCATGCACTTGTTTCCATATAGGTGTGTATGAATTATTTAACCATAGTGTTATATTTTTAGTAACAGAGGAGGTAATATATAAATCAATTTCCGGTAGATTAATTCCACCATCTTCCCAATCTGGTAGATGTTTATTTAAGGCTATACAGGGTTTATTTAAAAAACATAGAAAATTTAAAATTAGTTTATTGTACCTTTGAATAATACATTTGGGAGATGGCAATGAAAAGTTTTGTATTAAGTAAAATATTTTGGGAAATATGATTGCTTTAATAAGATATAATCTGTCTGCTGTTTAAAAGATGTATTTATTCCAGTAACCAATTGTTTGTTCTATTTTGTCTAGTATTTTATTATAGTTAAATATTAGAGAATCTGTTAATTCATTGAGTAGATTTATTCCCAGGTATAATAATTTATTTTCTGTTACTATATATTTGGAAAATCTTTTGTTCATATTTTTTTTTACAGTTACAGGGCATAATTTTAGTTTTGTTTTCATTACATTTTAGGCCTGAAATATTTTGAAATTTATTCATGGAGTTAAATAGAGCATTCAAAGAGTCATTGGCATCTGAGAGAGTTAAAAGTATGTCATCAGCAAAGAGTTGGATTTTAAGATTTAACGTTTTATTAATACATATGCCCTTTATGTTATTGCTTGATCTGATTTGATTTGTAAAGGGTTCTATGAGTAAAGCAAATAACAATGGTGATAAAGGGCAACCTTGTTTAGTTCCCTTTTTGATTGTTATAGGGCCTGATCTATGTGATCCTAGTTGAACATATGCAGTAGATTTTTCATATAGTATTTGGATAAGGTTATTAAAATTAGAAGGAAAGTTATATTCTTTTAAAACTAGTGAAAGAAAGTTCCAGTTAACAGAATCAAAAGCTTTATTAATATCTAATGAGATTACATTTAAATCTAGGACTCTATGTTTGCTATAGTCTATTAATGTTAGTATTCTTTTAATATTATCTGAAGTGTTTCTTCCTTTAATAAAACCTGTTTGATCTTTGTGAATTAAGAAGGGAAGAAAGTGTTTGATCCTATCTGCATATATAGCCATAAAGATATTATAATCTATATTGAGTAATGATATTGGCCTATACAAAGAGCACTGCTTCTCATCTTTATCTGGTTTGATAATTGGAGATATCAATAAATATTTCCAAGAGGGTGGTATGTTCAAATCTTTTTTGGCTATATCATATACTTTTAATAGTAAGGATATGGCTTGATTGGATATTAATTTATACATTTCTGGTAGCATATTGTCTGGGCCAGGTGCTTTATTTGTCTTGAGCTTTTTAATTTGTGATTTTAATTCTGTCATATTGATTGGTTTGTTTATAATGTCTTTTTGTTCTTGTGTTAATTTAATATGAATATTATTTTCTAAGTATTTTTTATATCCTTGGTAGGTGTATCTTGGGTGTTTAGGGAATTATCGAAGTTAAATTGAAGTCTGAATGTTTCTAAAATATAATTTAGATCTGTAACTCTTTTGTTAGCATTAGGAATACATATTTCTTTTATTTGTTTAGATTAGATTTTTTTGTTCTATTAGTTAAGTGTCTCAGGTGTGGTGGATTAGTAAAGTATGATTTTATTTTTATCTTTTCCAAGTTAATCATAATCTTATGATGTAACAATTCTGCATACTTCATATTGATTTGTGTAAGTTCTTGAACTTGAGTAGTATTGCCCTTTTATATTGCCAGTTTCAATTCACCTGCTTTGTTTTGTAAGTCTAGCATATCTTTATTCCATGACTTCCTTTTATTTATGTACCAGGATAATATTTTCCCATATGTAACTACCTTTAATGAATCCCAGACATATATTTCTGAAATATCCCCTGTGTGGTTTATTTCTAGAAAGTTTTTGATTGTTTCTTCATAAAATTCTTTAAATTCTGTCAATTTTGTGATATAGGAAGGTATCCTAGTAATGGGATTTGAATGAAAAGGTGTAAGTTCTATCTCAAAGACTATGGCATTATGATCAGATAAGGGACAATTTATAATTTTGACTTTGTCAATTTTTGTTATTAGGTCATTGGCGACATATATTCTATCTATTCTAGAGTTAGTTCTATATCTATGATAATAAAATGAAAAGATTAGTGAGTCTGGTTCTGCAAATTTGTTTATATCTTTTAAATATAGTGTATCTATAAATTTTAAAAGTGCCTTGGAGATAGGTTGTTTTCTTCTTTTAGATTTAGAATCTGTATATTTTTCATTTATTATACAGTTGAAGTCTCCTGCCAATATCAGGCTACCCTTAGTTAGATGAATTATCTTTTCAAAGTGCTGTTTAACTGTTCGTAATCCTAATCCAGGAATCCAATGTAGATTTACTAAAGTATAGATTCTCTTATTTAACTCTATTACAGCTAGACAAAACATACCTGATGTATCTTGATGAGTAGTAATTATTTTAGGTGTTATAGTTGTATTGCGAAGTAGTATAGCTACTCCTCTGTTTTTGTTTTATATTGAGAACTTATTAATACTGTGTAATTATTGATATTTAGGTTGTTTATATCTCTAATAAGTGTGTCTCTTGTAAGAAGACTACTTGTGGTTTATGTAAATTTATGTATTTGAATAGACTTCTTCTTTTATTACTATTATTCAGACCATTAACATTTATGGATAAACATTTCATTTCCTAGTTTTGAGTTTGTTTTATATGTGATTTTATGTAAATATTGTTTATTTTTATTCTATCTTGGATGAAGAATTTAAAAATGTTTTTACTGTATAGTTTTTGCATGTTTCTGACTGACACCAAAGTGATAATTAAAAACAATAAAACTTCTGAACTTGTAATTCTTAACTTTAAAAACCATTCCCTATCACTATGAGGTAATATTCCTCTTTGTTTGGTTAGTGAATCTAACCAAACAAACTTTCTACCCTCACAAATAATGTTTGGATCAGTTTCTCTTATCCTCTTAGCTTTAATAACTAAAATATATAAGTATATTCTTTTTCTCTTTATATTATTGTAATTCAGTAATACTTGTTTCTAATCAGGTTTCAGAAAGGTACATAACATTTAGGCTAAGGTAATATTTCAAAATAGTTTAGAGTATTAATAAACATTTTCTCATGTTCAACAATATTTTTTACAAAAAAAATATATAGAATTATACACTCTGTGAAAATCTGAACAATTGACAGATAAATGAGTCTCTGACTACAAAATCAATTAAGCAAGGTTTAATTAATGTCCTAAAACTGGAGGAAGAGGAATAATAGCAATGTTATGAGTTATAACAGTCACATTTTTAACTGTTCTTCACAATCAAAATCTAGTGAGGTGGCTTATCCAAGTGTGCTCATACTGAATGCCCTCAAGCAGTACAATTAGGAAAAAACAGTTAATTTAGTATTTAACATGAGTTCATAACTTGAATTTGAATGAAAACGTATCATATTGTTTTTTATATGACGCAATGTTTTCCTAGTTTAGAGTACATTGTTTGATGAGGTGCTGTGCATCAGATTATTTTATTTTGATATACAACATAGTTTGTGATTTCAGAGGCAACTGTGCAGTGGTAAGGGTGAAGTGGTAGCAGTGTTTGATTATATGGCAGGATACTCCTTTTAATCTGTAATTTTCTCATTACTGTGCTTCCATGAAAACTTGTGTATTACTACTTTTTAGTTGTAGGTAACTGCCAGCTGTAAGAATAGAAATGCATAAAGCATTGGTGTTAATGACTGCGATCATGTGTTATTTCATATGGATTTCATTCCACATTCCATGATGTTTTAATGAGTATCATTACAACAATTAAATGTATACAGTTGAAAGTGTCATAAGCAGCCCTCTCTTTTTTTAGTAACTTATTGCATTTTTACATACATATTGATGTGTATTTGTGAAGGTCAAATTGTAAGCAACAGAAATATCACACTTGAATCACAGTAGATGGAGGTTAAATTTTCATATACATCTCCTAAAGATAGATTAGGTGATAGTGGGAGTGATTTTATAGAGGGGCTGTCATGATAACTGGATAGTGAGTTGGTCCTATGTAGTGCCCTACATGATGCAGGTGATCCTGCAGATACATTTTGGACAATGCTGTGGGAATGTTATCAGGACGTTGTGTCAGAGGTTCTATTAAGTACAGATGAACAATGATGTGGCCTGCATAAAATATGTTCTGTTTGTTCCCCCTGATTAATTGCAGTACTTTCTTAAGAAGCACTTGTAGTCTCATGTAATCTGCCTCCACATGTCTGGGCAGTAATCTTTCCTCTTCCCTTTACAAGACTGAATCCTGCTTGAGTCTGGTATGCCATAAGTAGTATGACTCCATACTAAGCATCAGTGTGATTGTGGCATTCTACCTACTTTCCCTAGTCTCTGCCATTGACAAGTAGTGCTGAAAATCCACAGTTATATACTGGAGGACTCTGACCATTTCCAGCTGACACTTTGAAACAGTGCTTTGAGCCCTAACAATGTCATGGCACATTTGCTGCTAGGCAAACAATGCTTTATGATTATCCTAGGACAGATGTAACAAATTCCTGTGTCTGGCTCCCATTTGTAAAGGGATCACTGTTGTCTCTGAATGTCTGCCATCATCCTGAAAATATTTGTCTGGTTTGGAGATACTGGTGTAGATGGGAATGTGCTGTCTTCCTGCACAAGTCTGAGTGTAATGCCAGCATGTGCCATTAAACTTGGTGACTGCCTGTCACTTTCCTCAGGGTGCCTCACAAATATAACTATGTTATCATCATCATCATCTTCTTCTTCTTCTTAAACAACCATTCTGCTACTGATGTTCTCCAATTGTATTGGTATACTGAAACTATTTGTTTCTCCTACTGACCCTGTAAAAAATGAATACTATACACTATTGTATCCCTATAAAGCAGGTGTGGGGAACACTTACCTTGCACATTGCATTTTTTGCAGATGTGGTAGAGTCACCTATTAATAGATATTACCCCTGTTTAATGTAGTCATTCCTTGTTAGCAATCAATTCTCTGTATGACTATATATGTTATTGTTTTTGAACCAGTCTTCCTGAGTAGACGTATGTTGCTGTTGCAGATGGTAGTAGCCAGTGTCCACACCAAATATTATTACAATGCCAACATCTTCTGTGTCATAATTATCCTCATGAATGGAGAGGAGGTTTTCTCATCTGGTGTTAATGGAATAATTTTTGGAGTCCCTCCCCCAAGTACTGGTACAGTCAATTATATTCTGCATGACCTTGCCTCTCACATTTCCTTCCACATTATCTGCCTTATTATTGCACTGTTTCTGCACACACTGCATTTAGTGTCAAGGACATCTTTATTTCAGGATTTTGGCCTCACAATTTGTCTGGGCCCCCTGTACCAAACAGATATTTCCCATATGTCCTAACAGCGACCATGAGGATGTGATTTTCCTCATGGCTGAAGTTGCTCTCTCTGTACCTCGATCCTTTGTTTTGCATCATTACTGCACATGAAAAAAAGACCACAGTCATACATAAAAAAACTTTTGATGTAGTCATCAGTCAAACTACACAGCACTGACAATGTATGTCTGCCATAATCCTGTAAGGTAACACAAACTCCATAATTACATACACATGGAAAATCTCAGTCCACTCAAAGTTGTGCTATACTAATGCTTGCATTATTATAAATACATTCAGAATAGTAAAGCAATCTATTTTTTAACAGAGTCATCCTTCTGCTAGACTCCGCCATTCTTATGTATTCATAATACTGTCATTTTTATATTAAAGTGACACTCAGAAGTCTTTAAGTAAGGACACAAGGCCAACAAAACATCCTTGCTACTTTAGTACTTCACAAATAAAACACATATATGTGGACAATCCCTAAATGATACCAAAGTAAATTATTTTTTCTCAGTTATCATTAATCATTTCTACTGCTGATGATAATGTAAAGATTTTCCAAGTAAATTGTCAACTTTACTCACTCACTAAAGCCGTGATGATATGCTCATCAAATTAGAAGAATAAACTTTTCTTCAAAGTAACTCATTAATTTTACATCATTTTGAAGTGTCTCTTATTAAATTTCAGTGCTTCTTACTTTAAGAAGTCCACAGTCTCCTATGTTATTTGACACCTAACTCAAGTAATAGCAACTTAATGTGGCAGTATGAAACTATTTCATGTAAATTCAGGTCCATTTACACACTGTATGCAAATTAAGCCCTTTTACATTTATCTCTATGAATCATAGTAATGCTTGAATGTGTACTGCCACTTATGCACATACATCACTCTTGGTTTGTCATGAACGCTGCCTTGGGTTCATTTGAACACACTTAGGAAAGAGGCGTAGTATGCAGCACCCCTCAGCAATACCCAGCATGCTTCAGGAATCCACAGATAGTCTCAGATGTTCTCAAGCCTGAATAAATTTAGAAAAAAACAAAATGGAGTCACATGATATTGCAGTCTGCACAAGCATGAAGTATAATCTCTGCCTATCTAATATAATCTGGAACACCTTCTCACCTCAGACCACTCAATATTTAATAAAAGCTGGTAATCACGCACTTGGGAATATGTATTTATGCACCACCCTCAATAAATAAATAACAATGTCCTACCTCTTCACAAAGGAGGCAAAAAACACCTTTATTTCTAACTTCTGCCCTATCGCCCTACTCTCTCCAATATCTAAAATTCTAGAAAAATGCGTCCACCACCAATTCTTACCCCATCTCATTCAAAATCACCTCCTTACACCCACACAGCATGGCTTCCGTCCCGGCCACAGTACCATAACTGCACTACTATCCTTCTTAAAAACTATCAATCAAGCTCAAGACTCTGGACTCATTGTATCCACAGTACTGCTAGACCTTTCAAAAGCTTTTGACACCATCTCCCACACACGCCTTCTTCATCATCTGGCTAATCTCAAACTCTCCCCAAACACTCTTTCCTGGTTCTCCAGTTACCTATCTGACAGATCTCAAGCAGTCAAATGGAAGACCTCATTCTCTTCCTTTTTGCCTACATCTACTGGCGTTCCTCAGGGATCCATCCTTGGACCCATGCTTTTCAACATCTTCATAAACAACCTTCACATCTTCATCCCTGACACCACAGTCATCCAATACGCAGATGACTCTACCTTGGTCTGCTCTGCCCCAAACCTTCCTGAACCCCAGACCAAAACCCAATTAGCCTTTACCACCACAGAGAACTGGATGCACCAAAACCACCTTTCTCTCAACTCCAATAAATCCAAAATACTAATTTTTCTCCCCTCCAAAGTTTCCTCTGTGGACAAAAACACTTTTAATGTTCCCAGCCAAACTAACACTGCCATTGAAGTGGTCCCCTCTGCACAACTCCGTGGCATCACCATAGACGAACACCTCAAATTTGATCTTCACATACAACATAACATAAAGAAAACCCACCAAAAGCTAGGTATGCTATATAGGAACAATCTCTTCCTTTCAAACTCCACTAGGCATACCCTGGCAACATCCTTCCTCCTACCTTCCCTTCTATACAGAGACCCCTCCTAACCAACTTGTCTGCTACCAACACCTCTAAGCTCGAAGCTTGCTATAATAAGATCTCTAAATTTGTCACCAAATCCAAAACATCAAGACACCATTGCCACAGTCTTCGTTCTCTGAACTGGCTAGAACTCCCTAATCACCTAGACTATCTACAACTAACCACCACTCACAAACTAATATTCTCCCCTAATAAATGCCCAGCCTTAAAGGACATCCTTCCTCCATACATCCCTAACAGATCACTGAGATCCGAAAACCAAAACCTAATCTCCATTAGTAAACCGAAATGACCAGCTGGCCAGCTTTTACTCTCCTTCTCACTAGGTAAAAAATGGAACTCTCTGCCTACTTCACTTAGGACTATACCCAACACTGAATCCTTCAAAACTCAACTTTTTCTTCACCTATCCTCCAAATGGAAATGCTCCTGCTTTCACCCCACTTAAATTCCATAGGGACTCCTAACTAAGCACTCCTACTCCGACTCCACTATACTCTCATACTTATTCTAATTTCTCAAAATAACTACAACTAACATACTTTAAGTGACTGTAAGCATATAAATATTGATTCAAAAAAAAAAAAAAATCTGCCATCAAGTTCTCTGCAACTCTCAAATGTATTAACCCTACTTGTTTTTACAAACTATATTGTATGCATTTTTACTTTGTAATCTTTATTTGCATTTTGTAACCTATATTGTATTATACTGTTCTTGGAGCTTTTATTCTGTAACCTATATTGTATTATACTGTTCTTGGAGCTTTTCTCCCCGGGCCTCCACTGAAAATGGGCACTTCTTGGCCCAGTGGACTTCCCCGGTAATCAAACTGAAATAAATAAATAAATAGTAAATAACAATCTCTACCCATTTAGCATCATCTGACATGCCAGCTTACCACTGAACACTCAACATGCAATAAAAGTAATTTCTATACCACCCACTACAAAAAAAAAAATACTGCTCTATTAATGAATACATGATTCAGATGTGACACTCCAAAAAAGGTAGCTAAGGCAAAGCCCAGCAATTGTAAGTAATACAAAGAAAAATGATGATAGAATACTGTTTTTTATCCACCATGTGAGTGAAATGTGAATGTATCCCCTTAAAAAACATGTATGCAACAAATCACTTTTGGTTAAACCAAACTTGCAAAAAATAACAGTACCTGCTCAAATGCTCCTGCTGTTTACTGGGTTTGGTTAAGGTGATGTCACACCCCAGAGGTAGTGGTTCTAAGCCTGTGAACCACAGGCCTGATCATACTTTCGTCTTTCTGGATCGGGAACTTCAAAATATGGCAGCACCTGAAAGGCACAAGGCCACGTTCCAAGTTGGTCAGAGAAGGATAGCATGATAATGGTCCCCCTTCTTAGGGAGCTATATCTAAATAAGATCCAGGTGTGCATAACAGACAGTGAATGGAAAAAGATTGACATCTGGCAGGAGCTGAATGAGCAGCTGTCATCCCTGACAGTGATTACCTGATCCAGCCAACGGTGCCTATACAGATACAATGACCTACAGAAGCGTAAGCCTGACCAATTGGCTGATTGGTTTGACCAGGTAGAAGGGAAAAGGCCAGATTTCTATAGCAAGTATTATTATTATCATTATTAGTTTTTGTTATATTATACACGGAGTTAAAAAAGTAAACCCCCAGTAACCAGACCAAACCTTTTACCCGTCTTACCACTGTCAGGATCACTCTTCTATATTATTACTAAGACTCAGAAATACTTTTCTCTCTGCCTAAAAACACCAAAGACCTCATTCAGACTAGCCTCCATAATCTGCATATTCTTTCTTATATTGGTCTGTGACTTCCTCATTGCACATAGTATCAGAAACAAGCTAGACCACATAAATACTTTTATTTCCTAGCACAACTCAGACATTTTAGCACTCATAGAATCCTGGATCAAAAAAGACTCCTCCAACGTCCAACACTTTCTTACTTCCTAAAGTATGTCAATGATGCCAGACCAGGCAAAAAAATCAGGTGGAGACTCTCCAATTTTGCACAGAAATAACCTAAACCCAAAAGTCATTGGTCAATGAAACTCCTCCTCCTTAGACTCCCGTCCTAACTGGATTCTCCTAAAATTTACAACTCATAAAGGCAAATCACTACTGATCACTATAACTATATGCACTCCCTGTTTCCCTAAAAAATTCAAATCTTTCATCACTGGCATCCTTAATAACTATCCAAAAAAAAAAACATAATCATTCTAGGTGACTTCAATCTTAATTCTCCTGGCCCTCTTTCATCTGACATGTGTAGCTTCCTAGCAGACCTAACTAGACCTAACCTCAGGTCATCTAAACAATCCACATTTATCTTGATTATTATAAACATACCAAACTCTATTACCAACATAAACTTTCTGTCACCATCACTAAGTAACCACTTCCCAATCAACTTTACAGTTGTCAACCATCCTAAAAAAATGTTGCCAGTATTAAAAGCCTTCAGAAACCAGAGTAGCACAAATATAGACAACCTTATAACCTTTCTTACAGCCTACAACTGGAACCATGTACACTTCTTACATGACTAGTACAACAGCTTAAGCCTAACTAATGTTCTACTCCAGCTGCAAAGCAAATTCTTTCCACTTATGTACAGGCTTTATAAACTCACCAAAACTGAATGGTTATCCACTTAACTTAAACATCTTTTAATTCCAAGGGATGAAACATGGCAAAAATAGAAACAGATCCCCACAACAAACAACTGCTCTTTCTTTATAGTTCTGCATAACCTAGCCAAGAGTCCATCAGAAGACACAAAAGATATCTCCAAACAAAGAAGTAAAGAAACAAATTACCATCTTACATTTCCCCAAGCACTTTGGAAAGAGGCTAACTTACTTACAGGGAAAAAAATCTCCTCTTGATACCCTGTTTACAACCCCCTTTCAATGTGGTACAACAAAACTTTCTCCAAAACATTTCCTTAATGAATTTAGCAATATCCCATCAATAAACTCCATAACTCCCAAAGAAGTTGCATTGCCCACCCCACCACCAATCACCTCCCTTTTCCACTTCAAAATGCATACATCCCAAAGAAGCTTATATTCTACTTGAAAATATTTCCAATGACTCTCCTCCTGGATTCTGGATCTGACAACATAAACCTCTGGATCATATATCACTGCAAAAAACATCTATGTCTTTCTCTCACCCACATATATAATATATGTCTCACATAAAACATCATGCCACAGATTTGGAAATCTGCTATAATTAAAACCCTCATAAAGCAAGCCAACCCAAAAGATACTACTTGCTTCTGTTAAATACCCTTCCTCCCAATTCTGAGCAAATGTCTTGAAATGATAGTCTCTACTCAACTCTCCCTCTATATCCAGCAGTACTACTTGCTCTCCTCCAAACAAGTGGATTCTGGCCTGCATGAAGTACTATGACAACACTGTATTCCCTAACTGATGACATCCTGATAAACTGTGAACACACAAAGACATGGAAAACAGCAGAGACTGCAGAAAATAATCCTTTACTGTTTGTGGCACCTCGGCTTTTGCCTTCTCACGGAATACTTTACTCACAGAAACAGCCATGTTTATACATCAACTTAATGATGCCTAATTAATCAATTACATAATTAAATATTTAAACTCTTTACATTTCACAATTTTAACATTTTTCCACAATCTTTAGCAATTTTTACACGTTTGTTAAACATTTTTTAATACATAATTCATTATTAACTTCATTGACCCCAAACACATTATCAAAATACATTATCAAAATACATCAAAATTTCACCTAAAATGCTCATATATCTATATTTCAAGATTCATGCCATTGGGATAAAGAGTATTATAATTAATAATAAACTTGGATTCCATTCTCAATAATCTTTGTTGAAAATTAATATTACTTGTCCCTACCCCATAAGGTCTAGCAATTACACTAAAAATTAAACCTTCTACTAAACCTTCATGCTTAATATGAAAATGTTGGGCTATGGGGATGTCCATCCTGCCATTTCTTATGTCACCAAGGTGTTCCATAATTCTCAATTTCACCTTACGTTTAGTCTGTCCAATATACCATTTTGGTGACGGACAGTTAAAACTGATCGCATAGATAACTCCAAAGGAGTTACAATCAAAATGATCAATAGCCCTATAACTTTTACCGTTGATCATCTTACCATCCAAATTTCTGATTTTTTCAAAAACTTTACATCTCCCGCAGGCATAAGCACCTACATTTATTACCTCCTTCCTTTTACTCTTAGTTATTAACATCTCTTTCAAATTTTGAAATTTTCCATGTGAAAAAAAATTCCTTCTTAGGAAATATGTCACAAAAATTTTCATCCCTACTTATAATAGGCCATAAAGTATTTACCAATTTTTTTAAAATTGGTGAAAAGCCTGAATATCTATTAACAAAAAATATGACATCATCCTGTTTATCTACATGATCAGCTGAATGAATATCTCTCTCCCTGTCTAATATATTTAATTTCGAATGTAACCATTATTTATGAACTCCAAGTTTAAATTCTTTTTTTGCTTTATTTCTTGCTTCTCTAATTAACTCATAAGAATATCCCCATGCATATAACCTTTCTTTAACAAGATCAAATTCAAATTTTAACTTAGTCTTTTCTGAAGTATTATTTGCAAAGCGCTTAAATTCCCCTAGTGGTAAATACTTGATTAAATGGGAACTGTGCATACTGGAAGCATGTAAATAATTGTTTACAGCAATAGCTTTATGAAAAGGCTTATACTGCACCCTTCCATCTGAGCCCACATATAGTTCCACATCTAGAAACTGCAATCTTCTCCTATCAATAGTAAAGGTAAAGTCCAACCCACATGGATTATCCCTCAAACTAGTGATGAACACCTCAAATTCTTTAGGGCCACCACTACATAAAAATAATAAATCATCAATGTACCTTTTGTTTTTCACTACCTTCCTATAGAAGAACTCAGCTGGATACAAAAACATATTCTCAAAATAAGCCATGAAAAGAATAGCGTATGATGGAGCAAACGACGCACCCATAGCTGTACCTTCTTTTTGAAGAAAAAATTTTCCATCAAGATTATTGAGAATGGAATCCAAGTTTATTATTAATTATAATACTCTTTATCCCAATGGCATGATTCTTTAAATATAGATATATGAGCATTTTACGTGAAATTTTGATGTATTTTGATAATATATTTGGGGTCAATGAAGTTAACAATGAATTATGTATTAAAAAATGTTTAACAAACATTTAAAAATTGTTAAAGATTGTGGAAAAATGTTAAAAATTGTGAAATGTAAAGAGGTTGAAATGTTAAATGAATATTTATGTGTTTAAATATTTAATTCTGTAATTGATTAATTAGGCATCATTAAGTTGATGTATAAACATGGTTGCTTCTGTGAGTAAAGTATTCCATGAGAAGGCAAAAGCCGAGGTACCAGAAGCAGTAAAGGATTATTTCCTGCAGTCTCTGCTGCTTTCCGTGTCTTAGTGTGTTCGCAATTTGGTTTGGAGCTTCGGCTGAGTTGTATTGTTTTTTATGACATCCTGATAAAATCTGATAGTGGCCTCCTTACAGGTGCCCTATTTATAGACCTGTCAAAGGCATTTGACCTCATTGTCCACTATCTTCTCCAAAATAGACTAATTGAAATTGCTTTCAGATGAGATGCTGTTCTCTAGTTTAAAAACTTCCTCACTGACAGACACTTCAGAGTTAAAATAAGATCCTCCCAATTAGAATCTGCACACGTTACCAAAGATGTAACACAAGGATCCATTTGTGCACACCTTCTCTTCTACATATTCATTAACAAACTTCCTTGTGACCGCCCCCATTTCCTACTTGTCCTCTATGTGACAACATGGTCATTTTATGATCAGGTCACTTTCACACCAGCATTTAATGTCAACTTCAGTCTGACTTACGTGACAATGGCTCATAAACCATAAATTACTTCTCAGCCCCACCAGGGCCAAAACTATTTTTTTTGGAAATCCACATAAAAATTAATCTAGCACCTAACTCTTTAAGTAACATTGACCTACATAACCATTCCATAGAGACAACCTCCACTTTCAAATATCTAGGACAATGGCGTATTCAGTCAATAAACTTCCATTTCCACATAGACAAAGCAAGAGCCAAAATACACATGCTCCTTTTTTGTGCCAAATAGTTTTTCCCTTGTCTATCCCAACCGGTCAGAACAGCTATTGAGAATAAAGTTCTCCTTTCTCAATTTTTTGTATTCCGCAATCTCTGCATATCTGTATCGTTTATTGTTCTTGTGCCATGAATTAGTCATACAGAACTGTTTAATATTATATAGCTTCCTTTGTCTCGTTTCTTTCTCTGCTTTTATTCTATTCAGAGATAGGTACCTTGTTACTCATATTTATTTATTGATTATTATTTATATATTTGCCATTTATTAACCGGGTTGGTCTAGTTGGGCAGATGCCTTTTTTCAGCAGAGATCCAAGGAGAAAAGCTTCACGACAGCAGTGACATTTTTTGCAAACAAGTAATTAAGCATACAATCATGAGGTGATACATACAGCAAACATAGATTAACTTTATACAATGTTTGAAGAAAAAGAAAAAGTGAACACAGATATAAACTGTTATGTGTCATATAATCACAGATTCATCATAATCATTATTTGAATGGGAAACTGTGATGCTACCATGTCTTCATAATCTTTTGCAACATTGTTATACCCTTCTTTTCCCCATAAATCTATTAGATATCCCAAAATGGAGTGAGATGTTTTCCTCTGCGATGCTGTACTCTGAAATTTTAGGGATCAGACTTAGGACTATGTTCCTATTCTAACAGGTGATCTTGATTAGAATTTCTTGTCATCACCATAAATATGTATGAAAATGCTCACAGGCCTATATTATTGCTGCTGTTTCCATGTCTAGTTGTGATTATCTCTTTTCTATATCTGGCAATGATCTATTTACATAAACTACTTTGTTGCCATTCCCTCTTACATTTGGCTTATAACTTATTACAGCCTCACTGAGCTTTTCAACATCTCTAATACTGTTTCACAGTTTAGGCCATGTTGTGACATTGTTGTATTGTAAATCATTGTTCCAACAGTTCACATTCATTTTGTTGTCCCACTCAGACAGAATGCTTTTTTTTTAATTCCTTCAAATAATACTTCTATTGCACTGATGTATTTAATGAAACTTCAGTTATCGTCTGTCATTCATAATGAGCTTCTAACTTCTATTGAATTAATTAGAGGGGCATGCTATTTTGGGATATCACTTTCCTTGAAGTCTGAATTTGCATGTTTCAAGTACAGGCCTGTCAAATTCATACATATATTTCCTTCAGTTTATTCTGTTTTTTTTTCCTTCTGCTTTTAATAGAGTTTTTAAGGCTTCACTGGGTTATTTTCATGTTTTATAAAATAAAGTTATATTATGAGAGTGTTTTTTTTTTATTTTTTGTTTGTTGGAAAACCTTTGTATGCTTATGTGCCTGAATAACTCTTATATGGAGCTTAACCCAAAAATAAGTATTTTATACATACTGAATCATAATTCAGTCAAAAATGTTGCAATGCTTATATTATCGGAGTATGAATGGCCTTTCCACAAAGCTTGCTCAATGCTTTAATTACATTCAGTTCAGTTATGATTCTATCTTCTTTTGGAGTATGTCTTTGTCCTATTTGCCAATCACAGTTCTATACATAACATTGATTTGCCTGGTTCCATTGGCTTTGGAGGTATAACAATAGGTGAAAACTATGCTAATGAACTTGTTGGATTTTAGTGATAGATGTTTCCTACAACTTTTCCAGGTTTACCTTCTATCTCCTATGAAACTTTATTCTCCTAAACGGTTCAGTACCTGGTCATATAAATAGATTTATGTGTAGCTTAACTTTGTGGTTCTTTAGTTTACCTGTGCCATCAAACTATTGCACTTAATTCAAACTGCTGTGGTTAGTGTTAGCACATATATAGTATTCATTATATGTTTCATCCCTGCTAACCTTGATATTTTATAGCAAGATTGTCAAGATCCTGTTCTTTCTAATACTCTAAAATGTGTTTTAGTTATTCTCTCTGTTGTTTTTACATCTGTTTAAAAAGAATAGTACCTGTGAGCTGTTAGGATATACTTTTGCATTCACAGCTTTGGTTGTGGCTTTACATTTCTGAATATGGTACTTATTATATTATTTACAGTTAAAACAGAATCTACCGAGTTCTTCTTTTTAGTATTTATTACCTTTAGCTAATTCTGTTCTTTTATTATTGCCATATACTTGCATTTTGTATGCATATTACCTAACTTAAAATAATTATCTAAAGTCTTGTTTTTACTTTGCTCTGAAGCATTTTACACCTGTAGCCCTCAATGCAGTCTTTCCATCACCTCATGCTTGTTATATTGTTATTTTTAGTAGTAATCTGTCTCTTCATCCAAAACTTGCCTTCAGTGTGATAAAATGAATTCATAGCTTGCATTTTGTACATGTTTTTCCTTGACAGGACACTATCCTGCATGTGGAAATATTACTAAGAGTACGTAAGATTTTTCTATTGCTGTTACTTTGTAGCATTTTAATTTTAAATGATACATCATCTGTATTTTCTGGTCAATTCTGTTAACATTTGACACAATTTTTTTCACTAATTTACTTGTAGTTTTGTCTCGCTAATGTTTTTCTCTGACTGCACCTTTAAAATCATTAGTGATATGGCAAAGTCAGGCCCAGAAATACGTTCTCCCAAGTTTTTTGAGCTACACTTATGGATAATTTATGTTATTATATCTTTACAATACATGAAAACCCACTTTTGTGTTGGTGGCATGACTCTTGTATAACAGAGTTGTTTTCTTTCATTTCCTTCCTGTTTTGCCCTTCAAAACTCGGAAAAAAAAGAATTAGTATGTTATACAGTATGGCTGAATATGTTTGGTTAACTTTTTGTGCATCTGCATATATGTAATTATTGGAATAAACCTTGTTTCAAGTGATAGGAATTATCTGTCACATGAATCTTATGTCATTAACAATCATCTTAAAATCATTCTAACCATAGCATATCTAAAGTCATGTTTCCTCATTGCATAATTTTATTATTTGAGAATGGCAGCCAGCATTTTAACTCTGTCATTCTTTTAATAGTAATAGTCACAGTAATAGTAGTAATAATGCTAAAATCACCTTATATGATATTCCTCACTTTTCTTTATTTTTCCTTAGTGAACTTAACTTTTTGAATAAACTGCATTTTTGTAGTGCTCATTTTGAAATCAAGTTTTATTGCTACAGACTATTAAATAATAAAAAAAACTTTTTTAACCCCCCAAAAGTAGAGATATCTATACCAAGCGATTGCAGCCCCCCAAACATCTCCAACGCCCAAGTGAGAACTGCTCTCCAAAGCAAAAACACAGCATCCATGGGACCTGATGGTGTCCCCCGCTGTGTGTCCCACACACACAACCGAGGAAAAACCCACAGCTAGGACAGCTGTTTAATCATAGTCTTACCTCTGGATGCGCACCAGGAGTGGCGCGCACTGCAACTGTGGTCCCACCTGGAAATTACCTTGACAAGCCTTATCTGCAAAGCCATGGAGAGGATCATAATGGACCTCATAAATAAAGACATAGGGAATTTGCAGACTTTGGATCCATCCCAGTTTGGCTTTGTCAAAGGCAGATCATGCCTTCTAAACTTGGTTGACTTTTTAAACAGTCACCAAAGCCATTGATGAGGGAAAGGCAGTCCATACAGCCTACCTCGATCTGGGCCTTTGATACAATAGTATCATTGAAAAACTCATCAGCTTAAATGTTAACCCATACATCACAAGATGGGTTGCAAACTGGCTGAGTGACAGAACCCACAGGGTCAGAGTTGCTGGCGCCATGTCAGACTCAAAGCCTGTCACAAGTGGTGTACCACAGGGCTCAGTCCTGGGCCACTCTTGTTTGGCATCTACTTTTCCCGACAAGCAAACACAGGAGGGACAAAGTTTGCAGATGACTGCAAACTGGGCGCCATAGTAGAAAACACATCTGACACAGATATCCTTCAGAAGGGTCTCACAGAAACGGATAACTGGTGCCAGAGCCATGGCCTAAAGTTAAATGCCAAAAATGCATAGTCATACCTTCGAAAAAACAAGGTTACCCCTAGCTACCAAATAGGTGGCAATCCACTGAGTACAGAAGAAATTATCAGGGACCTGGGGACCCAGGTTGATAGTAGTCTGTCATTCGACACCCATGTAGCTAAAGTAGTTACGAAGATTCTCATCTAGCTCAAGGGAGGTCATAGTCTCCCTATACTCATCACTCATCAGACCAATGATTGAGTACAATGCCCCATCGGAATGTATCTGACCCGACACTTGCAGCAGCTGGAGAGGCTACAAAAGTTCCTCACAAAAAGGATAAAGGGTCTCAAACATCTGTCCTATGCTGCCCGACTGAAAGAACTCCATCTATATTCAGTCCCTTACCACTTGCTCAGAGGTGACCTTTGCCTAACATACAAGGCCATGTCAAACCCAGATTTGATGAATATGCTTCACCTCAAAAATCTAGATCCGTCAGAGCCACAAGGGGAGACTTAAACCTCGACACGGCTATTTAATAGGACGCGGGGAGGGATAGATTCATCACCCAAAGACTCCCTAACTGTGCTGTAAAATAAAATATATATAGGCAGAGCACTGCTGGCCTTGTTCAAGAGAAATCTTGACCAATGGATGGGATACCCCAGGGATTACCTCAGTGTCACTGCTCAACAGAGGCACAGCAAAATAATGGGTATAGTTCCCCATACTAAAGGGGGGTGAAGCCACAAAACTATGGGCTAGGCTTGTAAATGCCCTCGGGCAGATAGCCTAGTATGAACCTATGAACCTATGAACCTACCATTTAAGATCATGTTTACATTTTTTTTGTACATATAAACAGTTTCTTATCTTCTTTTTATTATGAATGCCGGTTTCATGAATTTATGGGTAAAGATTCACTATCTTAACTGACAATGCACATTTTACATGCTGCACACTGCATATGACTAACAAAGAAACTTGATAAAAATATTGTTATGACTTTAATAGACAGGCTGTTGTGTGATAAACATATCATTGCTGATACTGGGTTGTAAAATGTGGCACTGGCATGCATTCCAATAAACCATCAATGAAAAGAAGTATGATAAATATGTATATGAATAATTCAGGTGACAGCTGACTCAACCCAATTAAGGTTAGTTTCATTCTAAATATATTTTGAGGGGTGTGTTTTAATTTTGTTGCTTGTGGCTTCATGCAGCTAGCTCTTTGAATGATTATGAGGATGGCACAGTGGTGCAGTGGTAGTGTTGCTGCCTCATAATAAGAGGTTCTCCAGTTTGATTCTTGGCTAGGGTACATTCAGTTTTGTATTCTGAGCCTCCAGTCTCTTTAAAACATCTCTCAGCTATGTCTAGTAGTGGCAGTGGAAGCCATAAGAACTAGACTTTTAGATGGAAGGGAGCAATTATTCTTTGCAGAGAATGGTGAATCTACCTTTTGCCATACTACAGCTTGAGTGTCAGAGTTAGGTGGCAGTATTTGACTTGAGGTGATGCCATTCTGCCTGTCACAATAGACAGAACTGGCCATGTGTGCAAGTCATGCATTCACTCTAGCAGTGATGGCAGCTTCTCAAAGTCTGCAGGACAGTTTAGATCAGACAATGAGGTTATCTACATTATCATCAGACTTGCCTGCAAGGGGAATATATCAGCTGATTAAACCGTCAGCCCCCCACCCTCACCCCACCAGGGAATGAATGTACAGGATGCCTCCTGCTCTGTATAAGGAATGATTGGGTCAGGCTCTGATATTATAGTATGAAGAAATGGGTCAGATGGGTACAGGAGTGAGGATTGTGTGGATTAAAAAAGGTTTATAGAACGCATTTTTACATTGTAGGCTAACAAGAAGCAATGCATCCTATTGCGTGAGAGAGAGAGAGAGAGAGAGAGAGAGAGAGAGAGAGAGAGAGAGTGGAAGAGAAAGAAACCTGTTGTCCACAGAAAATACCATACAGATGGTGGCTGTTCTTCCAGCAGAAATGAATTCATCATTGAGAGGGTATTTGCAATATACTTCCAGAAAGGAAAAAAATTAATTGGACATCAGTTAGGGCCTCACACTTCCCATGATTTCAAAATTGTAATTTCTTGCTAGACTCTTTCTTGGTACAAGACTAAAAACCACTTTGTTAATCTGCTCATCAGGTAACTTGTTACTGATGACATATTGGAGAGATTATTGATAAGCTGGTGAAGGACTGGTAGGCCTGTTATCACTATATAAATTTACAAAGCAATACTCAAATCTTTTAACTTCTGGAAACATTATGCAGGTTGGCTGACATTTTATATAAAAGCTTAGTGACTACTTTTAGATAGCTGTTCAGTGCTTTATGTGCTTTAATTTAGGGTACAAAGGAGAAAATCTAAGACTGAAGCTATGTATTTTTGTCACAAATCTGTTGAACTACATTTGGAAAGGACTGCAGGAATTCCTTGTAGAGAATTTGTAATACAGCTTAAAATGAAAAATAAGACACTTTTGAAGATGTATTATTTCCTCACTTTGTTGACCAGTTTCTGAGCTGATCAGACTTTGAGCTTTTAAGTAGATAGCATTTAAATTCATCCTTTGCATCCTACAAAACATAGCAACAATAGTCATCTTTACAATAAGCATCTACAACATTTTAAAACTGTAATAAACATTGAATAGTTCTTACATTTTTAAGATATGACATTAGCAGCTTTTATGAAAATTCTGATATGATGAAGTTTTTAAGTGGTATTAGCCAAAATATTGTAATTATAACATTTCAGAGATTGGAAAACATAAGATTTTCCAGTAAGTACAGGGTGAACAACAAAGTGAACATTGCAGTGATTTTCACGATCATGACCTTTAGACTTATTTGCTTTGTACATTTAATTAAATATTTGTCAAATTCTGAGAACCTTGTAGAATTTTAACACTAGAAGCTGTATAATTTGTTGCACATTTGAAATCCATGCTTTTATAAGATAACTCCAAGCAAAATGTAGACATTTGCTCATCAGATGTTTTACTTGTTTCATTCTCATCCATGGTTTAAATATATATTGGGTGTAGTAGTGATTGTTCCATTCACTTAGGTCAGGATCAATGGTGGCAGTGTGGGTTTGCAGTAGTTATCCACAGGTTCTGGACTTAGACATGAGGGTGAAGCCTGAATAGACTAACGGAAACATGGGGGAGAGATACTGCGCCACCCAAACCAACACTGTTGCTTGTTGCTAGTGTTTAACGATATCCTGTTTATTTATTTTCATTTATAAAGATTTCTGTGTGAGGCATTTTATGCAGGTTGCTGATGTCTGTCTCATTGGGAAAAAGGTATTTGAAGTCTTTTCAGACATTTGCTATTACTATTGCTAGTAGTACTATTTAAAAAATAGAAACTTTTAGTCTAGTTTGATCATTGAATGCAGTGAAAAACAGAAGAATTGCTCTTCTCTTCCTTTCTCACTTAGAAACCCCCAACACATAGAGAGTAAATAAGTGTTCCTGCACTTTATCTCCAATATTATGGTACATTAAGCAGTTCAAGCCTCACTTCAGAAATATAGGCTGTGTTGTTTTAAACATATGTCTCTTCATCAATGCAGGGAATAGCCACTGATGTCCTGGATGTCTTACTTTTAGCCTTTTATTTCATATGATTACTACAGGGGCACAACCATTTTTATCCATGGTGCCCTGACCAAAAGACAGAGAACTAACCAATTTTGCATTTCAAAATATAAATCATCAAAATGATGCATACATTAAATGACACAAATAACAACTTGCAGGGGTGCTAACATATGGATCACCTGTCAGGCAACAATAATTACCAATGGGAAATACGTTCTAATCACTGGCAATACTTCACTCAACTCAATACAGCATGTTAGTTTGCTCACCCTTAATTTCTTTGACCAAGCAAAGAAAAATTGGGGTGACAGACTCCCAACAGAAGGGCTTTATTCCAACTCTAATTGCTTAAACTTAAAAGGAAGTGGGTGGGTGGTTGGACTTCTCAATTGCCCATACAGAGAGACTGAAACTGATAAAAATCCTCACTTAAATTAAATACTAACCTTTCCAACCCCTTATCCAAAAATCATCTCATATCTTTTCCAGTTACCATAATATCAATCTCCCAGTTTCCATTTCATGATTCCATGATTCCTACTTCTTATTTATCTATCTCCACCATCCTATTCAATTTTGCCTTTCTCCACCCTTCTCTTCTGTATCATTCTAGACTCCATATAATTGAGGGGTTAAAGAACAAAATCATCTGCTCAGTCAAACAATCTTTCTGCATGGACGCCTGCCCAAAACACAATGAACACACCACTTTTGCATTGTGACCATTTTTATTGCCACACCAATATTACAACATATAAATCATAAAAAATATATGCACACTGAATGATATAAGTACTGCAACCTTCAACTGGCATGAAACCTCCGGTCCGCCCGGAGGATTCAACTTGGCAGCCACACCGGCCACCCGGGTAAAGTGGACACCCCTCCCCCTCCGGACCTAGAACCGACTTAAACTTTATAACCATGACTTTCACACAACTAAGTCTAGACTGTCTTCTCATAATTCTTTATAACTCCACAAGTTATCACTCTAGCAATATCTCTAAATGTAGTAGCACAACACTATATTATGCACTCTCATATACAGACACCACACATTATAATAATATTTGCCCATAATTGTTCAAAAACTACATAACAGACCAATTCAGAACTAAACACATATGCTCTCATTCCTACTCCAAAAAAACACAATACTTTCTCATACTCATCACAAAACTCCAACATCTTTATCACCATTTTAACACCAGGCTTACCATAAGTGGGGACATCCACCCCAATCCAGCCCATATCCATCCTGTCCAACACAAACTGCTCCAACACAATTGTCAGAACATAATACCCCCACTATCTTCATCCCTGAGCAAATCAGTCAACAATATGAGCAAAACCAACCATCTTTTAATGCAAATGTTAATATTAGAGGTATCAAAAATAAAATACCTGAACTCCAGGCCACAATAGCACACTACTCCCCAGACATAGTTGTTTTAACAGAAACCTGGTTAAATAAAAACATAGCGAAGTCATAAGTTCGCCCTATCAGCTACAATATCATTAGACAAGACAGATCACTTTGTAAAGGGGTGGAACTGCCTTCCTGTATAAGTCCAACTTAACTTTACATCAAATACCAAACTCCTGCCCCTCCCCCAATAATTGGGACATACTTATCTCACAACTTCAGCTTCAGCCTAAAAAGGTCATCACTGCAATTGTGATCTATATTCCACCTGGTAATATACCAGCTAGCCTTGAAGACTTCTTATCCTGGTGTTCTTCCACATACTCACAATAAACCCTTATTCTGGGAGATTTCAACCTAGATTGGTTCACCTGTATATCGGAACCACCAAGTAATCTAATAAATCTCCATGGCTACCAACAGCTAGTCCAAATTCCAACTAGATGTGATAAAAAAATCTAAAAGGGAATCCATCCTTGACTGGGTCCAAACTAACAACCCTACATTGTACCCCCATACAGGCATTCTCCCAGACACCTTAAGTGACCACAACATAATATACCTTATACATAGCAGAGCAAGCATATGCAAAACCACTAGCTATAAATCCACTAGAAACACAAAACATTTCTCTCCTGAGGTCCTCAATACTTTCCTCTGTAACTGTGACTGGACCCCCGTAAAAACCCGCCCACTTGACCAGGCTGTAGCATATTTCAACAAAACATTTCTACAACATCTAGACACTGTCACTCCATTGCGCAAAACCAAGGTTAGAGAAACTACCAACCCATGGCTCAGTAAAGAAACCAAACAAATCCTCAAGTCCAGAGACACTGCCTGGCTTTACTATCAAAAAAACAAAGAAACACAAAGCCTAACTAAGTACCAAGAACTGCGCAACTGTGAAAAAAAATGCATTAGGCTGGACAAAAAATCCTATTACATGACATTACAAACTTAATACCAACACAACCCCCAAAAATTTTGGAAAAATGTAAACCAACTACTAAAACCACCCAAAAGGCTGCCCCCAAACCAACCACCCCTGATACTAAAGTTTCCATCAAAACACAATTCAGCTCCCACTTTGTGAACTCAATTCTATCCTTAGTATCACAGGACAGTTCCAATCTCTCAACCCCCCCCCAACACAAATAACACTAATACAAGCTCTACCCTCAAAACAGTTTCCACCACTTCCCCCCCAACACAAATAACACTAATACAAGCTCTACCCTCAAAACAGTTTCCACCACTTCAATCAAAAGCATGCTCTCCAAACTAAAAACCTCATCAACAGCAGCTGACCTACTCCCCAGCTATTTCTTGAAACTCACAGCAGATGCTATCACTATCCCAATCTTCACTCTCATAAACAGATCAGTTGTAGAAAACTGTGTCCAAACTCTGGAAAATATCCTATGTTACACCCATACATAAAGGTGGGACCTCCACTGAACTTAATAACTACAGACCCATTGCTATACTCTCCCCCCTGGCCAAAATCCTAGAAAAATGCATCCATACCCAGATGCTAAAATATCTCCTAGACAGCAACATCCTGTCACCTACTCAACATGGTTTCAGACCTGCCCATAGTACCACTACAACCCTCCTCTGCTTCACAGACTCAGTAAACCATTTCAAAAATGAAAGCCTGCAGGTGTCAACTCTTTTTTTGGATATGTCCAAAGCATTTGACACAGTCTTGCACCAAATCCTGCTAAACAAACTAAACTCACATCACCTATCAAATTCCACACTTACCTGGTTCCAAAGCTACTTAACTGACAGGTACCAAGCTGTGAAATGGGAAAATTCTCTCTCTCTCCTCAGCTGCCCATAACTATAGGAGTCACACAGGGTTCTATCTTAGGACCACTACTATTCACAGTCTTCACAAATTACCTCCATACCTCCACACAGCATGCATCTATCATTCAGCATGCAGATGATACTACCTTAATCTGTGCTGCACAAAACATTCCCACCCTCCTGCAAACAACTCAGCTAGCATTCTCTGACATTGAAAACTACCTTACCAAAGCCCAACTTATCCTCAATCCAAAGAAAACTCAGCTTATGATTATAACCAGTTCTAACAAAAACACTGATAACAGTCAATTCTCTATCTACTCCACAAATACTACTCCAATCGCTCCAGTGACACATGCTAAGCTATTGGGAATAACCATAGACTCCCACCTAAAATTTGATAGTCATCTCAACTTAACTATTAAAAAAGTACATGCCAAACTGGGATCACTCTACCAAATCAAACCATTTTTCACCAACAACACAAGATCAGTCATTGCTCACTCCCAACTTCTATCCACTCTACTCCATGCATCTCCCATTCTGACTAATCTCAACAAAACTGAACTAAGCGGAATGGAAGCCTGCTATAACAGAATTGCTTGCTTTGCTGCAAATTGCTCATATAGAACTCATCACTGTACTGCTTTGAGACAGCTCCACTGGCTTGACCTGCCCAACCTCCTAACCTACAATCAGCTCTGCCTCTGTCATTCTATCTATTACCTCCTCAGTAAGTGTCCTGCCCTCAAAAACCTAGTACAACATCACTCAGCCAAAAGGCCTCTTAGATCATCACGCAAACTACTACTAGAAGTCACAAACAGCTACAAGAGCTTTAGAGATGCACTATATAGTAATTCAGTGGCTAAAAAATGGAACTGTCTCCCCACTAGCATACAAAACACATCATCCAAAGCCTCCTTTAAAAACCTCATTAGCCATCATCTCAAGCAAAGTTGGCAGTGCCATGACTGCTCCCCAGGATAGTGAAAGTGGATAAGGTACACATACTAAACCTAGAGTACTTGATAATAGTTTTCAGTCTTACTCATAAACACTGGCTAATACACAATGTATGTACTGTACATGTGTACTATGTATGTATTCTACCTATGTTCCAAATTTCAGCTGTACACCACAAATCTATTAATTAACTTTATTTTTAAATTAATATTTTCTTGTTTGTTCTCTCCACTGTAACTGTTGATGTGCTGCATACCACTGTAAAAACATGTATATTGTAATTTGTGTGTATACGAATCATGTCTAAATATCCAAATGTGTCTGTAATTTTTCTGTGTGGAGCTTTTCTCCCAAGCCTCTGCTGAAAAAGGGCCTTTTCGGCTCAGTCAGACACCCCCGGTTAACAAATGTAAAATAAATAAATAATAAAATGTGCATTAATATAGTGCTCAATTGCTAGGCAGCAGTAATTACCAGTGGGGTACATATTCTGCTCATTCTCGATTCCTTAATCAACCCAGGGCCGTATCTTATTTTATTTTATTTTAGTTTACATTTGATGACCGGGAGTGTCCAGCTGAGCTATTGCCCTTTTTCAGTGGAAGCCTGTGGAGAAATTCTCCAAAAATATACAATGCAATAAAAATAGCAATACAGATACATTTCAATAAAAATAGCAATAGAGAATTTTGGTAGTTAAAATAAGTAAGCTACACACATGTGTATTGTTAACAGATAAAACAGTACTATAACAAAAAGGAGAATGTTAAAAAAGTAGAATAAGTTGCATGTTTTGGTTTAAAAAGAGAGTTATGTAAATATAAGGTTTTGCATGCAGAATAGCAAAAACTTAAATTGTTACATAAGAATTTCAGGGAGCAGAGTATAGAAGAGGCTTTGGAGGTTGCACAGGAAGCATAGGATGAAGTAGTTAATGGTAAGTTTTAGTAAGTTAGTTTGACTGTACTGTAAAAGGCAGGTAATAATCAGGGAGGGTGAGTACAATGGCAGGACCAGTGTTTTTTAAAGTGGTAAACCAAACAAAAAACAGGCACAGGAAATGGCACGGAAACTATAACAAATGCAAACAAAAAATAAAAAATCAGATACCAAGCCTGCTAGACTGAAAGGCAAGAAAAAGGGCCAGATTCACGAAGCCTCCGTGTAAGAGTTATAACTCTTACACGGAGGCTGCAGTTAAACGGTGTGATGTCAGCATGTCATGCATATGCATGAGGTGCATGAGGCATGCTGAATCACACTAGTAACTCTTACACGGTCCGTGTAAGAGAGTATGGGGCGTGTCTGTAGGCTAAGCCCTGCAAGCGGACACGCCCGGGGAAGACTATAATGGCTGAAAGTAAACAGCCACGAGAGAGGCCATGGAAATGTGAATAAACACACTACACAACACATGCCCCGACTGACCATCAGTGTATAAAGTGAAGAGATGTTATAAAATTAAATTAAAACCTTTTTTTTTTAAACCCCGTAAATGTTTGCTACTGTGTGCGCTCGTGTGCGTGGGTGTGCTACTAGCGCAATTGCAGTTAGCAGTCAGTGGAAAAGGATATAAGAACTAAATATGCAAAGTAAGCCAAGAAGTAATAGCTTAGCGGTAGAGTTGCTGGCCTAAGGGCAGGCAGGGTTCGAGCCCCCACAACAACCTTTTTTTTTTTTGTAAATAAGCACTAAAACGCCCCCTGACAGTATTGTACAAATGTAAAAGTATTCCCTTTTGTAAAATGGAATGAAATGGAGCATATATTTTGAAGTAACACAATAATAAAAATAGTCAGAAATGTACTGATAGCTAAGCTGCTGTGAGACAGACTGCCCGTAGCTGAGTACTGTTTAACAAGCTGCAAACTGCATGCCCGTTGCTAAGCACCGGTTTAATAGGCTGAAACTGTTTGCAACTAGCTGTGCTTAGCTGAACATGTGTGTCACTAGCCAATTAAGATTTATCCCAGCGCACACCGTTTGCGCGCTGCTCCCACAAGCTAACTGCCAGTGCGCATTCGTTAGCTCAGCAAGAAGCAGACCTGGTTTAAAGTGCTTAAAAGTGCCTTTATGGCACTTTGATTGACAGGTCCTGTACTCAATTTGAAAGTTTGCAAAGAAAAATAAATTCCCACTGTCAGTCTCGAACCCAGGACATTGGTAACATTAGTCTGTATGACCTACCACTAAGCCATGCTTGCCTTACAAGAGCACAGTGCTAAAATAAATATAACATGTAATAGTAGGAATCAGTATAAAGGCAATATAGGCGGTGTACTATCCAAAGCATGTCAGGTAGAGTTTCAATGGCCAAATTACTGGATTCCCATACTAGTTCAGTGTTAACAGAAACAGCCCTGCTACTTGTTAGCTTGTACATAATAAAGTAAGGTAATGTACATATATGAAGGTATGTATATCTACACATACAGATATATAAATTTATATTAATACATATGAAATATAGTTGTAGGTGTCAGTATCCATACACACTCACTACAGGAAACAGTGAAGATAAATGCAGCAACCAGAATCTGCAACACAGCCTGAGTCCTGTGAGACCTACTAACCCCTTTAACTGCTTAAAGGTGCCTCCAGCACATTGATTGATAGGCCCTATACTCAAGTCACAAGCAGAATATAAGCATACTAGTAAGCCCTACCCCAAGACCATTGTAACACTAGTCTGTATGACCTACCACTAAGCCATGACTCTCATACAGGAATATAGTGCTAAATAAGTGGAACATGTAATAGTAGGAATAAAGATAAAGGCAATATAGTATGACTACTAACTAAAGCATGTCAGGCAGACTTTTATAGTCCCAATTACTGGATTTTCCCATACTAGTGTAGTGTTAACAGAAACAGCCCTGCTAATTGTTAGCTTGTACCCAATAATGTCAGCTAAATAGCTAAAGACTCAAAAGACAATCATAAGGCCTTCTTTAGCTATGTTAGAAACCTGGGAGGAAACTCCCAGATATGCTCAGAGCTAGTTCAAAATGATGTGAAGATTACTGATCCTACAGACATTGCCAACATACTGGCTGACAGGTTCAGTGCAAACTTCTCCCCCCCCTCCCCCCCAAAAGGAGAGATATCTATACCAAACGATTGCAGCCCCCCAAACATCTCCATCGCCCAAGTGAGAACTGCTCTCTCCAAAGCAAAAAACACAGCATCCATGGGACCTGATGGTGTCCCCAGCTGTGTGCTCCATGAACTCAATGAGGAATTAAACCCACAGCTAGGACAGCTGTTTAATCAAAGTCTTACCTCTGGATGCACCCAGGAGTGGCGCACTGCAACTGTGGTACCACTTCACAAAGGCGGTGCCTCCACCGACCCTGGAAATTACCGCCCATTAGCTTGACAAGCCTTATCTGCAAAGCCATGGAGAGGATCATAATGGACCTCATAAATAAAGACATAGGGAATTTGCAGACTTTGGATCCAACCCAGTTTGGCTTTGTCAAAGGCAGATCATGCCTTCTAAACTTGGTTGACTTTTTGAAACAGTCACCAAAGCCATTGATGAGGGAAAGGCAGTCCATACAGCCTACCTCGATCTGGCTAAGGCCTTTGATACAATACCCCACTCGGGTATCATTGAAAAACTCATCAGCTTAAATGTCAACCCATACATCACAAGATGGGTTGCAAACTGGCTGAGTGACAGAACCCACAGGGTCAGAGTTGCTGGCGCCATGTCAGACTCAAAGCCTGTCACAAGTGGTGTCCCACAGGACTCAGTCCTGGGCCCACTCTTGTTTGGCATCTACTTTTCCGAAGTACAAGCAAACACAGGAGGGTTATGGCTGACAAAGTTTGCAGATGACTGCAAACTGGGCGCCATAGTAGAAAACACATCTGACACAGATATCCTTCAGAAGGGTCTCACAGAAACGGATAACTGGTGCCAGAGCCACGGCCTAAAGTTAAATGCCAAAAATGCATAGTCATACCCTTCGGAAAACAAGGTTACCCCTAGCTACCAAATAGGTGGCAATCCACTGAGCACAGAAGAAGTTATCAGGGACCTGGGGACCCAGGTTGATAGTAGTCTGTCATTCGACACCCATGTAGCTAAAGTAGTTAGGAAGACCTTCTACATTGCCCACCTTATCATGAAGGGATTCTCATCTAGATCAAGGGAGGTCATAGTCTCCCTTTACTCATCACTCATCAGACCAATGATTGAGTACAATGCCCCATTCGAATGTATCTGACCCGACACTTGCAGCAGCTGGAGAGGCCACAAAAGTTCCTCACCAAAAGGATAAAGGGTCTCAAAATCTGTCCTATGCTGCCCGACTGAAAGAACTCCAGCTCTATTCAGTAAACACCGCTTGCTCAGAGGTGACCTTTGCCTAACATACAAGGCCATGTCAAACCCAGATTTGATGAATATGCTTCACCTCAAAAATCTAGATCCATCAGAGCCACAAGGGCGGGAGACTTAAACCTTGACACGGCTATTAATAGGACGTGCTGGAGGGATAGATTTATCACCCAAAGACTCCCTATGCTGTGGAACAAAATCCCGGTACATGTGAGGCAGAGCACCTCGCTGGCCTTGTTCAAGAGAAATCTTGACCAATGGATGGGAGATCGCAGATATACCCCAGGGATTACCTCAGTGTCACTGCTCGACAGAGGCACAGCAAAATAATGGGTATAGTTCCCCATACTAAAGGGGTGGCGTAAGCCACAAAACGATGGGCTAGGCTTGTAAATGCCCTCGGGCAGATAGCCTAGTATGAACCTATGAACCTATGAACCTATATATGAAAGTATGTATATGTACACAGATATATATATATTTATATAGCAATACATATGACATATAGTTGTAGGTGTCAGTATGCATACACACTCACTACAGGGAACAGGCAAGAGAAATGCAGCAACCTGAATCTACAACACAGCATGAAGCATGGGAGATGTACTAACCTTCACACTCACAGAACACTGTCAACAGCATACCAGCATGGTCCACGCCCTACAATCTGAAAGGGCAACGCCTATCTCACATACCCTTTTATAGCAGTGTCCTGAAATCACAGTGAGACATGCAATCAGTACACACCTGGCTGCATGCAATTAGCAAATGCTGTCTTATAATTGGTGCAGAGGCCATCACATGGACCTATGCAGATACCTAAAAAAGCAATGAGTACCCACACTACACTCATGCAATACATTCATTGCACAAAACCGACAGAGAAAGAGAGAGAGAGACAGAGAGAGAACAAAACAGAAATAAAGACAGCCAGCAGCAAAGCCAGCAGCAGCAGCAGCAGCAGCAAACTTCAAGCAGCACCAGTGACACACCAGCAGCTGCCACAGACACAGGTAATGCAAGGTAGCAGGTTAATACTGCGTTTACTGTGACACCTCCAAATGTATCATAGTTCACTATCTATAGGTATGTGCATGAGATAGGTTGTGTGTACATAGTCCTGAAATATAAACATATGTAATATTGCTGTACATGTTACCCATACTTAACACTTCCATAGCTTAGAACACAAGGCCAGTTGTGGATATGATGCAGTAGTTCCCAGGGTCAGTAGATGTTCCTCCTCATTGGTGTGGGACCACTGTGTATGTATGGCACTGTTCAGGTACATATCCTGTAGTATGGCCAGGGATTAGTATCAGTCTGTCATGTGGTGCTATGTCCTCCAGGGGTGAATGTAGCACACATCCAGGGATACCATTTCGTAACAGTGATGCTATGTGTTCTGCAATGATGAAGGTGGCTCTCACCTGGACATGTGAGAGGATAGGGAGGTGACAGCCATTTGGGATAACTAATACCACATGTGTAGGAGAATGGGGGGGGTACCTGCACCTAAACTGTCTGCAACAATGTTGCCAATATCTGTGCATGTGGTGAATGTGAAGCATCTTAACACTGCTGACCACAGATGCCTTGCTGTCATGTGAATCTGCCCTGTGCTGCAGTAGCCTCCTACTATTTTTATACAATATGCCTGTATCTGTACTCCACTGGACATGATTAATAAGTGGTGTGCAGTTGTTCTGGGTTAGATATGTGTGCACAGTACATGCAGTATGTGGGATGTCTGTGATAAGCATATGCAAAGGTGCTGGCGGTGTGTGTTGTGGCTACCACTGGCACAATGGGCTGCATGGATAGCATCACTGTCATAACTACTGAATAACTGTGTAATTAAATGCATACATAGCAAGGTAGTGTACTGTGCTTGTGGTGTTGTTCGGATATGTAAATCCAGGCTGAGTAATGTGTACACATCACAGGGTTGGGTTGGATGGCAACACACATCCAGTATGTAGGGATGAACACCCAGAATGTGTCAGACGTGTCGCCTGTGCAGAAGTATCCGACCATTACCTGTGCATCCCCCACAACACACACACATGCAACATATGGCAGAAGTACTATAGCAGTACACACATGTTCATAGGTTCATACTAGGCCCTAGGGCATTGGTAAGCCTAGTAGAATGTGCTTGTCTTTCACCACCCAATTACAAGTTATGCTGCTATGCCCTTGTCCGATGTTAGTATACTGTGCCTCTGTCTAACAGTGACATAGAAGTGATACCTGGGGTACAACTATGATCTACATCCAGTCATCCAGATTCCTATGGAAGAGAGTCAATGAGGGACTCTGCCTAACCTGTAGTGTCAGCTCATTACAGAGTGAAGGGAGCCTCTCAGTCAGGAATATGCCCCTCCAGAATGTCCATGGATGTCAGTGCTGAGGTCCAGCTCTCCTGAGCATGTGGCTGTATGGGACTCTGATTGCCTGAGGTGCAGCATGTTCATTACTGCTGGGTAGGACATGGCTGTATATGGCGCACAGATTGCCTCTGAACCGGCAATAAGCCACTGAGTCCAGCGGGATTTACTTTACCTGGGAAGCATATGACATCTGTGTGAGCCATTGCATCCCCTTGATGAGGTGCTGTTGTCCTGTACCAGTTGCTGTGGGTGTCTGGTTAGGTACATCCCAAAAGGTGCATTGTACGCAATTATAGGCTTGATGATGGATGAGTAAAGAGGCACAATGACCTCCCCTGCCATACATGTGAATCCCTTATGATTAGCTGGGCTATATAACATGTCTTTCAATCCACATTGACCATGTGGTTGACAAATGACAGACCGCTACCATGTTTCTACCCCATGTCCCCAACTACGTCTTCTGTACTCAATGGCCTAACACCTATGTTGTACTGTGCCACCAATGTGGAGGCGTGGGAATCTGCATTGAATACTGATACTCCCCCTCCTTTGTTCAAGTGTTGTGGCCGACAAGAATGGTAACAGCTATAACCTGGTAGTACTGGTGTGCTCCTGTGAAACCTGAAACAGGTTCATGTTACTGCACAGATATCGATGTCCAGCATGTCAAGTAGGGTTTTGAGTGTGTGCATCCTTAGGTCTAGACTTCTGGTGTTGAGTAGCATCACTCTCACTTCCTCATCCTTTGTGATACAAATGGATGTGGGTTTGCCTTATGAGCCTTGCCTAATACAGGCACTATGGGTTTAGCAAGAGTCTCCGCCAAATTCCAATGGGACAGGGGTGACAGGTGCAAGCTGTCCATAGCAAAGCATACCACCCCAAGATGGCAGGCATTGGCACACCTGTGAATGACACCAGTATGTCAGTCAATTGTTGGAAGGGATCATCGTGCCTTAATATTGTGGCATGGTTCTAGGTGAGGGTAGGATGCTACTCAAGGTCAGGGTCAAACTGTCTTGGGCTACGTGCTCAGAGAGCTCTGTACTGTCTCATGTCATGTAGTCCAGGGAGGAATGTGTCAGGCCATTCACACCAGCATGGACAGTGACTGAGTCATACCTGTACTTGCCTTGGGGTTACCTGAGTGTTTGTGTTATGTGGCAGGTCATAGTGGCCGACAGGCTGCACACCGTGACCCTCACCTCATTAAGCCTGGTGAACGTGATGTTAGTGTGCCTGATGATAGAGGCACCTAGTACAGGTGTATGAGGTGTGTTGTTTACTGTTAATGGCTGTGAGTGTTCAGCACATTGGCTTTGTGTGATATGTGTTGCACATGTTCGTTTCCGTGGTAGTGGTTGCATGGATGTCTGCTTAGGAGGTCTCTGCTGCATAGGCATAGCTGTGGTCCGAGCCTACAAGTATGTTTATGTGTGATCATGTGTTAGGTCCGCTGTTGTGGTAGGTCTATGTGAGACTGGAAGTGTAGTGTGTGGTCTCCTTGGCCACCTGACTGGTTATGGCGGTATTGAGTAGACAGAGCCTAGCCTCCAGTTTGGTATATGGTTGCATCACTCACATGAGTTTGAATTTGTTGTTAGGAGGAGGGGGTTGTCTGTGTACATGCATCTGTTCCAGCATTGTCTCTGGAGTACCACACTCACCAGCTGGACTGGGGAGGGAACTGACAACTGACCTCTGGACATGCTAGAATACTATTCTGAATTCTGTAATAATTAATGATTGAAAACAAGGTACAGTGGGGAGTGAGGCTGTACTGACATTACCTACAACTGCTGACTGATATAAAAGCGTCAGTGAGCAAGTGCCAGGTAACCTAAGTGCAATGTGTCACAATTAAGTAAATGCAACAATGAGAAGCAGTCACTTGCTGTCATGTGTAACATGGAAATACATACAGTAAGCAATGCAGATATCAGTAGTGAGTCACAGACGTGTTGACAAGCTGTGTACTATGTGGAAGTAGCATACCAGTGAAATAACAAGCTAACAAATAACAAGCATATAAACAAAGGTAGATCCAGGAGGCCTGGATGTAGTGGTTGCTACAGCAAACAAGGTGTAGCAATGTCAGTAAGATACAGCTCAGATATGCAGGCACTATAAACCTGAAACCAGATGTCCCCAGCTATGAATGGCAGAGTACAGCCTATTGTCACACACGAGTGCAGACCACAAACCTTGTTAATGTTAAATAACTGGCCTGAAGGCCAACTGTCCATACCAGAACTAATACACTTGTACACTGGGCCCTCAATCAGCAGTGCCCAACTTCAATGGATGAAAGATATGTGTCCTGCCACCACAGTGCTTGCCACCAACCTCCCTAATGTAAAACAACTGGTCTGAAGGCCAAGTGCTTAGTACAAATGACATAGAATGATAGCTATACTGTAATCAAGTTTTAACCAAGCAGTAATAAGTAGAAGTTAATACTCCCTGTATAGAATGTGTACCATGTATTGTTGAGATACTATGCTGATAACCTGTTTGTGTACCTTTCCAGCTTGACATGGCTCCAAAAGGAACCCATCATATTCTGCTGCAGAGGATGACGTGATTCACCAGAGCCTGGTGCGTGACTATGCCATCCTGTTCTCACGCACCACCCAGAATCAGCAGGAGAGGTCTGCACTGTGGCAAAACCTCGTTAGCAGGATAAATGATGTTGGCATGCATGATAGGACATATGAGCAGGTGAGACATCACTGCAGTGATTTGATAAGAAATGTCCGCCAGCGTGCTGCAGATATCCGCAGGCAACAGGTTGCCACAGGTGGGGGTGGCCACACCCCCCTCACCAGACAGGAGGGGCTACTGCTAAGTGTTGTGAATCCAGCCCCAGAACAACAACAGCAACACCCATGCATCATGATGGAGGTTGGATCCACACAGCAGCAACACACTGAGCGTGCAGGTAAGATGCCATATTCATTTATTGTTATTACTTTTACATTTGTTGACCCAGATAGTCTAGCTGGATATATGTTCATTTTCAGTAGAGGCCTGTGGAGAAAAGCTCCACACATAACGTAATAAAGGCAGACAGACAAGTTGTTAATACAGACAGCCAACATGATAGAATTGTACACCAGCCTGTTAACTAAATCAACATACATGTAAGGAACTCAAACAGTTTAGAGTCATACACAATATACCGTTGGTTTAAAAGCAATCCTACCTAAAGCATAACGGTTATGCAATAAGGCAAAAGCCAGATACATAATAGTTAGGGCTCAGAAGGGTAGAGAAGTAGAAGGAGTATGAAAGATACAATGATATGGAAGAGGCAGGAGTCAAGAAGGGAAGTGAGGAAAAGAAGGAAGACAGTCAAGAGGATGTGGGAGGGATGGGAGAAGTAGGTCAGAGCATAGAAGGACATCAAGGTGAAAGAAACAGGGTAGAAGCTAGTTTCTATGCACAATGAGGGGTTAAAGGTAAAGAGAGGGTAGGGAGAGGGACGTTAGCCTGTACTCCAAGAAGAACAAAGCCAGTGGTTTGGGAAGTACAGTTTGAGGTGTCGTTTGAAGAGAGGTAAGGGTGAGATTAGAGTTAACCCCTGGTATGTACATATGACTGTTCTGTACACTGTTACTTCATGCACGCATAAGGTGTGCATGTGGTATGTATCTGTCATCATGATATATATACAGACATTATGTGCAGCTGATGTGTATAAGGGAACTAGTGTACTACTGTACTGTATCATGTGCAAAACAAATGGCACACATGTGCCCACTGACATTACTCTCTTCACACTTCCAGGTCCCTCCCATCTAGCAACGAGGCAGGCCATACATGCTGGTGAGTCTTTTTAACATTATCTGTAAAGCAATTTAGAAAACTAGGAAGAGTAGTGTAACTCTGTAGTAGACTTGCTGGTGACTGTGTTCACAATACCCGTAATACAGTTGTAGTAGATTGAGTAGTGTAACACGGTACTGATGTTTGTGTTTACTGTGGGGTGTGCATGTGTGCAAGCGTGCCTGTGCCCAAGTGTGCATGTGTGTTAGTGTCCATGAGTGCTTGTGTCCATTTCTGAATGTGTGCATTAGTATTGAAATGCATCTCTGTCAAATATGTATGGAAACTGTAATCTGTGTTCCATGTTTTCCTCCTGTAGGTTCTGGTGCTGCTCTGGTGACCTGCAGCAGGGAACCTGAATCTTGTGCCCCAGGTACTGATGATGATGAAATGTCTGTAATGGTGCAGGAAGGTGTGTCTGGGTCCACCATTGGTCAGCCAATTGACAGTACACAGCTTTCAACCCCGTCAACGCGCACAGTCATCCTGCCGTTACATCCTTTGTCACCATTGTCCCTAGGTGATGGACAGTCTTCAGTGGGCATAGATCAGGGTAATGTGGTACCTGTGGTACATGCATCCCCACAAGGCAGCCATGAGCAGGGGCCTCCAATGGTCAACCTCCACTATGTTTCGAACTGTCATGCAGGCACAGGCACGTATGGATAGGTGCACGAGACAGGGTCTGAGGGAGCTGAGAGAATGTCGCACAGCCATGACAGATGGCATGCGTGACATTGCGAATGCTATCCGTAACTTCACAGATGTTGTTGACAGATGTTGTGGGGGCATAGAACAGCTGCTCCACAACCAGATGTCCATGGGCCAGGGCCATGGTGTGCGTTTGCGACGTCGACGTGGCCGTATGCCAGCAACAGCACCAGCTGGCAGTGGCCGCGGACGACAACAGGCCCACTCGCGCACCTCAAGTGCCAGCACCAGCCCCAGCAATGCTGGGTCTGTGCTGTCATCAAGACGCCCCAGGAGACCACGTGCACATGGCTCGGAACAGTCCCAACAGGGAACTGTGTCCAGTCAACACACCCCTGCTTCCGATGACAGTACCCAGTCTGGGTTAGTACTGGATATGGCCCGTAGCACCCCTGCCAGGCACAGGTACCGTGTCCGTGCCCACAGACACTGATCTGGATGACCTGACAGGTGCAGTCTGTGGCTGTCCACAAAACCCTGTACATGGCAGCCATTATGTGGGACTGTGTGCGTGCTTACACACATGCAGAAACCTAACACCTAGGGCAAACACATACACACACACACTGCACCAACACCGGTCCACCCTGTACTGCTGCCCCTCACAAACACACATACACACACATGTCAATTGGTGTTACCAGTGGCTGGCTTGGGCATACCTAACCCACACCCTGTGCATATGATGACACCGTGCCACCTCCTGCATACTACAACATCGGTGCAGGTAAAGGTAAACACGTTGCTGATGCACAGGGTGACTACATAGATGTGTATAAGTAGTAACATGTTGGTAACTGTTCACTGTTCCAGTATAATTGTGTGTATATCCCAGCAGTCCTGCTGCAGTAACTGTATGACTGTCCTCAATTGTTATATGCACCCATACTACTTACCAAAGTGTACCAGCTGCACACCATCACATGCTAACATTGACTATGGCAATGCGCATCTTGTGCTGTTACGTAGATTCAGCTATATGTAACTGTTCTGTCACACATGCATTTATACACACCCTGCTACCCACACACATGCACACGCTCACCTGCCATTCCCATTATTTATCACCCTACATGAGTAGCTGTTGATACATGACAGGTACACATTTGAGAAGTGCACTATGTTGTTTACTACTGCCGTCCCCTTCCCTACCTGTACTCACAGGGTGCAGGCAACCTCATCGGTTGAAAGATGTAATGTGCATCAGGTACTGTAGTACCCTGATTGCCACATCAAACATGTTTCCCATATGGAAATGCACACACAGACACATCCCACATCCACACACTTGCCACATTCAGGCTTCAGAGCACTATCTAGGTATATTTGGGTACATGTGCATGTTACAGTAGCATGTAACACTATACTGAGTACTGACAGCTGTCTGTTGTCATGTTGTCTGTATAGAATAAAAGAATTGTTTGATTATCCTACTCCATTTTGTGGACATTACTTGAAGAAGTGTTACCTTACATGTGTTATTGGTACCACCACCTTCTCTTTTGTAGTTTTGTTTGTATAGGGTGCTATCAACATCACTGCTTGTGAAGGGTAATGACCACCCTGCAGTGCATAGCCCCATGTGGCAAAAGCCACATCCCACCCCATCATTGTGCACACACACTAACCCCACCAACAGTAAAACACATACTTTCCATTTGCAAGATTCAAACCCATACCTAACTGTGTTATGACAGTAGAAACAGACACATTAACAGAGTGTGCTATTTGCAGTAGTTGCAGAAATCCCTACTAATGCTGTACTTAGAGGGTGCTGACATCATCTGTGTGTAGGAGGAGGGATGTGCACCCTGTAGTGTGTTCTCCCAGTTGTCAAAAGGCAGTTAACCCTCCCAGCATAGTGCATACACATAAACCCCACTCATACTAACACACATATATTCCTTTTGCAGGATTCAAACCCCTACCTAACTACGTTATGACACTGGAGAAAGACGCATTAGCAGAGTGCGCTATGCGAATTACTGGAGGACTTTACTACAGGTAATATAGTTATACAGTCCTGACATCATCAGTGTTTCAAAAGGGGAATCTGCATCATGTACTGTACTGTCACAGTTGCTAATAGGGACATTTCCAACACACACATTGATGTGTTTGAGGTTTGCATATGTGGGGGATCCAGTACTCCAGTGTGATGAGTATATGGTTTGATTGCAACAATGAGGGATATACTCCGAGTGGTGAGCTGTTTGTACTCATGGTTGTGATGATCAGGTCTAGTATATCTTCCCCCTTGTGGGAAGGTTGGTTACCTGTTCCATAGCCAAAGAATGTATGATCTATGTGAACCCTAGAGCTTGGGTATTGTGGCTTGTGTAATGTTCACAGTCTATGTTTGGGTAGCTAATGTCACCCAGTATGATGGTGTTTGCAGAGTAATCTAAACTGTCCTGTGTCAGCATGAAGGCTGTGTGGGAGTCCTGAGTTTGAGAGGGTGCTGTAAGAGCTCCTCTGTGTCTCTTGCCATGTGGTCCAGGGAGGTACGTCTCAGGTTGTTTGCACCAGCATGAACAATGTCTGCCTCATAGCTGTACTTGCTGTGGAGTGACCTGTGTGCCTGTGTTATGTGGCACATGCTATCACCCGACAAGTAGCTAACTGTGACCCTCACCGTGCTCTGTCTGGAGGGTGGCACGTCTGTCAACAGCTCATGTCAAGCAAGTTCACACCCCTCATAAATGATGTGGAAACCTTCAAAGGCCCAAGGCCTGTTGACAATATGGACCAGACTGCAGATACCTCTATAAAGGCATTCTATGGACACATTCAGGAATGCATGGATCATGAAGCCATATATGAAAGCATGACCCAATTCTCCAAAGGCAGATGTCCTGGGTGCGGACACCAGCCATAAACACACTATACAATAGAAGGATGACACCACTACATGATACAACAACCTCCCAAAATGTGAAGGCACCACTGATGAGTATTGGAAGACAACTACAGGCACCCATATGATTGTCTAAGGCCATCTTTGAGAGAGGGTTCCACAAGCCACTGAGGATAATCACAAGGCTGCCTGTAGTTATGTTAGTAACCTGGGTGGTACTACCCAGATATGCTCAGAGGTAATCCAAGATGTCACACAAAATACAAAACATGCAGACATTGCCATCATCCTAGTGGGCAGGTTCAATGCTGCCTTCTCCCCCCACCACACCAAAAGGGCACATATGTCTCGTGGCACAGTGCTGCCCCCCCTGACATCACAGATGCTCAGGTAAGACATGCCCTTCCCAAAGCAATAAACACTGCATCAATGGGACCAGACAGTGTCCCAGGCTGTGTCCTACATGAACCATGAGAAGAGCTACACCCAGACATAACACCACTGTTCAATCCCAGCCTTAATACACGGTATGTGGCCAGAGAGTGGCATACAGCAACAGTGGTCCCTCAACATTCAGGTGGTGCCTTCACGGATCCTGGACACTACTCGACCCATATGTCTGACTAGCTTTGTCTGCAAAGCTATGGCAAGGATCATCATGAACCTCACATATCTAGATATTGTGGACCTACAGACATGTCACCATACACAGTTTGGCTTTGTCAATGGCAAATCCTGCCTCTCCAACCAGTTTGATTTCTTTGAAACAGTCACCAAGGCCACTGTCAAGGGGAAGGAGGTGTACACAGCCTACCTGAACCTTGCATAAGCCTTGGATACAATACCCAGTTGTGCATTCTAGGGAAGCTCACCAGTGTACATATTAACCCCTATGTCACTATGGGTATTGCACAGTGGCTCAAGGGCAGAACACACATGGTAGAATTGCTGGAGCCATGTCAGCCTCCAACCTGGTACAAGTGGTGTCCCACAAGGCACAGCCCTGGGAGCTGTCATCTTCATTATATATTTATCATAGGTACAGGCCAACATGGAAGTACTGTGGCACAGCAAGTCGCAGGTGACTGCAAACCGGACACCATAATCAACTCACCAGCTAACACACGCACCCTCCAAAAGGGACTCTTGGAAACACACGACTTGTGCCACAGCCATGGCCTCAACGTGAATGACAGAAAGCATATAGTCATCCCCTTTGTCAAACACAGAGTGACCACAACGTACCACATATGTGTTAATCCATTACGTGCAGACGAAGGAATTATGGACCTTGGGGTACACAGGTTGATAGCATTCTACCATTTGACAACAACATGGACAAAGTGGTTAGGTAAGCATGTTATATGGGCCACATCATCATGGGATCCACATGTCGATCAGGGGTGGACATTGTGCCCCTTTACTCATCCCTCATCATGCCCATAATTGACTATGATGAACCTCTCGGCATGCACCTTACCAGACACCTGCAGCAACTGGAGATACCACATATGTACCTCGACAAGGGGATTAAAGGGCTCAAACAGATGCCGCATACTGACTGGTTAAAGTAACAGCAGCTCTACTCAGTGACATACTGCCTCTTCATAGGCAATCTGTGCCTGACATAGAAGGCCAGGTCATACCCTCAGTTAATGGCCATGCTGCATCTCAGAATATCCAGATCCCACCAGGATACACACTGGAAATACTTGAACCTCAGGAGTGATATACACAGGACATGCTGGAGGGGCACATTCACAACTCAGAGGCTCCCTTCATTCCGGAATATTATCCCAATAGAGGTTAGGCAGACTGACTCAGTGACTATCTTCAAGAGTGATATTAATGACAGGATGTGACATTGTAGGGTTACCCTGGGTATCACTTATGTGTCACTGTGAGACAGAGGCACAGTATACTAACCTTGGAAAAGGGCATAGCAAGACAGATTCACAATGCATGTTGAAAGGCACACACATTCTGGCTAGGTGGATACATGCCCTGGGCAGACATCCCTGTATGAACCTATGGACCTATGTATCTTTATCACCATTGTCCCTATGTGCTGTTAATCACCAATGTAATCTCAATACTATGGTAGCATGTGCAAAGGTCAGTTGTCAGTCACCTCTATGGTACAGTTGTGGAATATGTGTGTCATGTAGTAATGTCACAGCTGCCACATGTACACAGTCAACCCTATCCCCTACCCATGGATGTACATCACATGTATGAGATAAAAACACATGGCCAAACTGTGGACTAAGCACTCTGAACCCAGTACTGGCATAACCTGTCTGGTGGCATGAAATACTACAGTGACAGCAATACCAATCTGATGTGGACCTACACGGACAGCAATACAAGCAGGGAAACACAACAGGCCAATTGTGACACCTAAGGATAGCATCCTGCATGACTGGCAGACATCTCCTGCAGCTGGCACACAGGCATACATTAGGCCTGCACATAGCACACATAACACATAGCACACAAATCCTGTGTGTCAAACAAGCACAGTCTGTACAGCTATACAACACTACTGCCGCAGTTGTGTTAGGTACTTTTATTGTCCAGTACAGTGAGACAATGCTCACCAGGCTGGAAAAGGTGTAAGTCACAGTGATATGCTCATGGGGCACTGTGGTTCACCACATAACATAAACATACAAGTCAGTCAGATGCATGGACACATATGACTCAGTCATTGTCCATGCCACCACAGCTGATGTGGGATGTCCCTCACTGGGATACATGATAGGGAACATGGAAGGGATCACTGAGCAAGTGACACAGGCTGGTAGACCCCTGACCTTGGTTGGCATCAGACCCTCACCAGGGATTCTGACAAATTACTGAATGCTAATGACTTAGTGTAGCTACAAAACCCTAGCTGAATGGTTCTTAGCATGCAGTCACTGCATTGCTATGGAATACTGTCTTACCACACCCACAACAGGTGAAAACATGCAGCTCCTGTACATCAACAACATGTAGACTATATGCCCCAGACCAGGTGTGCATCCCTCACTACTAGGCTGATAGCATCTACATCTCACACTGTATGTACACATCCCACATGCTGCACCTGCACTGAAGACCACGGTCATAATGTTACTCTGTGCAAATACCATGTATTCACATGTGGCAGGCATCACACATGGTAACTATTGAATGTCACAGGTACATATGTGTATTTGGTACACACATACATCATGTGTGCATTGCCATAACTGGTTTAATCAATGTCTTGCATTATTGTGAGTGACAACCCATACACATGGGCATTCTGTGTGTGCAAAACACACGTGGCATGTCTGTAATCAAAAGCCATACATAATTGTGATATCGTTTAGAAAGGGGTATGTGCATCCTGTGGTGTGTTTTCCCAGTTGCCAAAAGGGACGTTTCTTTCATATACACACACTTATCCCCCTTCACACACACTTGCCACCTGCTGGATTTGAACCCCTATCTAATTAGGTTATGACACTAGAGACGGATGCATTAGCACAGCGCGCTATTCGCATTAGTGGTAGGTTTCCTTTCCCCTGATATACTTATAGGGTGCTGACATCATCAGAGTTTAGAAAGTGGAATGATCATCCTGTGGTGTGCTTTCCCAGTTGCCAAAAGGGATGTTTCTTTCATACACTCTTACCCCCCTTCACACACACTTGCTACCTGCTGGATTCAAACCCCTACCTAACTAGGTTATGACACTAGAGACAGACGTATTAGCACAGCGCGCTATTCGCATTACTGGGAGCTTTCCCTTCCCCTGATATACTTATAGGGTGCTGACATCATCAGAGTTTAGAAAGTGGAATGATCATCCTGTGGTGTGCTTTCCCAGTTGCCAAAAGAGATGTTACTTTCATACACACTTATCCCCCTTCACACACACTTGCCACCTGCTGGCTTTAAACCCCTACCTAACTAGGTTATGACACTAGAGACGGACGCATTAGCACAGCGCACTATTCGCATTACTGGGAGTTTTCCCTTCCCCTGATATACTTATAGGGTGCTGACATCATCAGAGTTTAGAAAGTGGAATGATCATCCTGTGGTGTGCTTTCCCAGTTGCCAAAAGGGATGTTTCTTTCATACACACTTACACACACACTTACCCCCCTTCACACACACTTGCTACCTGCTGGATTCAAACCCCTACCTAACTAGGTTATGATACTAGAGACGGATGCATTAGCACAGCACGCTATTTGCATTACTGGGAGTTTTCCCTTCCCCTGATATACTTATAGGGTGCTGACATCATCAGAGTTTAGAAAGTGGAATGATCATCCTGTGGTGTGCTTTCCCAGTTGCCAAAAGGGATGTTTCTTTCATACACACTTACACCCCTTCACACACACACTTGCCACCTGCTGGATTCAAACCCCTACCTAACTAAGTTATGACACTAGAGACGGATGCATTAGCACAGCGCGCTATTCGCATTACTGGGAGTTTTCCCTTCCCCTGATATACTTATAGGGTGCTGACATCATCAGAGTTTAGAAAGTGGAATGATCATCCTGTGGTATATTTTCTCAGTTGCCAAAAGGGATGCTTCTTTCATACACACACACTTACACACACACTTGCCACCTGCTGGATTCAAACCCCTACCTAACTATGTTATGATACTAGAGACGGACGCATTAGCACAGCGCGCTATTCGGATTACTGGGAGGTTTCCTTTCCCCTGATATACTTATAGGGTGCTGACATCATCAGAGTTTAGAAAGTGGAATGATCATCCTGTGGTGTATTTTCCCAGTTGCCGAAAGGGATGTTTCTTTCATACACACTTACACACACACTTACCCCCCTTCACACACACTTACCACCTGCTGGATTTAAACCCCTACCTAACTATGTTATGACACTACAGATGGACGCATTAGCGGAGCGCGCTATTCGGATTATTGAGAGATTCCTTTTCTCCGATATACTTATAGGGTGCTTACATGATCAGTGTCTAGAAAGGGGAATGAGCATCCTCTGGTGTGTTTTCACAGTTGCTAGGAGTTACATTTGGACCAAGTGTGTGAGCATGCCCAGTTCAGCCTTCCCATGGCATGTTGTGTGAAAGATGTCTCATTTATCTAAGTGTGTGAGCATGTCCAGTGTGGGCTTTACATATGTTGAACTCTGCAGCCCATCACATTTGTGGATGAGTGTGACCTTCAACAAATACCTCCAGTTTATGGTTGTGTGTTGTCTGCCATGTTGTGTAGTTACTGTCCAAATGCTTTTTGTGTGAACAAAACAGGGAGTATACTGTGCCTGCAGGTTTTGCATGGGATACTTTGCACACAATTGTCAACATCCGTTCATACTGACCTAACACTGTAGCACTGTATAGTGTAGTGTTTCAGTACTTTCACTGTGGTGGTCAGTATCCTGGGCTTTAGTCCTATCACCGCTTTACATTTCCATAGTGTGCACAACAGCCTGGTTAGGGTTCAGTTGTGCACATCTGCACAAAGGCAGTGCCTCTACAGACCCTGGTAATTACTGCCCCATAAGCTTAACAAGTGTAGTCTGCAAATCTATGGAGAGGATCATAATTGAGCTCATAAACAAAGATATAGGGGACATGCAGACATTGTACCCATCCCATTTTGGCTTGGTCAGGGGCAGATCATGCCTTTTGTACTGGGTTGACATCTTCAAATTGGTCACTTAGGCCATTGTTGGGGAAAGGCAGTCCATACAGCCTACCTTGGCCTTGCAAACACTTTCAACACAATACCCCACTCAGGTATTGTGGAAAACCCTAACAACTGAAATGTAAACCCATATGTCACAAGATGGGTTGCAAACTGGCTTAAGGACAGGACCCACAGGGTTAGAGTTGCTGGCACTATGTTAGACTCCAGGCTGGTCACAAGTGGTGTCACACAGGGCTCAGTCCTTGGCCCCCATTGTTTGTCATGTACTTCCCAGAAGTACAGGCCAACATGGGAGGACTTTGGCTGACAATGTTTGCAGATGACTGCACACTGGGCACCATGGTGGACAGTGCATCACACACGGATATCCTTCAGAAGGGACTCACAGTAACTGATAGCTGGTGCCAGGGCCATGGCCTGAAGTCAAAGTGCACAACATGTGTAGACATACCCTTCAGGAAAAGCAAGGTGACCCTAAGCTACCATATAGGTGGCAATCCTCTAAGCACAGAGAAGGTTATCATGGACCTGGGGACCCAGGTTGACAGTCGCCGTTCTTCTGAGACTCACATTGCTAAAGTGGCTAGAAAGACCTTCTACATTGCCCACCTGCTCAGGATGGGATTCACATCCAGATCTAGTGGGTCATTGTTCCCCTGTACTCTTCACTTATCAGACCGGTGATTGAGTCAAATGCCCTATTCTGGCTGTATGTCACCCAACATCTGCAGCAATTGCAGACACCCTGAATGTCCCCCACCTAAAGGATCAAGGAACCCCAACAGCTGTCATATGCTGCCAGATTGAAGACACTGCCACTCTATTCACTCACATACTGTCTGCTTAGAGGTGACATGTGCCTGATATGCGAGGCCATGTCCAAACAGAGATTAATGGACATGCTCCACCTCAGAATCAGCAGATCCACCTGAACCACTACTGCAGGTGACTTACACCTTAGCAGGGTTGTATGTTGGACATGTTGGAGGGATGAAGTTATCACCCAGAGACTCCCTATGCTGTGTAATACAATCCCGGTCCATGTGAGGCAGAGCACCTTGCTGGCTGTGTTCAAGAGGTATCTTGACCTGTGGATGGAAGGTCATACGTTTAACCCGGGGATCGTCACGGTGTCACTGCTGGAGAGAGGCATGACACACTAATGGGCACAGTACTGTTTCCATATAAGGGGTGGTGTATGCCAATGAACTCTGTGCTAGGCTTATACCTGCCTTAGGGAAGATAGCCTAGTATAAACCTATGTACCTATGAACCTATCTGACCATGTTGCATTATGTTCAGATGTGAACTACTTACAACAGCCTCATCCAACATCGGTAGTGTATTCCACAACATGGGTGTACATTGGCGAACACTACCGATGTGCCCTAGGCCATTTCTAATGCTACTCGGAGAGTGTGTTTGTCCATCAACACATTGTAAGTGATGTTTGCCATGACATATGTCTTGTTTAGTATACTGTGCCTCTGTCTACCTGTGACATAACATTGATACCCATGGTAAACCTCCCTTCTCCCATGCACTCATTAGGATTCCTGTTGAGGGGACTCAATCAGTGTCTCTACGGACAACCTGTACTGGTATTTACTCATGTGTGGGGGTGGCTTCTGTGTTTTGGATAATGCAGTACAGCCTGTCCTATATATGTCAGTGCTGGGGTTCAGGTCCCTCATGTGCATAGCTCCCTGCCATTCAGATTGTACAAGGTGCAGGATGTGCATTGATTCCAGCTTGGACATGGCTTTCTACATCAGGCACAGCTTGCATCTGGGTGGACAGCATGGCAGTGTGTGGAGCTGCACTCTGTGTAATCAGACTACACATTACATGTGTTCCAGCTCTGTCACACTCCTGGTGAGGTACTGTTGTGGACTTTACAGATGCTGGATGTGTCTGCATGAGGTACACCCCACAGGGGTTGTTGTGGTAATTTCTAATGCTGATGAAAGATAACTGCAGAACCACAATGACCTCCCCTTAGCTAGATGTCAGACAGCATGGACCATGCAATCACAAATAAAAACAGGACCGTCTCCGCAAAGGGAAAGTGTCCTGTCTGTTGGACCCCAGCCATAAACAGACTGTATGACAGATGACGGTTACTAATACAAGACAGAGCTACATCTCCAAAAGGGAAGACAGCTGTGATCAGCACTAGTAGAAAGCTACATTATCTCATAAAGACATGCAAGGTCAACTTGGGGACATAAATCACCAAAGACAATGAAGGTAACCCCACACTGATTTCTTCAGTTATGTCAGACACCTGGTTGTGAACCCTCGGATATGCTCAGAGTTGGTACACAACAACATATATTCCAGTGACCTGACAGATATTGGCAACATTCCGGCGGACAGCTTCAGTGCGATTTACCCCCTCCCTCACCCCCAAAAGAAGATAGTTATCACTGCTGTATGTAACCTCACTGTCATCTTGGATGTCCATGTGAGAGCCACACTCAGCAAAGACAAGTACACAGCATCCATGGGACCTGCTGGTATCTCCAGTTGCATGCTATGTGAACTCCAGAAGGTGCTGGACCCGTTGATACAACTGCTATTTAACCTTAGTCTTGCTACAGGATATGTACCTGAACAGTGGCGTACGGCAACAGTGGTCCCACTCCACAGAGGAGATGCCTCCACAGACCATGGCAACTACCACCACACAAGCTTAACCAGCCTTGTCTGCAAAGATATGGGGAGAGTCATTATGGAGCTCTTACACAGACACATTACTGACCTACGGACCCTTGTTCCCACCTAGTTCAGCTTTGTACAGGGCAGATCCTGCCTTTTGCACCTAGTTGACTACTATGAAACTGTCAGTAGGGCCATCGATGAGGGCTACGCAGTCCACACAGCCTACCTGCACTTGGCTAAGGCCTGTGACACAATACCACACTCAGGCATCATAGCCAAGCTCAACAGCTGACATATAACGGCATATGTCGCAGGATAGGTTGCAAAATGGCTAAGAAACAGAACCCATAAAGTCAACATTGCAGGTGCCTTGTCAGATTCGAAGCCAGTCACAGGTGGTGTCCCACAAGAATGTGTCCTGGGACTCCTCTTAATTGGTATTTACTTTTCAGATGTGAAAGCAAACATAGGGGGGTTGTGGCTGACAAAGTTTGCAGATGACTGCAACCTAGGCACCATAGTGAATACATCAGCCGGCACACAAATACTACAGAATGCCATCACAAAGGCAGATAGCTGGTGCCAGACACATGGCCTGAAACTGAATGCAACTGATGTGTATTCATCCCCTTTGGGAGGAACAAAGTACCCACAGATCAATACATAGACAGCAACCCACTGAGCACAGACAACAAATCAGACACCTGGGGACACATGTAGATAGTGACATCTCTTTTGACACCCCTGTTGCCAAAGTGGTTAGGAAGACTTTCTATCTTGCCCACCTTATCATGGAGGGTTTTACATCAAGATCATAGGAGGTCATTGTTCCACTATCCTTCTCCCTTATCAGGCCCATGATTGAATACGAAGCCCCATATGGTATGTACCTCACCCAGCAATTGCAACAGCTGGAGACACCCCAAAGGTACCTACCATGAAGATCAGGGTTCTTCAACACATGTCAGATGCTTCCAGAATAGAGGAAATCCAGCTTTGTTCAGTGTCATACCGCATACGTACAGGTGTCCTATGCCTGACATACAAGACCATGTCCAATCAGGATTTAGTGGACATGCTCCACTGCAAGCAATCCAAATCCACCAGAGCCATGAGAGCTGAGGATTTGAACCTCAGCACATACATGTATAGGACATGCTGGAAGGACAGAGTCATAACTCAGAGGCATCTCACACTCTAGCAGGGTATCCCAGTCCATGTTTGACAGAGTCCCTCACTGACTCTCTTCAGGAGACATCTGGACAACTGCATTTGAGACGGAGGCACAGACTAGACAGAGGCACAGTCATGTCATTCAATTACGTAAGCGGGTCATACTATGTCACTACTAAGTCAGAGGCACAATCATCAGAATCTATTCTGTACACTTATTACCAGTATAAGGGGTGGCAATAGCCACATCACTATGGCTAGGCTTATACATGCACTAGGGCAGATAGGCTAGTAGTAGACTATGACACTATGAAACACCGGTGTATGTGTAGCTATTGTCAATCAAACAGTATGATGTGGTTTGGGGGGCTTGATATCTCCCTGTATTCCAACATTGTTTTGTCTATTCCTTCTAGCATGTCTAGAGATCAGTTGCTAGTGTCCTCTCCTGCTCAGCTGGTGAGCCTGGGAATATTGAGGCAATGTTACACTTGCCTCATGTACACTGACAACCCTCTCCTTCTGCCATAAAACACACATACATGTGAGAGATGCAACTATATAGCCAAAGTGGAGGCTGAGCTCTCTCAACTTAGGACTAGCAAGACCAGAGAGAAGGTGAAGGTAACCACACACACATCACAAATCCAGTCTCACACGGCACTATCACAACTTAAGATCATACACATAGACACACAGAGACACTCGGAGGCTCTGATCAGGATTCTACCGGAATGGCAGTGGCCACCACAGCAGACACTCACACAACTGCCTCCACAGGGCACAGCACATGCAACACATTGACCACAGAGTCGGTGTGCCAAACAGTCACAGCCCTTATGGCCAAAAACAATGCCAGACACACTTGTCTATGGTTACTCCATAGTCAGACACACTGACGTGCAGCTCACCAGATCGGGTACGTAGGAGGTCACAGTAAGCTGCCTATCGGGCACTGGAATCCACCACATAATGCAAGCACTCAGGTCACTCAACTGCAAGTACAGGTCTGACCCAGTCATTATCCATGCTGGTGTGATCGACCTGAGATGTACCTCCCTGGACTACATGGAAAGAGACATAGAGGATCCCTCTGATTATGTAGGCCAGGCAGGTATGACCCTGACCTTCAGCAGTATCCTACCTTCACCAAGTATGATGCCACATAAACAGAGACAAGATGATCAGCTGTATTATTTTGCTTAGACTATGGTGTCATTCAAAGGGGGTCCAATGTCTGTCTGCCTGGGACGACATGCTGGACAGGCCATGGTGATTTGCAAGGGACGGTTTGCACCTGTCACTCCTGGACTTCCGGATTTCGGATGATGCTCTTGCCACCCCCATTGTGCCTTTTTTATGCAAGATTCAGATACTACACCTACCACCCTAGAACACAGTAAAGGAAGGACACTAAGGGTACTGCTGCTCAATGCCAGAGGTCTCAACCTCAAGCTGCACACACTCTATGCCCTTCTCAGTATGTAGCACATTGATGTCTGTGCTGTGCCTGAAACCTGGTTCACAGCTTCTGACAGCACCCCGACACTATCGGGTGTTACCTCATATCATGCATTCCGGCACCAGCATCCGGACAACACCAAGAAGGATGGTGGGTGTCCATATTCATCAAGGACACCCTCACCTCATTGTTGGTGGCAACACACGATGCATCGGAGACCATCCAGGTGCCAGTGACCGTAGGCAAGACTGCTCTGCAGTTTGTAGCATGTTACATGCCACCCTCTCAAACTCAGGTACCTCACACAGCTATCCTGCAAACACTGAAGGGGATAAATGTATCTCCAAACAGCATCCTACTGGGTGATTCCAACTATCCACATATAGACTGGGATCACTAATCATGCCACAACACTCTAACACAAAGGTTCCATGAGTTCATACACTGAAATGCCATGGAACAACTGGTCCCAATCCCTCAAGTGGAGGCAACATACTAGAACTCATCATCACGAACATGGGGTCACACTGTTCAACACCAGCAGTATACCCATCATTGGTGAGATCAGATCATGGACTACTCTCAGTGGGAGTCCACATCCCACCCACACCCCAGATGGAAAAACAAACAGTGAAGACCTTCTCAAATGCCGACTTCACATTTCTAAGGACTGGTGTGGTCTCTTTCAAGGCCCCCAAGCCAGCGGACACCATTACCCAAGCCACTGTATCACTTACAAATGCCTTCTACCAGCACCTCCAGGACTGCATGGATCAGGCAATCCCAAACAAAACAAAGACTCTTTGTACCACAGGCAAGCATCCAGTCTGGTGGACCCTAGCCATAAACAAGCTCTACAACACAAGGAAGGAGCTACTACAAGATAGAGCATAATCCATAGGAGGGAAGACACCCCTGCTCATTGTGAGTAAAACACTGGGTTCCCCCATACAATCATCCGAGGCAAGTTTTGAGAGTAAACCCACTCAGGACTCAAGGGACAGTCATGAGGCCTTTTTTGCCTATGTTTGAAACCTGGGAGGGAACTCCCAGATATGCTCAGAATTAGTTCGGAATGATGTAGATATCACTGCACCTACAGACATTGCCAACATACTGGCTGACAGGTTCATTGCAGATTCCTCCCCCCCCCCAACTGGAGGGGTATCTACACCAGAGGATTGTAGCCCCCCAAACATCTCCAATGCTGGGGTGGGAACTGCTCTATCCAAGGCAGAAAACACTTTATCCATGGGACCAGATGGTGTCCCCAGCTGTGTGCTCCATGAACTCAATGAGTAATTACACCCGCAGTTAGGGCAGCTGTTTAATCTTAGTCTCACCTCAGGATATGTGCCCAAGGAGTGGCATACGGCAATGGTGGACCCACTTCACAAAGGAGGTGCCTCCACCAACCCGAAACTACCATCCCATCAGCTTGACAAGCCTGTTCTGCTAAGCTATGGAGAGGATCATAATGGGAATTATAAATGAAGACATAGGGGACTTGCAGACATTGGATACAATCCAGTTTGGCTTTGTCAAGGGCAGATCATGCCTTTTAAACTTGGTTGACTTTTTCAAAACAGTCACCCAGGCCATTGACGTGGGCAGGGCAGTCCACACAGCCTACCTTGACCTGGCAAAGGCTTTCGACACAATACCCCACTCAGGTATCATTGAAAACATCACCAGCTTAATTGTGAACCCATACATCACAGCATGGGTTGCAAACTAGCTAAGTGACGGAACACACAGGGTCGAAGTTGCTGGTGCCATGTCACACTCCAGAGCTGTCACAGGTGGTGTCCCACAGGGCTCAGTCCTGGGCCCACATTTGTTCAGCATCTACTTTTCAGAAGTACGAGCAAACACAGGAGGATTATGGCTGACAAAGTTTGACGATGACTGCAAACTGGGAAGCATAGTTGGAAACCCATCTGACACAGACATCCTTCGGAAGGGTCTCATAGACACGGATAACTGGTGCCACAGCCATGACCGTACATTAAACACTAAACAATGCATAGCCATACCCTTCAGGAAGAACAAGGTTACCACTACTTCCCATCTAGGTGGCAATCCTCTAAGCACAGAGGAGGTTATCAGGGACCTGGGCACCCAGGTTGACAGTAACCTTTGTTTGACACTCACATTGCCAGGGTAGTTTGGAAGGCCTTCTACATTGGCCACCTCATCATGCAGGGATTCACATCTAGATCAAGGGAGGTCATTGTTCCCCTGTACTCATCACTCATCAGACCAATGATTGCATACAATGCCCCATTCAGAATGTATCTGACCCAACACCGGCAATTGGATGGGCCCACAAATTCCTCAACAGGAGGTGAAAGGGTCTCAAACATATTTCTTATGCTGCCATACTGAAGGGATTCCAGCTGTATTCAGTCACTTACCGTCTGCTCAGAGGTGACCTGTGCCTGACATACAAGGCTATGTCCAACCCAGAATTATTGAACATGCTTCACCTCAAGACCTCTACATCCATCAGAACTACAAGGGCAGGAGACCTAAACCTCAACACAGATATTAATAGGATGTGCTGGAGGGACAGATTCATCACCCAGAGAGTCCCTATGCTGTGGAACAACATCCTGGTACATGTGAGGCTGAGCACCTCACTGGCTTCGTTCAAGTGAGATCTTGACCAATGGATGGGAGATTGCAGGTATACCCCAGGGATAACCTCAGTATCACTGCTTGACAGAGGCACAGCAAAATAATGGGCATATTATCCATCAACTTGAAGGGGTGGCAGAAGCCACAAAACTCTGGGCTAGGCTTATTAATGCCCTAGGGCAGATAGCCTAGTATGAACCTATGAACCTATGCACATAGGCCTGGGGCCGTTCCTGCTATTAGGACAGTGGTCTGCAGCAAGCTATATAGTAGTAGTGAGTTTTAGCCATTGGTTTTTGACCATGGCTATTCCATGTTGCTTCTTGTTGTGGTACAAACATGGGTGTGTGGTTATCCATGCTATTTATTGCTAGTCACCCTCATTTTGTATCTTGTTCCATGTTTTTGCACATGTACATCACTGTATGACATGTGACCTGGTAGTGTCAGGGTGCTGATGTGGGTTTTGACCCTGTTTTCTATTACAGCACTGATATCTACATTCTCTATACTGTGTGTGTTTACACACCACACATCTTGATGTTTATACTTCTGGCATTGGGTAGCATTACATCTAGGTTCCTATCCCTTGTGGTACCCATGAGGTGGGTTTGTGTTTTTGTGGTTTATGATTCTTGAGGGTGGATGTTAGTTGGGGTCCTCAGGTGTGCATGTGGTGCATGATATTACATTACTTAACACATGGCATTCATGCCTCAGGTGGTGCTGCAGGGCCACCTCTGTCGGATACACATACTACACTCCCTGTACATGTTTGGCAGCAGGTTGTGTCATGTTAGGCATCCCTGTTACTGTATGAGTGAGTCAGAGTGGGTATCAGTCCCAGTGTTCCTACTGACCAAGCATATGTGCTATGCGTTGCCTCTTTGCCAAGGCCAGGGCATACTGGGCACGCCTCCTTCTGCCTACTGGGACAAGGTCAGGTTGTTCCTCCTCCGAGTCACCCCCTGCCTGTGGTGGCCTTGGCAATGGTGGGGGGATGTTTGGCCCAGCCCTGTGCTGGTCCTGCTGCAGCTGTTTCCACAGGATCATATTATGTAGCATAGCACATATCATGATCATTTGGGTACATGTAGTTGGTGTGTACTGCCGGGCTCCACCAGATGTGTCCAGACACCAGAACCGTGACTTGAGCAGCCCAAACACACGCTCTATGATATTACATGTTTGTGCGTGTGCCTCATTATGGCATTCCTGTTCAGGTGTGTGTGCATTTCTGATGGGTGTCATCAGCCACGGCTCAAGTGCATAACCTGCATCCCCCACTAGGTGTCCGTGTGGGAAGTCCCCATTGGCAAATGATTGGTACAGCTGCGTCAGATGCCAGATATGGGAATCGTGGTAGCTCCCAGGGCAGCCAGCACACACATTCATTATTATGCCCTGGGCATCACACATGACCTGGCAGTTGATGGAGGGGTATCCCTTGCGGTTAATGTAGGCTCTACCCCGCTCTCCTGCTGGTGCTTTGATGCATATGTGCGTGCAGGCTATAGCACCCAGTACCTCAGGGTATTCTGCTATTTGCTGGAAGAGACGCATATTGCTGGCCAATACCTCACAAGCATTGGGGAAATATACATGATCACCGACATGTGCTGACATGACATCCAGGAACTGGTGTAGTACCCTGGAGGCTGATGCCTGTGATATCCCCATCATATCGCCAGTTGGTCTCTGGAAGGTACCTGTTGCTAGTATTCTTAGGCCAACACATACCTTGGTTTCCACTGGGATGGGTTCCCCTCTGTTGGTTCTGTGTGTGAGGCGTGGCCTGCACAGCTCAACAATCTGCTGCAGGAGCTCTCTGTCCACTCTATAGCGCTCTACTATCTCCAGCTCATGTAACCCATGGTAGGTGACCCTGGGCCTGTATACTCTTCTCCTTCTCCTCACTCTGGGTTGTCTGGCAGCATCTGCATTGTCACCACCCTCAGCAATTCGCCTATGCCTGATTATAATAGCTATGGCAGCCCCTAGCATTTCTGCTCTGAGTTCAGCTTTTTCCAGTTTTCAATTCTGATAGCTTAGTTTCTGGCAGTATCTGTTGTGAGAAACAGCCTGCACTGCTCTTTACAGTGTTTTAAGTGCTGGGTTGGGCTTCTAGTCTGCCTGCGTAATTGCCTGCTTCTAATTGTTTCCGCCAATTACCTCCAGTAGTATCTTCTGGCAGTTTCCCTGGATTTTAGTTGTTTCCTGTTTCCTTTCTGTTTCCTGAGGGGGAACAATGTGCACACCAGCTTAAACACGCTCACAGTCACTTAAACACACGCACACATCCTTACACAGTGTTACACGTGCGCACACATCCTTACACGGTGTTAGCTAGGCTGATTCATGCTAAAACGCGCGCACACTGCCTTACACACATACACGCCCGCGCAAACCATTGTAAACAGTTTGCAACACGCTCCCACATGTTGAACCTGCCTTACACGCTGCACAAGATGCACGTATATCAAGAAACTTTGAGTGTAGGGATAGCGTATACCCTCAATTTCTTGACTTTCTTAGTGTTCTGTTGGGACACACCTCCCTCCCTGATGTCTGTCTGTCATCTGTTACCTTACATTGCCCTCCAATCTGGTACATTTATTGCTATCATCCCCCCCCCATGATGTCACCTACCTCTTACTCTGTTCCTCCCCGTCTCTAACTCTTACACTACTCAGACAGTGCTCATTACCTATGTGACAGTGTGATTCAGTATTGTAACCCTCATTTACATATGATTGCCTAGTAATGACTAGTTACATGTCTTACATGGAGCTTCCCCCCCTTGACAACCACTAAACGGAGGCCATATTGTTTTTGGTCTGCAAGTCCCTCCATTGACATTCAATGTAATACATAAATCCCACAATTGTGGGTTTATAAGCTTCGGTTTTCAGTTTTAGGTAGCGCACCCGTTTGCGGTGTGCGCTGCAGTTAAACACAAAAATCCCGTGGAAAAAAAAAGTTATATAACTTATTTTTGAAACACTTTTTCATGCCAATGGCCACATATTTGGCCATTGGCATGCTTAATGAAACATATGCACCCTTTATTTGGAGCTGACATAGCTCCGTTGTCAATTTTGCAGAAATGTACTCAGTTGTCAGCTGAGTACATTTCTGCAGCTAACACGTCCATTACACGGACTGGTTTCTGCTTCGTGGATCGCTCAAATACCTCATTTGCATATCTTTGAGCTGGAAATGAGGTATTGAGCATTTCCACGCCCAGTCCGTGTAAGAGACGTGTTAGCTGTCTCTTACACGGAGATTTGGGCTGTTCCTGAATCAGAAGGCTTACACGGAGGCTTACACTATTCTTGAACTCCGTGTAAGCCTTCCTGAATCTGGCCCTCACTCTTTATTGACCAAAAATACAGGTAAGCGCTTTTGCGATTAACTTACTGCTTCATCAGGTCTAATAAAATGATAAGGTTATCGTAAAAGCGTGTTTATTGCCTTTCAGTATGGCAGGCTCAGTATCTTATTTTTTATTTTTTAAAGTGGTCTTTGGTTGCTAGCTTAAATTGTTTGGGGTGAGTCAGGGACCTTATTTCTAGTGGGAGTTTGTTACATTCAATAGAAGGATGGTAGATATACAAGTTGGACCCTGTATTGAATTTGAGTTTATGGATTTTTAGTAGGTCTTTAGGTGAGCTTCAGAGAAGTCTGGTAGGGGGAGTAGTGAGAGATGAGAGAAGATAGACTTGGTCTGAAATCAGGCTGATATAGGATGAAGTGTATGATTTAGAGTTGAGCTTGTAGGAACAGGTGAGGTAGTTTGGGCCAGTTCAGGTATTTTAGGGAGAGACAGTGGTGAGATTTATGTGTTTGTTGAGCTGCAAATCTAGTTACTTTGTGGTAGGTTGATTCTAATTTGTAAGTAGGGAGGAGTTCAGATTTGTAAGTATTTGGGAATAACAGGTTAAGCATGGTAGAAGGTAAGCATGGGAAAGAGAAATCCTAGCTTCAGTAGTTAGGAATTTGTTGTTCCTGTACAGTAGTCCTAGCTTTTGGTGTTTTTTTTTATACAATTGTTAATGTGAAGACCGAATTTTAGTGGGTCGTCAATGGTAATGCCAAGGAGTTTTGTGCTAGTTTTGACTTCTATAGGACTATTGTTTAGGGACCTTATGGAGAAGGAAAGTTAAATGTGGTTTGCAGATTTAGGTAGAAAGACTAGTTACTTCATTTTCTTAGGGTTGAGGATGAGATGATTATTAGTGAGCCATGTCTCTACTGAGTTGAAAGATGTCTGGGGACTTGTTAGGAGTTCTAAAGGGGAATTAGCAATAAGTGAGTTGGTGAAGATATTAAAGAGTAGAGGTCCAAGAATGGAACCTTGGGGAACACCAGTTCTTACTGAGAGAGGGGTAGAGAGTGCTGAGTCCCATTGTACTGACTGCAGCCTATCAGCGATAGCTAGATAACCATGTAACTGTATCAGGGGAGAAGTTTAGGTCTACAAGTTTACTAAGTAGCAGAGTGTGTGAGATAGTGTCAAAAGCCTTAGAATGGTCAAGGAATAGACAGGATACGAGTTTGTGATCATCTTTAGCCAGGGCTAAGATGCTGAGAAATTATAGTAGAGCTGCGGTTGTACTATGTTTGGGACAGAAGCCATGCTGTGTTGGACTGAAAAGTTTTTCTTGTAAGAGATAATGCATAACTTGTTTGTGTATACATTTCTTAAGGATTCTGGAGAGGAGAGGATAGCGATAGGTCTGAAATTAGATATTTCTGAGGAGTTACCTCCTTTATGACTATGAAGAGTGTAAAACTGTTTCTGGATAGAAGGAACTTTGATTAGTATAGATACATGCATAGCAAGGGAGCATGCAGCAATCCAGAGAAAGTAAGAAGGAATATTGTCTGCTGATGCTGATGCAGAGCATGGTTTGAGCTTTGAGAGTAGAGTTCTGATATAGTCAGTGGAGACAGGTTTGAGATAGAAGAAGTTTATTGAGATAGTGGTTGAGGGGTGTATAGGGAGGTTTGAAGTGTTGTTTGAGAGGTTGGGGTTAAATAGTTTGAAAATGGATTTGATAAAGTAGGTGTTGAAGGTATTGGCAGTTTCTTCAGGTGACTTGTCAGGACATGGGTTTGGTGAATTTGGGTGACCTGGATGTAATATTTGGTTTATAGAATTCCAGATGTTTTTTGGATCAGATTTTAACATTTTTGGGGGATTATAATAAAAGTCTTTTTTATCTTTGTTGATAAGTTTTTTTGTCTGATTTCTAAGTTCTTTATACTTTAGGAGATCAGCTGGAAGTTTGGTTTGTACCCATGTTTTCCATGCCCTATCTCTAGATTTCATAAGGGTATGGGTGTTTTTAGTTAGCCAGGGTGAAATGTTTGCCTTTAATCGAACTTTTCTTAGTGGGGCTAGAGAATTTAAAATATTTAGGAAAGCTGAGTTGAAGGCATTTACTGCTTTGTTGAGTGGGAGCTGAAATTCCAGTTAATTTTAGAGAGGATGGTTTTAAAAGTGTTTGGGTTAAAGGTTGAAAGTTTGGGGCAGGAGATAAGCCAGTGTAGTTTGGGGAGGTGGGTGATATATCATAGCACTTTTATAGGTGAGTGGTCACTCAGGGCATCAGGTAGAGTTTCAGGGTTATGGTATTTGCTGAGGTTAGAAACAAGTATCCAATCTATCAAGGAGCTTGAAGAATGAGAGTTATTAGTATGGGTAGGTTTGGAGATTAGTTGTGTATGTCCATGGAGGTTTATGTGTTGTGGAGGGTTTGGATTATTAAGGTTATGAAAATTAATGTTCACGTCCCCAAGAAGTATAGTTTCATTAGGGAAATTTAAGGAGAGATATGACATTTTATACCACTTGATCCTAATTCGCAGAGCAAAGAAAAGAAAAAAAAATGGGTATCAGCCTCCCAACAAGAGGATTTTGCCCCAACTCCTACCAGGCTGCCTAAATAAAACTCAGTGTCTGTCATTATTCTGTCTTCAAACCTCTATGCTTAGACAGCAAACACACTTTTGAAAGAGAGATCAAAATATGTGACAAGATATTGGCATGCTGTACAATGCTAAATGGTTTCCTATTCCTGCCTTTATCGGGGGATAACCAGCCAGAAACTGTCATGTTTACCCACTCACTCCTAATCAGCTAGTTAGAAGCCTCAGCTCTATCAGAGAAGCTCAAAATATTCAACACATTCATAACATTCATAACATTTTGTTACTTTCATCTGTACTTTTCAGTTAAACCCCTACCACTTTGCGCTGCTGTGTTTTGACAGTATTTCGTTGGCAGTTTGCATACAGCACTGACAAAGATGACATAAAAAAAATACACAAAGAAGGTTAAACCCCTACCACTTCATGCTGCTATGTTTGGAGCATGTTATGTTTCTGGAAAGCCAGTCAATTTTTACACAGGTTGTCCTTTACAGGAGCTTTCCTTGCATTTTCAGCTGTATCGGGTGGGTGGAGTACTGTTTTGGCTATGACCTACATCAAACAAGTACAGTGGCAGAAGCTTACACTTTAGATAAATTGTTTTATTTTACTATTGCTTTGATTCTGCTGTAATAGATGCTGCGATGTGGAAAACTAGCACATGTTAAACTCACTTGTTAAATGAAGCACCAGTTTGAGATTTGGACAAGGAAGCATGCCGTAATAAGTACATTTCAATGTTTTGTTAAAGTAGCTGGTAGCAGTTGCCGTTTTTTTTTTTTCCTGTTCATAATTGTGCTTAGAAATTGGTTAAACATGTAAGATGTGCAGTATGTAGTAACGTGATGTAAGTTAAACTGTGGTGAAATAACCCTTTTGAGAGGTGCTAGGTTAAAACATGGCAAAACAGAAACCGCGTGAAGTACTTACAGTTTATACAAATTGTTTTATTTCAGTATTGCTTTGATTGTGTTGCAATACATGCTGTAATGTGGAAAAGCACCACATGTTAAAGTCGCTTGTTAAATTAAGCACCAGTTTCAGATTTGGAAAAGGAAGTCTGCCCTAATAAGTAAATTCAGACATGAGGAGATACTGGCAAAACACAGCAGCGCAAAGTGGTAGGGGTTAACAGAAAAGTAACCTTTTATCTTCTAAAACCATAAGAAATTACCTTATTATTACTATCATCATTATCATCATCATCATCATCATCAACCCACTTTCCTCACCCCTCCTGATGCTTTCTTGATGACATCCCTGCTTACCATCCTGATTGACTCCAAGGCCCCAGATGTCCAGCAATGAGCTTACAGCTGAACAAGACACCAGTACCACCAGCCTTCTCAGGGAAAAGCCAGATGCACTGAAAAAAGAGGGACAGCTGAGAGACAAGACCCTTACCTGCCTACCTATTAACTTCTCTCACCTTATTAACTCACTAAACCCCCTTTCACCTGCTTTAGTAGTGCCATTACCTGTGTAAATATCTTACTTTATATTTCTGCCAGCAAATACACCATACAAAAGAACACTGCTCCAGTGACACCCAGTATCCCAGGGCCTATTCTCCCCGTCTCCACATATTTGTACCACAAAAAATCAATGTTAGCTTCACAACTAGCTAAAACAAATAGCTGAATACCTCCCTACTCCTTCAAAATAATGCCAACTGGTATAGCTTCCACTATATACCAACTGCTCAGACACTGGCAATTTATCACTTGAACACTGAGAGCTGAAGACACTTTTCAATTGCCATGCCAAGAAACTGAAAATTCAAAAATCCTCCCTTAAATGTTAACTCCTCCATCCACTCTCCATCTTCTAAACTCATGTATTTTCCAATAACTGGAATATCTATCGCCCAACTAATATTTCAATATCCCAGCTCCCTATCCATCTATCTTTGCTGACCCCCCCTCACTCTCCCTTTCCACCCCATTTTCTCCTAAATAATTCCATTCTTCACATCATTCGACCTTCCTGGGCATGTGCCCAAAGACAAAAACCCTTCTGCTCAGACAAACAATCTTTACCACTGGTTCTATTAGTAACAAGAAAGGATGTCAGTTGAAGGATTTAAGAGCAAACATACAGCATCAGTGAATCTGGTTAGTTTTTTTTTTTTTTTTTTTTTGTACATCGGTTAGGAGCACTACATGTCACAAGTTTTTCCTAACTTGCCCTCAGCAGGAAAATGGAAGGTGTGTTATCCTGTACAGAGTTACCTTTGTTAAAAGACTGCTAGGATTTTATATTGTGTCACTGGCCTTATTCAAGTAGGGTTATAACAAATTTTATCACGATCAGAACCAGCCACTAATTCTCTGCTTATCACAATTCATTTTAACCCCTATGTAACTTACCCATTTGATTTGGTAAGTGCAAATTTGTAATTGAATTGCAGTTATTTTCAATCGATTCTAAAAAGAGTTGCTATATCCTAAAATTTACCTGATGATTTTGATGCTTAAAACAGCCCCTGAGAGCAAGTTCTACTGATTTTTTTTTTCTTGTGATTGGGTTTGTTTCTTAAATGATGATCTCTTTAAAGCTACATAATCTAGACCTTTTCTTTAGAGTTCTGTGATTACAAGATTAAAAGAGTATAGTATAATGACATTTTAAGATTTTAATTGACACACATTAAATTTGTGCTTACCTTAGGTATAAGGTTACCTAAGAAATATTAAGGAAAAGAGTCTACTTGACAGAGGCACTGGGAACTAAAGTTGGGTGGCATGATGCCAGGGCACTTCTATGGGCTAGGCTTGTAAAGGCTCCAGGGCCATTAGCCTAGTACGCACCTATGAACCTATGATAAAGATGTTAAAAACCAACAGCATTAAGGTGCATTAAAACAAATCAGTGTTTTCTATTAGTTATTCTTCAGGGTTATTACAAACTACAACTAGCAGTTACTCATTTTAAAACAATGTACATCTGCAAATACAGCTTTGATTCTGAAACTGACATGATGAACAACAAAATGAAAATGCCAATTCAATTCAACAAATGAGTATTTTAGCCCATGTTCAAGTAAAGTAAGAAATGTATACAAGGATCTCATCACTGCTGTAACATTTGACAAAATTAAAAATAAAAAAATTCCCATTTAAAAAATGTCTTAAGCTTATAAATACATAACCTAACTATAGTTATTCTGAAAAGAAAATAGACCATATACATTTATTATAGGTTCATAGGTTGGTACTGGGCTATCTGCCCGAAGGCATATATTAGCCCAGCCATGTTGTGCGGTATTCACCACCCCTTTAGTAGTTCCCTGGACCCTTGTACTAGCAGCTAGTACCCTTGGCCCCTATCTAGTAGTGCTGTTGGTGTGATCCCCGGTGTGAACTTTCTGTTACCCATCCACTCATCAAGGTTCCTCTTGAAGAGTGATAGTGAGGGGTTCTGTCTTATGTAGATCAGGACCTTGTTCCATAGTAAGGGAAGTCTCTGCGAAGGAAATCTATCCCTCCAGCATGCTCTATTCATTGTTGTGTTGAGGTTTATATCCCTAGAGCGTGCAGCTCGAGTAGATTTGGTTTTGCTAAGATGGAGCATGTTCAACAATTCTGGGTTGGACATGGCTCTGTACGTTAGACAGAGATTGCCTCTGAGAAAGCGGTATGCAACAGAGAACAGTCTTAGCTTTTTCAATCGTGCTGCATAGGGCAATTGTTTGAGGCAAGTAATCCTCTTGGTTAGGTACCTCTGTGGTCTCTCCAGCTGCTGGAGATGTCTATCCAGGTACATTCCAATTGGTGCATTGTACTCAATAATGGGTCTGATGAGGGAAGAGTAGAGGGGCACCATTACATCCTTAGATCTTGATGTGAACCCTTTCGTGATCAGATGGGTCACATAGAAGGATTTTCTAACCACTTTGGCAACATGGTTATCAAAGGAAAGCTGACTATCTACTTGGGTCAATAGATCCCTTATTTCTTCTTCAGATTTCAGGGGATTACCTCCTATGTTGTAGTTTGCGGGTACTCTGTTTTTTCCAAAGGGGGTTACTACGCATTTTTTTCATTTAACTTGAGACCATGGCTTTGACACCATGCATCAGTCTCATTTAGGCCCTTCTGGAGGATCTCCATGTCGGCCAGAGACTCTGTTATAGCACCCAGTTTGCAGTCGTCCACAAACTTAGTCAGCCACAGCCCTTCCGTGCTTGCCTGTACTTCTGAGAAGTATATGCCAAACAGGAGGGGCCCCAGGACAGAGCCCTGAGGCACACCACTCATTACTAGTCTGGATTTGGACATAGATCCCGCTACTCTTACTTTATGGGATCTGTCTGAGAGCCAGTTTGCAATCCATCTTGTGAAGTAAGGGTTTATGCCCAGGCTGGTGAGCTTATCAGTAATACCTGAATGGGGAATGGTGTCAAATGCTTTAGCATTAATTAATAATTAATTAAATTATTAATTTCCATTGTATATGCTTTGAAATACTTTATACTTAAACAATAATTCTCAACAGAGCTTGTGCTATTTGGGATATAACGTCCATCCATGGATGAGAAGGAGGGCATTTACCACTACAGAATCACACTACTTCCCCAGAGTGTATTACTCTGCTTAAAGAATTGTCAGTCACTTCAATTATTTTGCATTTTTTTATTAATTTATACTTTTTTTATATTTTTGATGTAAACTATTCTCCAACCTGATGTCTCAGACTTACTGCAGGATATGGAATTTTTGTTGGAGGAAGCAATTTGCATCCAAATATAAGTTAGGAAAGCATTTAATCTGTACACAAACATGAACATAAGTGTGCATGCACACAAACGTACACACACACACACACACACACACACACACACACACACACACACACACACACACACACACATGTGCGCACACATACACACATACACACACGGGTGTGCTCACACATGTATGTCTAGTAGTTCCACCTACTTTGTTTTAGTGCACCTCAGATGTCCCATTGAAAACAAATAAATGAAAAAAAAAATCACAGAATGCAAGGCATTGCAACTCTCTGCCTCAAGTATCCTCCCACACCTATTTAGTATCCCAGATTTTGCCATATAGTGCTGCTCTGTCCATAGCATAAATACTGATTTCCTGTAAACCACTCAGTATAAGAATCAGTCATTAATGACAGACATTAGAGTTTCATCCTTAAATGTGTGTTGATGGACTTCCATTTGCAGTCAAATGTTACCATGCACTGTCTCTCTCTCTCTCTCTCTCTCTTTCTCTCTCTCTTTCACTTATATATGCTCTCGCTTTCTCTGTTACACACACACACACACACACACACACACACACACACACACACACACACACACACACACACACACACACACACACACAAAGAAGCAGACAAATGCCACATACATATTACTTTTTTCTTCACATTTTACACACTTAACAAAACACTGATTATCCATCATAAAAAATAGCAGCTGTTTTTCTTTCTGTCTGAGGTGCATGGCAGCTTAATATACTGCCAGAAAGTGATGGACCTGTACAGTAACACCCTGCTGGAGAACATTCATTCTCCAATCTGGGTAAAGATGTACAGGATGCCATTCTCTAATAAACAGTACCATATTTATTTATTTAATATTAATGCACTTTTACCCCAGTCTGAAAATATATTATTGTTGCATTTTGTAGTCATATGATGCCAGTCAAGATTCCTAGCCTCTATCATACTTTAGGAACATTTGTTATATGCTGATTTTTTTTTTTAATTATGGCAGTTATGGTTCACTTTTAAGTGTTCTTGCCTTTCACTTAAAAAAAACGCACCTTCCTGATTTAGAATTGTATGGTATTAGTCTGAGATTATTATTGCTATTTGCTGACATTAATAACATTTATTCAAGTTTATTAGTTAGCTTTAAAAAGTAAATGTGTTTGGTGCATTCACATATCAGCACTGAAAACACCTCAACAGGTGAGGAAGTGGATGGAAATATTACAAAATGAAGACAATTGAGTGGTACCGAAAGGTACAGAACCCGTGTCTAATGACTAAAGGTTAAAATGAATCTATCTCATAGGTGGCAGTGTGACAAATGAGGTTTGACAACAAACCAGTTTGTCCAGGGACATCTTCAGAAGGGGGTTAGATAAATATACTAGTGGGAGTTAGAGGGTTTGGGAGTGGAAAGGGTTAAATAGAAGGAGGAATATTTGGGAGGAAATGAGGTAAGGGTGGGGAGGGGCTTAAGGGGTTTAAACAAGTGTAGCTGGGCTGGTTGGCAGAGAAGAAGAAACAGGCTTGCCCTCGTCTGTTTCCCCCTCTGGTGTTTGGATGTTCATTTCAAGGGTTTGGGAAAGGAAAGTGAGCAGCTGGAGGGTGCTTGTTAAATAAATAAGAGGAGGTAAAGATGCTTCTTATTTGGTGGAAGGTAATTCAATAAATGGTGTATGAAATGAGTCTTGGACACTGCTTCATAAGTAAAGGTTGAATGGGTAAGTTCAATAAATGTGATATGAAGTGAGTCTCGGATGCTGCTTCATAAGTAAAGTAAGCAAGCAGAGATATGGATGCTGCTTACGGGGGCAAGATGAGTAGGTCACACTGTCTTGATTAACATTACATGGATGTTTGTGCTGTGATTAAAAGGAATTATACTGTGTTCAGCTGTAGTTAATAAATGTTGGTTATCAAGCTATGTTATAGAAGTTTAATAAAGGTCATTAAATGTCATTCGGTGTCATGTGTTTATTGAAGGGGACTGGGACAAATGAGGCTTGGCAGCAAACCAATTTGTCCAGGGACATCTTCAGAAGGTGGTTAGATAAATATACTAGTGGGAGTTAGAGGGGTCTGGAATGGAAAGGTTTAAATAGAAGGAGGAATGTTTTGGAGGAACTGAGGTAAGGGTGGGGAGGGGCTTAAGTGGTTTAGACAAGTGTAGCTGGGTAAGTAATCACATTTTGGCATGAACTTGCTACCCACCCTCCGTCTCCTTTTTCTTGTGGTGGATTGGTAGGGATTGTGTTTAGTTTATCAATAGGGGTAGGTGGGGAAGAGGGACAGGTTTGCCCTCTTCTGTTCCCCCTCTGGTGTTTGGATGTTCATTTCAAGGGTTTGGGAAAGGAAAGTGATCCTCTGGATGTTGCTTGTTAAATAAATAAAAGGAGGTAAGGGTGCTGCTTATTTGGTGGAAGGTAATTCAATAAATGGTGTATGAAGTGAGTCTTGGATGCTGCTCCATAAGTGAAGTAAATGAGCAGAGGTATGGACGCTGCTTACTGGGCAGGATGAGTAGGTCATGCTATCTTTATTAGCATTACATGGATGTTTATGCTGTGATTAAAAGAAATTATACTGTGTTCAGTTGTAGTTAATAAAAAAACTTGATAGCTAGAGACAATTTTCAACACTACAATAGCAGGCCCAGACATAAAAAGTATTGGCTCTGCTCAAGTACACTTTCAAGAACTTTGAAGAGTTTAGAAATAGTTCAGACCTGCATATAGTTTTTCATTTCTTTTGAAACAAGCAGCAGACCACCATACAGTTCTATTCCACGATGGTGCATTGCAGCTTCTGAAAAAATAGCGAGTAAAATGGTAACATGGAAGTATCTGCAATGTAGAAAACAGTTCAACAAAAATAGCCTCTGTCCCTCTTTTTGGAACAATCTGTAGAATGCTAAGGGTGTTGTTTTTTGCCTTTCATTTTTTGATAACAATAGCCACTGATTTTATTTTCTCAGTGCTGAAATTCCCTGCTATGGCTTCAAGAAAGACAAAACCCATAATGCCTCACAACCTAAATTAATGTATAGGATACTGTAGTTCCATGCTAAAGGCATCAGAAGGAGTTTCATACTACCTAGAAGGACAAGTTGTCAAATAGTTTTTGCAGATGGAAAACCTCACATTGAAAATGAGCAACTATGATGATGGAGTGAAACCACAATGCAAATAAGAAGATGGCCCTTTAAGTGGAGACTTTATTTCTGTCTCAAAATACTTTGCATTCATATGTAAATCATTGCACAGTGGCTACCATGACATCATTCTTGTAGGTGTGATTATAGAGAAAGTCGCTTGCAAAAGTGACTGATATACTTTAAGAAGATGTAGATCAAAATGACTTGTTTGCAAAAAAGTTGTTAGAACCTTCTTTTGGGAAGGATAAAAACTCTTGAGGCTATTTTCCAACAAAGGAGCCAACATATTTTGCCTATACATGTATGCTTTATGAACAAAATGTGGTAATGCAATACTAGGGTTGCCACCTTTTCAAATGGCCCAAGTGGGACATTTGTGGTACAAAATCAGATTTTACAGGCCGACACATACCCACGGTCAGTACAAAGGTTAGAACTTAACTTTTTGCCTAAATAAAAGCTTATTCTTGTAGCATTTAGTTGCTTATTCTGTTTCTTGTAACATTTAGGTATTTTAGATACAGAATAACTGTTTTATGTAACTATTACATAAAATATAGGAAAATATTTTGTCCTAAAATCTCAGGACATTTGCCATTTTTACAATTTTTTGTCAGGACACAACTGCCCAAAGAGGGACTGTCCCTCACAAAGTGGGACAGGTGGTAACCCTATGCAATATAGCAGAGGGAACAATAGCCGTATACTGAATGACTCAGAACTGGGTTTGATAGATCAAGATGTGATATAGTCCATACCTTTCAACTTGTACCTGTGCAAGAAATCTGGACAAAGCCAAAATAATAAGGGGGACAAAGCACAAAACTAGGGACAGTTTTTAAATATTGCTCTTATACACTACAAAAGTCGATATAATTAAAGTTTTGTTTTACCATGAATTTTCTGAAGGATATGAAGTCTGAAAATCAAATATCTGTCATTATTTAGTAAATTCAGTCCTTACTGATTTGCAAGAAAACTACAAATTTTAGTAGGCATAGAACAAAAATATAAGCCAAAAATCTGGACATTCTGTGAGATCAGGACAGTTGAGAGGTATGATGTAGTCTACTTTCCTGTGAAGAGTTATGAGCAAAGTACAGCAGGTGAGCAGTGTCACATTGGACCACTCATCTTGCATCTAGCAGACTAAAGTCCTTTATGTGTTTACTTAAAGCGGTTAGACTTTTTTTAGTTTCTTTTTCTGTTGATTTATTATTTTCTTTTTCAGGTTTTAGGACTAAGATTAAGGCCTCCAGGTATGTATATATTAGTGATTGTATCTGGTTAAAATTAGACATTTGAGCAAACAGATTCTTTACATATCGTTTGCAATTGATTGGAATATAAGAATTAATAAGAACAACATTTTCCTATCCTATGGTTGACTTTGGTAACCATATGAAATGTCAGGACTAAATATTGACACCGAATGGGAAAAGAACGTATTTATATATACTGAGTCCAAGATGCACTTTTCCCTGAGGTATGGCGATCTCAGAGTTGGTATATATATATATATATATATATATATATATATATATATATATATATATATATATATATATTTATAGTTCAGGGTGTCAGGGGAGAAGTATTACGGAGAAGAGTGATATTTGAGATCTGCTCTTCAATGGCTTTTCAGTCTTTTTTTCAGCTTTTTGGTACTCAGCATTTTGAAGGCTGACTCTTTAACCATTTGTCATCTCCATTAGTAATAGTTCACTGTGGCCATTTGTTAATTTATTATCAAACCTAATTTGGATGATCTGATGCACCTTAGTACTACATTTATTGTTGATATTTTAAACAGTAAACTAGATTTTAATTTCAATAGTTTCATTTCTTACAATAAACATACTGATGGCCCTATGCCTTTCAGATTTTTGATTTTGTGAAAGCAAGCACTTGGCATGAATGCGTATATTTGCATATATATCACATACATGCATTAATTTCTATGCAAAAAAAAATACCTTTTTGCATGATCTTTAAAACTGTAATAAATATTACGTGCAAGAATTAAAAGTCTGGGAATTACTTTGACTGTTTCACTGACAAGAACATGTCTGTCTGGAGCGTTTTCCTTTTTTAAAGAGGAAGGAAATGATAATTCTATAAAGTAAGAAACATGCATTTTGCTCTTCAAATTTTGATGCTTCAGCAGCACATTTGTCTTTTCTACTAGGTATATGTACTTTGGATCACACTGTATTATAGACGTAGGGGAATTAGCAGTCGTTTTTGGATTCTTCTAGAAATAGGAGTATGCAGTTTTGAGGTAATAAGATTACATATTTTCCACTTTCACAAAAGAGCCAAGGCCAACAGACTACATTAAACATACTTTATCCCCTGATAAATGATTCTTTTTATATATCACATATGCCATTACTGATTAGGTAATGATGCACTCGATGACATATGAGCTCTTTTCAGGTTTACAAATGACAAAGGGCAGCTGGGAAGCAGGTCTGAAGAAATTTTCCTAAATCGTTCTTTAAAGATCTTGTAAAAAGTGTGTTTTTTTTCTTTACCACTTTCTTTTGCTGTTGTTATACACTCATCAGGTAACATAGACTTTTTTGTTCTAAAATATATAGTTTTACTTTAGTTACATCAGCTGAGCTATACTTATTAAGGGTCTATATTATAACAACAAATGTTACATCAACCCCAAAATCTTGAATATACAAAACAGCGAACAACCAGAACAGGGATTATTTCCCCAGGGGAAAAAAAATCACTGTTCCCAAAAAAAAAAAAAAACACTAAATAAAGTGTGCCCCCCACACCCCCCTACTTAAATATACCAACTCCGCGATCACACTACAGTGGGGGAAATTGCAAACCTGGACAGCCAGCCCAGTGATTTCTTTCCCTGGGAAAAAATTTGCTGTTCCGGCCATTCGCTATTTTGCCAGTTCGACACTTAGTGTTCAAACTAACAGCGTTCGATCATCTGATCATTCACTGAACTAAAGTAGACCCTTTATTAAGTATGAAAAACATGTTTCATACTTAATAAATATAGTAGCTGTCTAATGCCTTCCATATTCTGTGTTCATCTGGTGTCATCTTCTGATGATGGCATACATGAGGAGCAAACCCAGTGCATTTCAATATCTCATGGTATTGAAAAGAAGTTAGTCTTACTATGGCAATAACTTTTTTCCCTGTTTATCTGTTATTGAGTCTCATTATGTAGACTTAATATGACTCAAACTTAAGACTTGTTGAGGAAGCTGAGTTCTGAACAAGTTCTTTAGTGCAATAGCTTCATCTGTATGTCAGACCTTGTATCAGTGGGAGGGAGCCACATCTGGCCTATAGGTGGAGCTGCATGCCCATGAGCATTTCCGTTGTAGGTTTCCACCTGATGGGTGGCATGGCAAACATGCCTGCATTCTTCCCAACCAAGACTAGTTATTCCCTTGCAGAACTCATATCACAAAAGTGAATTGAATCTATTTTTGAAAACAGAACTCTGCAACCCACCCACACAGGAATATAGGAGGCTGCTCAATTTATAACATACCGTGTGTATGTGATTCCAAGCAGCAATACAATTCCACCTGTATATGCATTGCCATATTCATGCAGTTTGGCTTTTTACAAGCTACTGTCTACAGTACTCATATATGTGGGCTGGGTTTCCAGCTTGCCTAAAGACCCATTAAGTTTAATGAGCATTTTTCATTACAGCAATAATCAAGTCGTAGTTTCATAGGCAAGTACTATGCTTGCTGCCCTTGTGGACCATTATAACTCAATCTACTTTCACAGGTGAGAATCAAACGTTGCACTTTGTATCTGTAAGGTAAACATCTTAACCATTATACCAAGTCCCGGGCAGTCAATGTATAACTCAAAAGCATTCTGTGAAGTAGGCCATCCTTTCAGTTATTCACTTACCCTTAATATTTTCCCTAAGAGTGATCACCCCATGATAGAGAACTTTTTATTACAGTGTTAATGTTATTACATTGTATTGCAAGCATTGCACATATTACTAGGAATCTAAGGAATCTTAACCTATGCCATTTATCTTTTTTTATTTTTTCTTTGAATATAAATTCATTTAGTTATTTATTAATTTATTGTCTAATTACCTGACGGAATGACTGGTTGATTCTGCTACAGTGTTTGTCATTCTATGTGTTGAAATCTACTGCAGACTACAGAAAACATGCCTATCCACTACCAGCTGTATACTACTCCACTGCATCATCAAAATGCAAGACTACATGACTCAGAGCCAGGAAATATCTATCTGCTGATCAGCATAGATCAAAATAAATGTTTAATAAACTAAACAGATATAGTTTCAGTGAAGTTAATAATGTAAAAACTACATATCTTATTGTCAGAATGTTGACTTTATTTGATGAGATCATAATTACTAAAAAAAAGAGTTGGTAAGAAAATTAACTTTATGCATGATCTTTAAATCTGTAATATATTTGCAGAGTTGTGAGGATCTGTAATGTCCTATATCTTTATTGCAGGTCGTCTTGTTCTTGGTAATTACGAACCAGATGAAGTTTGTAACTCGCCAAGTGCAACTTCTTTATCTTCAAGTGATTGACCATTCTTTAATTAACTATAGTTAAATGACTTCATCAATATTCTGTGTGTTGGCAGTTTTCAAGATGTTTTGCTTTTTTATTTCTTAGTTATTATGTTTTTTTGTCATTAGATGGCTACAGTGGTAAAGCGGTTAGCTTTGCCGATTCACAGCAACGGGTTCTCTGGTTTGATTCTCGGCTGGGGTGCCTTCAGTGAAAAGTCTACATATCCTGCCTGTGATCTTGTGGGGTTCCTCTGGGTGCTCTGGTTTCCTCCCACATTCCAAAGACATGCAGTGGGTGGATTGGACACTCTAAACTGGCTATAGGTGAAAGTGTGTGTGCAAGTGAGTGGTAGAAATGAACTACCAATGCATGGCTAGCCACCTGGCAGTGTAAACCTTGGCTTGAGATGATTGCTACTGTGGAAGTGACACCCCGACCACATGTGCAAAATGGGAAAAGGCATTGAGGATGAATGGATCAATGTATCTTGTTGGTTTTGGTTCATGGTGACTGATCATTCTTCCCTGGAGGGAATCGACAACAGCATGACTTCTATTTGTAAGCAGGCCGTATTTTAAGGTTTGCATGCTTTGCCTTTTTCTCTGCAGTTAAAAGATCATGTATTTACCATATAAAAGTAAGGAGTATATGAGGATACAGAGGACAAGAACACCCTAAAATGTTTTTTTTTTTCTTTTTTCTTTTGGTATGTGTGGATAAAGTTTTAACCAATTTGTTTCAGATAATTGAAGGTTTTTTTTCTACTTAATGAGGCATAGTAGAATCTCTACTACATACTCTAAAATAAATCCTGATGAATATGGCCACATTCAAATGGTATTCCTTTATTTATCTAGATCATTATAAATATCAACATAAGTACTTTATTTTTTTTTAATTGTTTGGCAAATGTATATTAAATGGAAAATTTTATTTATTTATGAATATAAGTAGAATATTCAAGAAGCCCAAAGAAGGATGTGTAGTATATTTTTGAATGACTAAGGGCATATAATGAATATGACTTCTTAGAATGAAAAAGAATATTGTTGTGACAAGACTCGCATTATCTATAATCTGTCCTTAATGAATGCATTTGATTCCTTTGAATCTAACAGTACTTATGTTAATAAAGTATTGAGTCAAAGAATGTGAATTTTGTGAGTTACATGATTCATTATTAAAGACAGACATGAGTGGTGTCAGAAGATATTAGTCAGTGATCAGAGTGCTGAAAGAATCAGACATAAAATCAAGCAACATAAATAAATATGTGCAAAGCGAGGGACATTCCAGTAACATAGATAAAGCAGCAAACAGAAGAACTTAGTGCATGTGAGAAGTTGAATAAGAGAATGTTTTTCCATTTTTTTCACTCCTGATTCCTGAGATGATAAAGCATTTTTTCTAATAGGACTAGCCAGACGATTAGCATTCAGTATGTAACTCCCAAATCATGCCAGAAACATTAACATTGTGCAGATTATATTTTGTGGATCTGTCTTTTCCCAGATAAAGTATATAGTTCTAATCTCTTCTTATAATGAAATAATGTAACTTGAAGTTATATTGCAAGTTGTATATTAAAGTGAAGAAATCAATTTAACCAGAACAGGTAGTGTAAATACATTTAAAACCAGCAAAAGTTTATCAATAGTATTCACAAAAAATATTATGTAATAGAATCTATCATTAATTCATCCATCCGTCTTCACCCCCTTTTTCCCATTTTTGTACATAGGAGTGGGGTGTCACTTTTCAAACATTTTTTTTCATGAGGATGGCACTCTAACTAATATCGATATTTCTCTGAGAAATGTATTGTGCCACTTCCATTTTTCAATTAATTAATTCATTAATGAAGGTACATTGTTCACTTTGTACATTTTGCTCATGAGATTATTGTACAAAAACTATAAGTGACCTGGGTCAATAAAAAAAAATGAAAGACGTGTTTGCTGTTAATCAATATTTGTATGGCATTCAAATCCCATGAATCAATAAGCCACTCTATTTTTAAGATATTATAATTTATGATGATTATTAAAATTAGAAGCATGCTATTATTCACTCAATTTCAAAATGGCTGTAATGGAAAAGTGATTTTAATATAAACTACTGAATTTGGAATTCCTGGATAGTAGATAGAAATGTTTCTACTTCTCCTCTTCATCCCTGGGCCTAACCTGGTACTCCTTAACATAAGGATAATTAAGCTAGAGGTAAAAGTAAAATTAGATAGTAGTTATATTAAGCTGTAGCATCACTATACACTCTAATATATGGTTATAGTACACTTCAACAGAATTGGAAAAACCTGATTTTATAAAAAAGCATTAATTTATTATGCGTAATCTTGTCTTGACTTAATATTGTATTCCTATCTAATAGTACATATCTTTAATGGTATGGAAACTAGTCAAAGAAATGTCTTTCTTACAATTAATATGTCTAATAATAGTCTATCATTAAATTTATAATATTCATTTTTATCTATCAACGTACATCTCCTATGACAAATAATGTGATGAAATGTAAATTGACAATCCATATAGTAAATTAATATTATGTAAATAATACAATCAAGATATCATGCGTATTTAAAATAACTTGAAGAATTTTATTAAAAATGCCATCTTGGAAAATTACCAACATCCTCTAAATGTCAAATGCTTCCAGTACTCCTTCCCTTATCCCCATACTTAGATACACTAATTCCAATGTTACACAACCACAATGAAAAGATAAAACACCACACCCAATGACTCACTGCTAGAACACAACCTCAAGTGCTTGGAAAAAATATGACAGTATGAACTGGCAAGGTAATAAACAATACCAGTGACTAAATTAACTTGTAACTCTCACTATCCCAATATCATAAACCACACCAGCAGTGAATAACTGCAATCTTCTACACTTTTCTATAAAATGTGCTTCAGAGAAATGTGTAGTGCATGAAATGTGTATTCAATTAATTTTATTCAACAAGTTGTGATTCACCCAAAAAGTGCATTACTTGAAATGAATTTGAACCTCTTTTATATAGTAGAGATTCAGCAGATATCCAGGTCTATTAATAGATTTTCAATATTACCAAGTAAAGTGCAAATATATTTAACCATGGAAAAGGCAGTTTTTGAAAGACTTGTAAGCAAAATATGATCATACTTCCTTTATTTATTTAATTATTTTGCTAGTGATATGAGTAAGATATTATGTCCAAGTAATTAACCTTTTTTATTTTTTTATTCCAGTTTTAATAACATCCTACTAAGCCAAAACCAAAAATTAACAAGAGTTAATGGGAACACACACACACATTTACTAAACTGTTTTTGCTGCTTCATGCAGCTTTATCACTAACATGCCACAGCAACAACTCAAAATAATAGCAGCTAGAGAATAATATGGTCATATTTTAAACTTTTAAACAAATAAACTCATTACAAATACTTTTCTACTTCTCATTAGTAACCTTAGATGCTTATTTGAATAATATATATATATATATATATATATATATATATATATATATATATATATATATATATAGTATATGTTTGTGTAAGGTTTCTTGGTTTAATATTTAATAATATAGATAAATAACCACCGAAAATACTTAAATGCTGTAAATATTCACCAAATTATTAATGATAATTCAAACCTGGAGAAAACAATAAATCATTACTGATAATCCATGTCTTTCTTTTTTAGCCAATTTATGTAGATACAGTTGTGATGCAGTCAGTCTCCCTTTCGCTATAGCTATACCTAACAAAATATAAAAATGCAACCTGAATGATATAAAAATATTTAAAAAGGGTACTCCTCAATTTTTTACATCTCATATCACTGACATGTTATGAAGTTCTCTCTCTTTACATGCCCAACAGGTTCAGTCTGTATCGAAACAGCCACAAATTAACCTTCCGGTGTTACAAGTTATACAGCTCCTAATGTAAAAAGGTTTATTAGTATTAGGAGTGGTGAAATATCTGCAGTACATGTGCGTGTGTGTGAGGGTGTGGATGTGATTGTGAGCGTGTGTGGTTGTGAGTGTGAGTGTGTTTGTGTGTGTGTGTGTGTGTGTGTGTGTGTGTGTGTGTGTGTGTGTGTGTGTGTGTGTGTGTGTGTGTGTGTGTTTTGTAGATATAGATATAGATAGATACAGATATAGATATTACTTGAAATAATAGTTCATGAATGCATTTAATACTTACAGCAATAAGAGTAATAGTCAGCAACAACTCACTTAATGCAGTTAAATTAACACATTGTGTATAAAGTATTATATTTGAGCTATAGGAGCAATTTTGATGATATTATGAAAAAATAAATATTTCACTGCAGAACCAAGACATCCCTTTTGCATCTATTCTTGAGATGGAAATTTCAATTGTAAAAAGAAAGCATGCATTATTGTCACTTACAGACTATATTAGAAAGGAATGACATTGTTCAGTTTTGAAACCATGTTATTGCATACAAATGCAGAATATAATATAATATAATATAATATAATATAATATAATATAATATAATATGTCAGCTGGGCAGTATAACCAAAGCTAATGAAAATATTGAGATATAAGAAAATCTCACGACTGTTAAATCAAGAAGTGATGTATTTCATATTTAAATATATGTATTTTCTTTATTAAATAGATTTGATATGTTTTTTCAGCTAGGTACATATGCTAAATGACAGCTAAACAAGACAATACATTAATATCTGTATATGTCCAGTTGCTTTACTATCTCAGAACCAACACAAGTAGCTGAACAATAACATATTGTAATGGTGCACTTCTAAGGAGGTACTGTTCACAAAAAATGCATAAAACAAATGACAAGGTTTTAATTTTAACATTGCTCAAGAAAGAAGAAATAATATTCTATCATGTAGAATCCAGCTTAGCTATATTAATTACAGTTATCTAGTAACTGTAGCACAGCAAGGAAACCCCAGGGACCAGTGAAATAACCATGTGTCCTAAATAGCACCAATGAAGCAAAATGCACAGTACCATAATCAAGATAAATACAGAGCAGATGCCTAGTTTAAGATATTTCATATCAAATTATATTCATTCTGACAACTGCAAATAACAAATAATGGAAATGTGGTCTTGTTGCAAATTATTTCTTAAAAATGATTAAGCGTACATGACTTGTACATTCAGTGCTTCATAGATTCAAAGATATTGCAAGGTCACAGAATCTCATAACCATTCTCACCTTGCCTGTACCCTTCCACAGGCAGTGGCTCCTTTCCCCCAAGAGGGTCATACCATCAATCGTAGAGAAAGTTTGAGGATATATAGTGAGTCACACTGCTTATTTATTCCTGGGGAATTGGAGGCACTGGGTTATAAACCTGTCCCCCTACCATGTTTTGTTTCTCTTTTGGTGAAGATTTAGGTCCTTGATTCTAGTACTTGTGGATATATTCAACTCTGGGAAAACAGGAGGTCCAGAACAACTGGGTTTCTAATGGTGTAGTAAGCAAGGCAGAGATCTCCTCTTAAAAGTCTATACATTACCAAATAAAGAAATAAAGCTTTCCGCCTCTCTTGATAGCTCAGGGACATTGAGCCTGCAATGTTTTTAGTTAGAAACATTTTACTGCACTGGTTCTCTTGATGCTCCAGTGGACACAATGTTTGCTATTGGTTGGCTGCTTGCTGTTCAGCTACTGTTCCAGTCCCATGACTACCATATTAAATCTTTGGCTGCTGTTTGCTGTTCTCAAATCTTCTTTTTTTTTGTTAGGACACAAAGCTCTATTGCTAGGGTTTTTGGGTGGGACTTTCTGCTGTGGCAGAATGGGCCCTAGTCAGCTGCGTAGGTCACCTAGTTCTGGATCTGTCTGTGCCAGACGGAGTGTTGTGCTCTTCATTCAGCCTGATCAATGCCGAGTGTAAGGAGTGATTAACTCTTTAGATCTTGATGGTATTCCTATGACAATTAGTTGGGCTAAATAAAAAGGATTTCCTGACTTCCATTGTTGCATGATGGTCAAAAAAGAGAGAGAGGGAGATCAACCCACGTATTTATGTCTCTAAATACATTTTGATTTTATAGATATGTTTTGTCTAGACAGTAATGATACTATACTTTGCAGCATTTACTTTGAGACCCTCTTTAGTAGATTAAGAGTTTAATAGGGAGATGTCATTCTGTAGCTTGCACATTAAGTAGACTGTTAAAATAAATCAGTTAAAAAATTACTCTTTAGGACTACATGTGTCAGTCATACTGCTGGTTATCTAAGGATTAAATAATGACAATTATTTTAATTTGTCTACCTGTCTGTTATTTCTATCTGTCCATGTATATATGGGTTTATGGTAATTCATTGAAGCATGTCCTCCCATATATATATATATATATATATATATATATATATATATATATATATATATATAAGGTATGCTAGTTTAAGAACAAACATTTTTACCCCTGCTAACTTAAATACACTAACTCCAAACTTATACAATACCATAGAAAAGTGAAAATTTCTGTATCATCACGTTTAGTGGTCTCAGTAAAATACCACTGGTCCATACATTCTTTTCAATAACTTTATTTTTTATAAATTTAACGTAAGCAAATTTCATATAAAAAGAACTTATTTGTCCATGTAATGGTGAGACATAGAGATTTTACTACATGTAGAAAACCATTTTCCTACTGTATATGTAATATTTACGTTACCATAGCAAATTAAGTTATTGGGAGTATTATAACATCAAGGTAACATTTAACAAATGATACAAATGTCTTAAAATGCAGATGTCACCCAGCAGCATGTCAGCTAGTTCCGTAATGAGCTCAATATCTCCTATTCTGCATAATTCTGTGCTTATGGCATTGCCAGCAGCATTCCATTCTTCACTTATAATCTTATAAAAATTAAATATTGTGATGACATCTTGATAATTAAGTGGTTTAACATGGATTTGTATGGGCATATCATTATAATGTGAAGTTCTGTATAGATGCTCATTTTTGTTATGAATATAACTAATACAGTAGGTCTAGTAAGATTTCTTCTGTTATATTCAAATTCGTTTGAATATATTTTTCAGGAAGACCTCATAATTATATCATTTCTTCTACGTCTTGCTTCTAAATCAAGTAGCTCTTCATTTATGGTGGTGAATTTGTGACGAATAGCATTTTCTTTTTTATGGTGTGGACTTTGTCTTCTCTTTCTGATAATCTAGCTGCCTAAACATCCATTTTTTAGTTTAACCCTGATAAGGAGTTATTAATGGTATCTAATTAACTATAAAGATTTTCAGTTGCCAGCTTTGGAATTAGTAGAGCTGTTTAATATCTTCCATTCAGAAATTCTGAGCAGAGATGGAAACTGCATGCATAAACCTAGAAGAACAATGCAGCATGATAACAAACATACCCCTACTTACCATGACATGCCGATCTCATGGTCAACTGAAACTTCACTGCAGCACTCCAGATCTGACCACCATGAACAAGAACCCAGCCTGCTGCTCTACTCAAACCAGGAACTTCCACAAGCAATTCAGATGGATATTCAATTGAGTCATGTATCCCCAAGACTGGAACCCCGCTATATAACAAGAGCAATGACAAATATGGAACCACCAACAATCACTAAGACATCTACATGAACCCCACAACCTCACCACTCAAAAGAAAACTGGAAACCAAGACTCAGTGGATCACCACAAAGCAACCATCAACACAGAGACCAAATCTGGCAGGAAAATAGGGACATGGAGCACATATGGATTCCACCCACAGTTCCCCCAACAGACAGGATCAAAAGAAAAAAGCAAACACCTACATATGAACAAGATTTGGAACCACTCTACCAAGCCCTTAACCAATAATGAACATGCTGTGCTAGAAAAAGGTCTGACTTTCATTCCACAACAGCGTAACAACCTCATACAAACTACTATAGAACTCAAAATGTACACAAGAACGCTTAACCTCAAGATATTTTTCAACATCAAGGAAGCTAAAGATCCCAACATCATAACAGTCAACAATAAATGAAAGAAACCCAGTGACTTTTGCACCCCCCCCAACTCAATCATCACAACATTTGAATCCAAATGTGAAGCAGACATATGGAAGATCCTTAAAAATCCTCCTAAAATTGTATTATAACCTAAAACCACAATAAATCAAAGCCCTTCACAACCTCAGCAAAGATCCAACTAGAAGAATAATGAAGGCCTACAAGGGAGGCAGTATCATAGTCACAGATACCACATCATACAACAACAAAATTACCACCATGCTCAACAATCCAGAATTCTACAAAAAATAAAATGCAACACTGGCAACATCAAAACAGCTTACAATTTAATAATTACCAAACTCACAGAACTCATTGATGAAGGACTGGTGAGCAATAACCTCTTTGAGTTTTTTCAGACCAAACTCCCCAACTTTTGTGGCACCCCAAAGCTGCACAAAAGTATCATGGACCCACCTTACAGTCCTGTTACTGCCAGTGGCAGCAGTATTATGGAACCCATTCCCATCTACCTAGGGGTGCAGATAAAACCCCTGGTCAAAAATAACCTATCGTACATCCAGGACACCTCTGACTTCCTATAGAAAATCAAGAACACTCCAGTTAATGAGAAATAAATCCTGGTGACCATAGACAGCAAGGTACTTTACATGGTCCTATCCAACGACTACTGCATCAGTCCATGTTAGAAGCATACAAAAACATGTGGTCAGCACTACCCAAAGAGACTGAGTCCCTCAGCAGGCTCCTCTGACTTCTACCAGAAAACATTTTTTTTAGTTTCAATATGTCCTACTACAAACACTAGGCATTGCCATGGGCACAGCCATTGCCCTAAGCATAGCTAACACAAGGCTTGTAAATGGAAAATTGAGTACATTTACAAATCAACACACTTCCAACATAAGGTCTTAAGGTTTATTTGCGATATTTTCATCATTTGGAAAAGTGACAAAGAGAAATTCCAGGAATTGTATGACCATATTAAAAAAATCAACAAACTTCCTTAGATTTACTACCACTCTAAGCTAAGAATCTGTCAAACTGTTGTATCTCTATATCAGCAAAATGGATTCAGGCAAACATCTCACCAATGACCTTTACAGATAACCTTCCAGAGTCAGCCTGCCACTACTCAACAAAAGCATGCATCCCTATATAACTAAGAGGAGCATGATCAAGTCCTAAGGTCTCAGAATGGCTAGAGTGTCCAACGAAATCAAGAACATCACCAAAAACATGTTAGACCTGGGAGAGACTTTCTAGCCAGAGGTTACAACCAAAAACTCATCAGAAGTATATTCAACCTCATTATCCACAGTAAAACCCTGGATCTCACATATCCTGACTAAAAACTCAAAAGCAAGAAATACAACTTTAATGAAAATAAAATTATCATGATCCTCACATACTCTATGGACTACAAAGAAATTTCCAATGCCACCCAAGACAACTGGGATTATTATCAACAATAACAACTCTCTGAATAAAATCCTACCAAACAAACTACAATTTACAATTCAAAGAAACAAAAATATTAAGAACTTCACCAAAAACATTAAAACAGAATCTCATTCTAACCCCTCAGCTGGCACTTTCAGCTGTGGAACCCAGAACTATAACAACTGTTCGTACATAAGCAATGACTCAGGTTTCTAATGTGCAAAACCAAGAAATAATACCAAAGTAACTGTTATGGCAATTGCAGCACAGAAACCGTCATATACAGAGCACAATGCCATCACTGCCAGGCCTTCAACATTGGAAAGACTATTAACAAACTCAAGACAAGGACTTCCAGGCACGTAACCGATATCAGATACAACATTTGCACCAGTGCCTTGGCAAAACATGCAAAAGAACAATAGGGTCATGACACCTTTCATTTCTTCATCATTGACCACATCCCACCAAAAGATTACCAAGGCTCCATCAATGACCTCCTGGAAAAAAGAGAACCTCAGTTGCAAATCTGACTGGAAGCATGCAAAACCCTCAGACCTGAACATATGCTTTTTTAGCAACATCATCCTTAACTTCAGCAAACTCAGTCACCATGCCTACTACCAACAGGGGATTTCATAAACGTAGGTTTGGAGTCCAATTGGCCAATGCCCTGAAACTATTGGCTGCAGACTAATGATAAGGACACAAAACAAATAAATATTTATTCACTGATACTGCAATATTTTTTTTTTCATACTCTCAGTTCACAATAAGCTTGCAAGTCTTTCCTCACCAACTGTCTAATACTAACCTCAAAATATGAACAATGGAGCTGAACATTGTACATTGCTTTTAATTGCTTTTTTGCTAAAACTGACTCCTGAATGCTATTATGGTTAAGTCACTTACCTCCAAAGTAATTGATACATCTTCTTAGATTGACAAAAGTTTTTTTGGCAGTGATACTGACCTTGGTAAATAGACCTGTTATTTCAATTAACTGCAATAATTATTAGGCTCTGAAGATTGATTTAACATAAACACCTTGAGGGACTCCATGCCTCTTTAATTAAATGGATCAGCTTCTGGTCATGGCATTTATATAGTTTGTGCAGTTTTATATTGTCTTTCCATATTTATTCCGTCTCTGTTTATTTATTTAATTTTTTTGGTTTGTACCCAGGCAACTAAGTCGACCACAAGGCACATTTGTAACCATCCCCCAAGCTAATTAATGGCCTAAAATTCATTCAGATATAGAGCGCCTCTAGGTAGACTTTCCATATCCATTGTAAAACCACAACTTACCCCATATTATCCATCAGTAACCACCCTTGGCATATCGCAAACACCCCACATTCTTAAAGCTTAACTAGCCTCAATCTTGCTTTTTATGCATCTTGGGATACTACAGTAATCTCTTTCCCTTTGAGATCTCTCCAGATTAATAACATAAATTTCCTGCTGTGTAACCGACACACACCAAATCACCACTAATCACCCCTATGTATTCACAAGCACTCCCCGTTTTGAAAATCAAATGTTAGACTAGGAAAACTGCAGTAATTTACCTCTCTTATCAGCACTGACAGAAACTCCAGGTTTAAGCACCACAGGTATTCTCTGACAGAAGTACGTTTCACTAGACAATCATCCCTGATGCTGTATCAGCGTGACTCCATGTTCAATAAAAGAAAGCAGTAACATGCAGAAACCGCCACTCCAAATTCCAACACCACTGAAAAGATGAAAACTCCCTGTGAAAATTATTATATTTCTAACATCCTCAGACTGCTTTTTTCACACCATTTCCAATCCATCTATGCATTTTCCAGTGAATATAGCTCCTAATTCCCTCTGCTAAGTCTGCTGTTGCTAACAGCAAGAACAGCACATAGAGTCTATCCGGACTCGACTCCCTACTGGTAGTAAACCTGCTCATAGACACATGGAAGACAGCTAGTCCTCCTGTCTTCCCTTTGCACTACCAAATAATAGTAAATAATAACATAAAAAGGGACGGCTTTAAATATTAAAAATAAACTATTTTTTATCATTATTTGTATTTTTAAAATTCTGAAAGTTAAGACATAGAAGGTCTTATAGTATTTTATACTCAAAATAAATTGCACAATCTTGCTCCAAGAATAATTTCTAGAAAAGCAAAATTCCATATTATTATTAACATTTTTTCTGTTGTACTCAGACCACTGTGTCCACTAAGGTCAGTCACTGAATCCCTCTGCATGATGTGTTTTGGACTGTGCAATGAGTTAGTCTAGACTTGGCCCTCTATGGACAGCTGACTTACTTGTCATTACCCTCTGGATAGCCAGTCATCCCTACACCCATCACATAAAAAAGTAGGCACATTTTTACTAACTTTAGCCATTGGCTTTTAGAGTAACCGATAGCCTGTATTTCACTAAAGACCAAAAAATATTTTACTTCGCATAGCTCCACCCAACTGTATTTATCCCCAGCCAGATAGCACACCAAACCTAACCTATAAGGCAATCAGGTAGATCAAAAAAAAGTTAACTCTACATCATTATGGACCAACATGCTGATTCATAATTTAGATTTGTCAATCTTTATATTCATCATCTGTTCATTAGGCAGATCTAATGAAGCACTATAATAGTGACAACACTGGAACACGATTGTAGACCTTTTTAGAAACAGTTCTATATGTTTTGTTTAAGGGATTTAAATAGAATAGTTACTTATTGTGTTGGCCCAATGTGGCACCGATATTAAGGACAGTGTATAACTATATTAATTATTTATGGCTAAAGATTTACTTCTCATAATAATTGCTAGTGTATAATGAAAAATAAGACACTGGAATAATAATCACCTTTATTAAAAGAAAAAAACTGTACAGTCACACAAACCCAGAATGGATGGGGTTCATTTGTAAAGGTTTCCATTTACAAGGAATGTCACATCATCATTGACACACCCGTGGATGGACTTCAACTCACTAATGCAAAACATGCCCACACAATTGGAAGTAAAAGAAAACCAAATTGCCATAGCTGGTCTCAAACCTCTCAGTGCTCATATGCCTTGCTGAATAAAGATATTTTGAATACCTAAAAGATGGCTTATGGTGATTTTTTTACTTGAGAATTACTGCATGGATCTGCTTTAGCATTAACCTTAAACTGTCATTGGGACATAAGAGAAGCTACTGCAAATTCTATTGCAAAGTTCCTCGGAGAGGATTAACTAGAGCTTCTAACAACCCAACTGTAAGTGTTGAACTTTTCCAGTGTAAACCATTTTTTAATATTTCTAGACTCTGAAATGTAACTTTAATTTATTTTTAACTCGACAAAGGCTATACATCATACCCAGTTCTCTCAGTGATAAGAGCTAGTGTGGCAAAAAACTTGAACAGTGCCAGTTATTTACCTTAGGCCTCCAGTCACAGGTATTGTCATATTGTCATTTTTTTCTCTATATATATATATATATATATATATATATATATATATATATATATATATAAACCCTGCCCCAAGAGATGCAGTCAGGATCTATCTCATCATTTCTATCTCTCTCTCTCTCTTTTTTTTCTCTTTCTTTCTTTATTTATTTACTCAGCTCATTTAGCACCCAAGCTGCTGACTGAATGCTTGACATTTATTATTTGCATATGTTTACCAGGAAAGTCTGGCTGGGCAGGTAAAAGTACTCCCTTTTCAGTGGAGGCCTGGAGGGGAAAGCTTCAGTAGAGTACAAAACACAAATAATAGTAGAAATTAGTATGATACATAACTTTATCAATTGTATAGGCTGAAATAATGGCATGAAGATAACATATGCAATTCAGACGCAATAGTAGAAAGGAATACTGGAAGTAAATACAAAAATGCATTATATAAAAGTAGAGAACATTGAAGGTAAGATAATGTACAAATGGCAAAAAGATGAACTCTGGTACTCTATAGACATGAGTATGAGTAACTGAAAATAATATCTTAAAGTTACACATGAAAAATGATATGGGAAAATATTCATATTATGAAACCTGGAATGTCAGATACAGGAAGTTATCACACAGTAAGTTAGATTATGGTGGGTAGGAGAGAAAGTAAATTAGAACAACTTTTAAGTTTAGAAATAGAGAAAGGCAGACTAGATTGAACTATGCCATAGTCAGGGCTTTACCCCCCTGTGTCAAAGAATATGAAAATCAGAAAAGGAGGAGTAAAATGAAACAATAAACTTCTGACAGAAATAGAAGAATAAGAATGGATAAGATGTGAATGAGATAAGACTTAAGCTAATTAAAAATATGTGTTTACCGTGCATGGAAAGGCTGAGGGAAAAAGGAAACTGTTAAGCACATAGAATGAAAGAAGTAAATGTTTTGTTAAAATGATTACTTGGTTGTAACATTTGGAAAAGGAAGTGTTAGTGGGCACAGTCTGTATTGAAAGTGTACAAAAAGTAAATGGTGTGCAAGAAAAAATTACAGACACATTCAAAAAGAAAGTAAGTTATAAAGCTGTGAAGAAATGCCAATCAATAATAATTGAACACTGGTATAGTGTGTAATGTAATGCCTGCACAAACATTTGAAGAAATAGGTATGAAAGAAAACAGTCTAAATTGCCACTTCGCAAATTGCTTTGTTTTATTCTGGAAGTTATCACTTTTCAAATTGCTTTGTTTTATTTTTGTTGTATTGTAAAATTATTACAACATGCTTACCCGGAAAAGTAAGAATAAAAAAACTACAAGTTTCATTTTCACCTAGATGATATACTAAACTTTTCATTAATCTGGGTTCATTTTATTTCTTAAAGACACAGTACAGCGAAAAGTATTCACAACATGTAGGCATAATTTGGGTTTAACAACATTGTGACCTGACAGCACCCAGCAGTCATCTGTTTATTGTGCATGCATAATGCGCCCATTGTTCATTAAAAATACATTTTGCCAGGCTAGTGTGTGTGATGAGCAGCACATTAAATATTCTGTTCAAGGCTACAGCAGGGACTGCAGAAATACCATGAATGACTGTGATGAAGCTATAGGGAAGGGCAAGGAGCAGTAAGGCTTGTCTGACAAGGACAGGATCTGACACTGTTTTGTGCTATCACACACACACTGCTGCAGCTAGTGAAAGAAGTTATGTGGGAGCCTCATGACGTCATGTGATGTGTGCTGATCTGTCTTCAGAAGAAAACGTTTTGAAAGTAGCAATGGAATTAATATTAAGCTACAAGTCCTGTGTTGGTATTAGGACCACACAAACAAATATATAACATAAACAAACCTGTGAGGGAAGGCAATAACACATCCAGGAATATGGAAGACAATGGAGAAGGGGGCATTAGACACATACATATGTCAACTGAGTGAAGATGCTAAACATAAGCATCACCTAATTAAATGCAGGTCCAACCAGTGGCATATCTTGCATATCTGACATCTGGAGTTGAGAATTTTTTAATACCCACCTGAACAGGGATTTATTTCTTTTCCTAACACCCCCCCCCATAACAATTGTTTTCAGCAATGATCATGAAATGAAACAAATAATGGCCAGTAACAGTGAATTTTAGGTGGCCACGGTGGTGCAGTGGTTAGCGTTGTCGCCTCACAGCAGAGGTTCTCTAGTTCAATCTTCGGCTGGGGTGCCTTTTGTGTGGAGTCTGCATGTCCTCCCTGTGGTCGCGTGGGTTTCCTCCAAGTGCTCCAGTTTCCTCCCACATCCCAAAGACATGCTGTAGGTGGATTGGACACTCTAAATTGGCCCTAGGTGTGAGTGCATGTGTGTGTGTGTGTGTGTGTGTGTGTGTGTGTGTGTGTGTGTGTGTGTGTGTGTGTGTGTGTGTGCCTTCTGTGGATGGTTGGGTGTCAGGCTGGCAACTCGGCACTGTAAAACTCCACTGCCAATCTTGAGCAGACAGGTGACCTGCTGTGCCGACCCCTAACCAGGAAAAGCCGGAAGAAGATTGAACTATCTATATATATATATATATATATATATATATATATATATATATATATATATATATATATATATATATATATATGGTCTACTTCTAAATTTTGAAGTTTCAAAATGTCAAAAAGATTGAAGTTTTGAAACTTCAAAATTTAAATAAAAAATAAAAACAAAAAAAAAATGTACATTTATGCAGGGGGGCAAGCCCCCCCCCTAAACCTCCCACACTCTCTGCTAATTAAATATACCAACTTCAAGATAACACTCCAGTGAGGAAAATGGTAAATATATAGTTCAACGCTGTATGGCAATCTCCATATAAATGGTTCAAAGTTTCAAACATAAGAAAGTCAACATTTTGAAACTTTGAAATTTAGAAGTAAACCTATATATATATATATATATATATATATATATATATATATATATATATATATATATATATATATATATATATATATATATATATATATTACATAGATAAAATCAGGTCTATATTAGAATGCCGAAAATTCATTATTTCGAACGTTCTAACATCAATAGCGAAACAACAGATAACCAAATTTTTTCCTAGGGAATGAATTCGGTTGTCTGTTTCTGTCGTTTTGCTATTTTCAGCACTGTGGTAGAAAGTTACGGGTCGGGTTCATGTAAGTGTGCGATTGGGCATGGGTTAGGTGAGTTAAGGTTAGGGAGCGAGGGAGGTATGTGTGCAATTGTGTTTGGGTGTGAGGGTTAGGGCAGGTTAGGTGAGTTAGGGTTAGGGCGCGGGTGAGGTGAGTATGCGATGGTGATGGACCTTAGGGTTAGGGTTTGGGTTAAGGTAAGTGGATAGTTAGTGGTATTTGTACAGTTTAGTGTAGGGTTAGCTGCAAGAATTTGGGTGTATGTGTGTGGATTGCTGTTTGTTTGGTGTGCTTGTGTTGTGTGTATGTGTTTTGGAACAGCAATTTTTTTTCCCTAGGAAAAAATTACCTGTTCTGAATATTCGATGTTGTCAGCATTCGCTGAATAGGGGTCAATGTTAGAACATTCGAAATAATGAAATTTTGATGTTCTAATATAGACCCGATAAAATCATGACTATAAATAAATGAAAATATTACAGTAAATGCCAGGAGAATTGCATTGATTTATTTTTGAAAAATGGAAAACTTACACCTACAAATTGGCCTGTTGCAGTATAATAAAAACATTACACTTTCTGTTTTTGAGCCTTAACTTTTGCAAATTAGTCTTCTTTGCATATTCATGCTCAATAGACATTATAGCCAGATGTGTCAATCTATTTTCACTTATAGTTGATTGAAGAACATCTTTAATTAATTTTAATTTCAAAAAGTTTCTCTCACATGATACAACAGATACATAAATAGTTAGGAAAATTTTAAACTCAAGAATACGTTAGGAAAAGATTCATAAAAATCCCATTTCACAATAAATTCCAAAAATGGTAATATTGTCCATGTCTTTGATTCTTTGGGATGGATTCTAGCAGCTTTCAACTATCTTCACATACACAAAAAAAAATCAGCTAGAAATATCTTCACTAGAAAATTCATCATAATATCCCATTATACTTGATTAAAGTTATAGGAATTTTTATTCTTCTGTAAAATTAAGAACAAATGGTTGAATGTCAGCAAACATTGACATTATTACATCCATTGTTTTTGAATGAGTTTGCAGCTCTTGGTGAAAATCATTGAGGCATTGAAACATTGCTTTTTTGATTTCTTCTGACAATGCAAGACCTACATCTTTTGTCGTTTCTCCTGCTATTATTTTTTTTCTATGAAGATGTCCATTTTCTTGCATTTTGCTGTAGCACCGTTAGTGGCCTTCTCCACAATTTATGTGCACTGATCTTCATGGAAAAAACATAAAGCTTAGTTTCAGTGTACTTTGTCCAAGGCTGAATCCAGTTCTTGCAAATAATTGTGTGTCTTATTAACTGCCCCCAAAATATAATCACCACTAAAAAACATAACTCAGAATGGAAAAATCATATTCAGCAGTGAGTAAAATCTGAGCTGACCCTCTTCTGCCCACATTATATTTTGGATTACACAACACTTCAAAGGCTGACATTACCTTAACAAAATTTGTATTTTTCCTGCCCACAGAACTTTATAATGAGAATTCTGTCTTTTTCTAGGAAAGTCTTTTCACTGTTATACCTATATTCTGCAATATTCTCCATTTATCTGGTGAAACTGAAAAGAAAGAATGCATTTTTTTCAAATGTTCCAAAAATTGTTGCACACAATGAAACACTTCTAGAAGGAACTTAACAGAGGTTCATTTTCACACTGTATAAATAAAGACTTTGGATTCATTTCTTTGATTTTTTGCTGGAACACTACCATGGATACCAGTCATAGTTGTAGAATTGCCATAACCTTGACCATGACAAAGGTTTATGCCTGGTCTATCACAATCCATTTTTCTCAAGATCTCTTCTCTCAGTTCAGCAGCAATCTTCAAAGAAATAAGAAAGAAACCCACAGATGACTTCTTTATTTCCACTTTACCATTTTCAATATGGATGTATCTGATCACTTCACAAATTTGATCAATGTGTGAGACATCAGGAGTGCTATGAAAAAGAATTCCAAAGTATTTTACTTTTCTAATGTCTGCCACAATTTTTTCCTGATGTTATTGCCTAGAAGATGGATGAACTAATTTTAAATTTTGGGAGTTATGTATGAAAACTATCTCCTTTCAGAAGAAATGGCAGGTTTAGTTTTTACAAAATATTCCTTCAAAATTTTGTCATACTTAACATGCAATTCAACCAAATTAAAAAAAAAATCCTTTGTTAGCTGATGACATACCCTCTTTGTGACCACTGAAAGGAAAGTTTTGTTTGGACAAAAACATAATCCCCCGGATTCACAAATCCTCCGTGTAAGACTAAATAAGTCTTACTCGGAGGCTGCAGTTGAATGGTATGACATCAGCCTGACATGAATATTAATGAGGGCATGCAGACTGAACAGCAAGTCTAACACGGACCGTGCAGGAAAGCAAGGGGCACGTCCGACTGCCGAGCAGTCTAAAGGTCCACACCCCTGCAAGTGTCCAAAATGCCAAATGTCAACACACAAGAGTGAGTCCACTCAAATGTCCATGTACACAACACCACGCTCCCTGACATTGTAAACCCCCAGCACAGTTATAAAAAGTAAAACATTTAAATATTTTTTTTTTCTAATTCCTGATATAGCTGCCCGTATTTGTGCGTGTGTGCCCATTGCTTAGCTGCAGTTAGCAATCCCGACATGGAAGAGCATAAGAAGGAATGTTTATGCAAATTACCCCAAATAGCAATAGCATAATGGTAGAGCATTCACACAAAGAGGAGGCATTCACGGTTCGAGTCCCACCATTCCCGTTCCTATTTATGTTATAAAGTAGTATATAAAATAATTCCTGACATATATGATTAAACTTTTACTAAAAACCAGTGAAATGGCCTATGTATCAGTGAACAAAATATATATTTATAAAGGATCCTGACATATAATTGCCCACAGTTAAGCAGCGCTTTACCCAATGCAATATAGTTGCCCGCAGTTAAGCAGCGCTTTACCCATTGCAATAGAGTTGCTCATAGCTAAGTAGCGCTTTACCCAGTGCAATTTGTTTGCGTGGAGGTGCGCGCTGCGCCAACCAGTGCACCGTAGGGCAATGCGGAGCAATGCTGAGCAAAGTTGCTTAAACACAGCCACACCCCCTAGCCTGTCTAGACAGTAGTAAAATAAAATGAATGACAAGGTTCGAACCCAGGACTCTGTGCACCATAATCAAAGTACTGAACCACTAAGCTATGACAGCTTAGGATAAACAGCCACTGTCAACATACATATACTTATAAATGGGAGAATAACCATTAATAAGCAGGCCTGCAGTCAGCCGAGAATTTTCAAAAACGGCCAATCACAAAAAAGTGTGGGAAATGCGGCATATTTAAGCCCCATATGCAGGAATACTCACCATAACTGATTGTAGCTCCCATCTGCAGTTAGAATGGCTGGGGCTGGAGAGGTTACACGCTTCAGAGTGCAACTTTGGAGCATCAAAGCGTCAAAATACATGGTTTGGCTCCTTGTCCACCGTCATGAGTCAAGACCCCTGCAGGGCCAGTTCAAAGGGACGGAGTACAAGGCAGATGCTTGGAACCGGTTAGCTCATGACCTCACCAGTGTCACAGGTGTTCCTCGGACTGGTGAGCAGGTCCATCACCACCATGCAGACCTGAAGAGACGGAAGCAGGACCTACCGAACCAATGGATACAGGAGGCCCGTGGGATGCAAGATGCCCCACAACTGAGTAGATAGCCATGCAATGCAGTATGTAAGAAATTATAATTGATTTTATATAATGGATAGGTATCTCTCAATATCCCTTCATTTACTTCACAGCTGCAGGTGACTGTGCTGCGAATCAGCCAGCTTATTCAGATAGGCTGCTAAGGCTGTGCCACCAGGCAGGTTAGTGATTATTCTGCATGTATTGTTATATAAAATAGGGAGAGAGCCTGAAAGAAAGTGTTGTAGTCCAATAATATAGCCATAAAATGCCCTGAATAAGTCCTCTGCATGTACTGTTATATAAAATAAGTCAGAGAGCCAGAAAAAGAGTGTAGTAACCCATTAAGAAAGGTAAAATATGTCTGGAATAATATTTCTGCAGGTACTGTCATATAAAATAAGTGAGCGAGCCTGAAAAAAGAGTGTTCTGACCTATTAATAAAGGTATAATATGTCTTGAATATGTCTTCCATATGCACTGTAATATCAAATAAAGGAGAGAGCCTGTGGAAAAGTGTGTAATGTAATTAATAAAGATATAAAACCTGGAGTGTGTCTATGTCACTTACTTTGAAATGTTGTTGTAACCTTGCATTATACAAATAGTACTGTTTTAATAAGTGCTGGCAACCCACAGTTGGGCAGTCCCATCTTAAATGGGTGATGGAAGACCTAGTAGCTGTGAAGCATATATACAGTTCTCAACAGTCAGTTACTGGCTGGCATGCATATGTAAATCTGGCACACGAGTAGCTTGTTAATTTGTTCCCCAGAAATGTGAGTGTGCTACAAGAAATGCAGGGTACTGTACAAATTGAACTGAAAATGTCATGTGAACACATCCAGATATGTAGATAAAGAAATATAAATAAAATCAAGAAATATGTAGCAGTAATATCTGCATCTTGAACAGTTAGTATGTCAGATATAGGTCAGGTATATAATGAACTAGCCAAACCCATTACACAACCTAATGCATGTTGGCAAGTGTAATAATACATGTAGGAGATATACACCTGCAGTCACTAGGAATGTAGTGTAGACTAAAAGTACTTATAAGATGTTAATTGAGGTTTCTTTCCACACCCTACTGTATGTGCATAAACCATGCAATTCCACACCTCAATGGGTATGTGTAATCTCAAACATTTGTTGGGACATATGTCCTATTGTTCTATAAATATCTGCATTCACTTTGATGCATGTGCCCTGTTAAAAAACCACAATCATGGTGGCCTGTTGCTACCAATCATCCCTGCATGCTGTTGGAATGTCCACTGTCATTCAATATATGCATGTGTTATGCTTGCTGTTCAATTGTTGGAACCTTGGTATGTTGGGTTAATGGGAATATTACTGCATGCTGTTACAACTAATTTGGAATGCTGTTGTTTATGTTGTAATTAAACACACCTAATCACAGAACATATGGAAAGGCTGGTCCCAGTGAATCCACCTGTCCCTCCTCAGCTGGCGAGTGCACCTGGCACCAGCAGGTCCGGTGCCCAGCCTGGGCTCCTCTCCTCCATTGGTCCTGTACCACCTTCGGGTGGAAGCGCTGCAGGGGATGGGGCTCGTCCCCTCATGCAAGTGTGGGTGGAGAAGGGCCACCTGTCACCCTTTGAAGGGTCCGGGTTGTGGTGCGTAGGGAGATCCAGCGTTCAGTTGCTGATCCCCTATGCCAGATCGACGCAAGAGTGGGACGTCTCACGGGTGAGCCTGCCCATCCTACGCAGCCCCCAGCACAGCCACCCTTGGGGCTGTGAAGGTGCAGTGGTGACTGCCCATGGGTGGGGATCTCAGTTCCACTGTTACCATCTGTGTGCTCATGGGCTTGCGATTTCCAAACATCCATCCCTGTCAATTATGTTCACCCACCCCATGTGTCATACACTGCCCCTGTATGCATCTTGTTTGTCTTGTCTGTTTACCTCCCCAACCTACCTCCCCAAACATACCTACTTCCTCTGCCTCACTTTCCACTCTCACCTGAAAAAAAAAAGGGGCAATCTGTACCCACAAAAAAATTACGCCCCATACATAGCTGCCCATTTCGCACACATGTCCACTGGACATGTAACCTGATAATTATAACTGGCAGTACAACATACTTTGTTGTCCTCACCCCTCTCCCAGGGGTGGAAGGTTTCAAATGTCACTCCAAATTTATTGCATATGCACAGCTGTTGCTGGTAAAGAAATGGGCAGCTATGGACCTTCCCTACACCCGTCCTGCACATCCCAAGCTTGTTTTCCTACTGTCTTTCCCTCTTTGTTCCCCCTTTTTCACCACTTTCCTATCTCTCCATTTTCTTTTCTTTCAAAGAAATTAGCGTGAGGGTTAGTGGGAGTAAGCACTTTTAAGCAGTAGTAAGTGGGTTTAAGCAAGTGTGCACATGTGTGCGCTTAGCTAAGCATCACTAAGCATTACACAAACCCGCGCAAACCCGCTTACAACTGCTTAAAAGTGCCTTAGTCACTCTATGTCAGGGTCCTTGTTCTACTCAGCAGCAAAATAAAACACCTCTGGCAGTCTCGAACCCCAGACCTTGGACACACTAGACTGCATGAAGTACCACTAAGCCACAATAGATATAAAAATAACTTGATGCTGAAATAAATATATCATGCATTACAATGAGGGAATGTAAAGGGAAAATAGGAATGGCATAACACAAATCCTGTTCTATGGGCCTTTACCAGCAGTTGTAGAATTGCATGACATGACTGTGAAAAGGAACCAGCCATTCTAGCAGGGAATAATGTTACAGTAGCACCTTACATACCCCACACAGTATCAGACCAGGATAAACACTGGCATAGTTGAATAGGGCAGAGGCCAGACTTCCCAACTGTGACTGCTTTACAGGGATGTCTCTGATTCGCAAACAAATGTTAGCTGTGCCCCTCTGAATCACTCTGAAAAGTACTAACATTAGGCAGAAAAGTGGGGAATCACACTTAATGAATAATGTCAATAAGTGAGAGTAGACACTGCTTGCACTTCAGGAAAGGTGTAGTAACACATGTGCTCTGATTACCAAGAAAGTCTCAACTGAAATATGTCTGTAATATATTACAGGTGTATCTCACTTATATGTACCTTTCCCTGAGGCTGTTCAAATATATACCTGAGAGTATCTGAGGCCTGGCAGAGGCAGAAACTCACAGGCATATCAGCATTTCTGCTGTTACACACGCATGACCTTATGTAGGAGTACAACACAGAAATATCACAGGATGTAGCCATGTACTGCTAGCAACCAACTATGACGATGCCATTGTTCCAGTGCTGAAAAGACTGGTGTGGTGCATAGACAAAGAATAATAGGCTAACCTCTGGCTACCATCTGGATATGTCCACAGGTGGGAGCTGTGCAGACAGACTACTTGCCTTGATAGACTAACAGGTACACAGCAACCCTGTATGTTCAGCAAGATAAACCTCACACGATAATAAATAATGCTCTTTGCAGTTCTGCACCCCTACCAAAAAGTATGACATACCTGTGTATTCAGGCAAGACCAAGGGTGTAGGTAGGCATACTCAGTACTGAAATATGTCCAGTTGTCTTGAGCAGCTTGTGCTAATGTCAAAACAAACAAACCGCAAACTGTTCAGAAGTGAGTAACTTAATAATTACAGTATAGCAGTTCACAAACAGTACATGTGCCAGAGGAATACATTGCAATAACTACATTTGTATGGCAGTTAATTGTCTAATTCAAAAAGAAAGTACATACTCCCATGTATTCTGTGTTAGCATTTGGAGGGGTGAGTAAAAGTCTACACAGAATAAACCACCTAGCAAAAGCAAACAAGGCTCCTCATTAGCAGTTGTCATAAATACCCCTGATGATCGTTTGGGAGATAGATAATACACCCTGGGAATCACCTCTGTGGTTCTGGTTGACAGGGGCAAGTGAAATCAAATTACATGTGTGTCAAAGGCCAGGGTAGCATATGGTTAGGCTGCTCTAGGCCCTAGGGCCAATAGTGTATTACCTACCTATGACACGATGCACACTCACACATGTTCTCAATGCAATACCTGCTATGTGAGGTTGAATGAGTGTAACGCTGAATGTGTACAAGGTCTATAAAGGTGTGATAGCTTAGTGTGAATTTGTATCTGACATGGTAGTGTGTGCCCTAGCTGTGAGGCCAGCAAAAGATGTGTATGTTATTGCTAGGCAGACATAGTAGTATGGCATACACTGTGACGTGGTTCCTTATTGACGACTGCGGTGTCCCATTGTAGGCTAAAGCAATACATGTATGCTTAGTAAGTGGTACTGCTGGTGAATCCAACTCCCATGTGAACTGCAGTAGTACCTGAAGCTGTAGGCCTAAACAGCACAGTATGGTGTATGTTCACATTGCTTGGAAACACTGTCTTGTGTATTTCCTGTAGTCTGCACAGATTGCATACCTCAGGCATAAGGTTTTGTAAGTAGTGGCACACAGTACTATATGGTACACAGGTAAAGCTCATCTGGGTTGGCATACATTGGTGTGTTGTATGTTTGTCTGATCTGTGTGTAATTATGCCTGTACCATGCCCGCAACCATATGTGTGTTACAGGGTATACGTGTGTATCTAGCAACATATATATTTTGTTACAGCAGTATGCCACCTATATTAACAACTGTGCACATATGTTAGGCAGGGGTATGGCATCAATGACTAGGGTGGTTTACTGGTACTACTGTAACTGTACTTTACATTCATTGCAATGGATGACATCTTTCTTCATGCATTAGCGTGATATATACCCCTGTGGTGAGGTTGTGTATTGTGTCACAAACAGTGTGCTGGGTACTGTTGTATAGTGGATTGATATATAGAGTGTGCCAGGCACTGTCAGTCAGTTGTGGCCTGAGCACCAATATGTGGTATTGAACTTGTGTATCCTCTGACAGACAAACAGATGGTATATATGGCAGTTAAGTGATATCTGTAGTTAAGGGTGCAAAGTGTGCCACAGGACTCGCTCACACATATTGTTCATTTCTCTTTCAGGCTGATGGCCCACCATTGTAATCCTTGTTACACAGCAGCAGAGGAACAGGAAATCCACCACAGCCTGGTGCAACATTACTCCCTGCTGTTTTCCAGAAGCAGCCAGCACCAGCATGAGCAGACTGCACTGTTGCAAGATCGTGTTCATCGGGTAAATGATATAGGCATGCATAACCAGACATATGAGCAGGTATGCCATCACTGCAGTGATTAATTAGACATGTCCGGTGGCGTGCGTCTGATATCCATAGACAACAGCTTGCCACAGGTGGTGGGGTGGCCATTCACCCCCCCATCACCAGAGTGGAGAAGCTGCTCCTAAGCACGGTGGCTCCTGGCCAACAATAGCAACTACCAAAGACATGTGTCATCATGGAGGCCGGAGCCACCCAGCATGTTGACATGGAGCGTGCAGGTAACATGCCCTATCTGTAGACTACAGTTACCTGTATTGTTAGATTATGCATATGTGAGATGTGCACTGTGTGTTTAGCAGTTGTGCTGCCTAGTGTTGTGCAATACTGATATTTGGAATATTATCTGTACACCTGTGACTGTTGACTGTTGTTCAACTGTAGTTTAGCAAACCCACAGTAGCAATGCCAAAGCTGTGGCCACTGACAAACTCTCTCATATTCTTGTAGGTCCCTCTGGTGTGACAGCAGGGCAGACAATCCATGCTGGTGAGTGTGTTATAACTTCAATATTGGTAAAGAAATGTGCATGTCATAGGTGAGGTGTAGGCCATGTACACGTAACACACCTACACATACTGCATGCTGTGCATGTTTGCTGTAAGACGTTGCACATCTCAGTAATGTCAGTAGCTGCCTCAATCACATGCAATACACAGAGCATCAGACACACTTGTGGCAACACTGCACTGCACATTGGATATACATAGTTGATACAGCTGTACACAACATAACACATTTGTCATACACAGTACACCTCAACATGCTACACATGGTGTAACTACACACCCGCTGTAAGGTCACACTTCAGTATCCCACATGTCATCCACACAGCACACATGATATACCTGAGGGGTAGAGGCCTATCGTGGGGCTGTGTAACACTCTTCAACACATAACACAGTCATGTTAGGCAATGCTCCCTACTGGGCACCTCACACACCCATGTACAAAGTGGCTGTGTAATTGTGAATGCAGCCACGGCACTGCAGTTCAGGCACAGCATGCTAGACGGTGGTCTGTCACACATTAGTAGCCTTGAGTGACCACATGATGCATGATGATGATGGTTCATGGTACTACACCCCATCCAGTTACAGTGACCACAGTACTACACATAGCAGTCATTGCTTTGCACCTCAATGTTTTGTGTGTGCAAACATATGCACCTATACACAATATGCATAGCATGTTGTGTGTGTGCAAACATATGCACCTATACACAATATGCAAAGCAGTCACCATCTGTACAAAGTGACACATATATGTCCTGGAATGCTATTGGATGTATAGGTCACATGACACACATTGGGTATGTGTTGTGTTTAATGCTGCAGTCGTGTAGCATGCCATGTCATGGCTGGCACCGACATATCTGCAATATGTCCCACACTCACCATAACCACTGTACAATGGTCATGCCGAACATTGGTATTCCATCATGTATACATGCACCACTCATCACGTGTGTGTACATAGCATGCATGTGCTACACCTGTGCCCACTATTATCTGCTACAGACACAGACACTGTAATCAGACATGGAAATCTATGTGACACACAGATAACACATGCAGCCATGGTATGTATACCTATGAGTGATGGTGCACAGGACATTGCAGAGCTGATAATACTTGCACAGCAATGTTGTGTCCTTGTACACATTGTGTTCAAGGGTGTAGCCAATCACTGAACAACTACACACATGCATCAAAGCCATGTATACTGTTATTAACTAGGGCTGTCTACACTCGCACTGCATGGTCTTGAGCAACACATATTCTGCATGCTGACATGTGTGAGGTGACTGTTTGCCTTGTGATACTGTCTACCATCTTCAACCACTATTGAGTATGTGTTGTATTGCTGGTGTGTGTGTGTATCTGCTGTAGTGAGGAGTGTATGTGTGGATTGCTGGTGTGTGTGTGTGTATCTGCTGTAGTGAGGAGTGTATTTGTGTGCATGTGTTCATGTGTGCATGTGGGCATGTGTGCATGTGTTCATGTGTTCATGTGTGCATGTTTGCATGTGTGCATGTGTGCATGAGTGCATGTGTGATAACATCATGTACAGACTGTAAAGTGTGTTTCCTGTCTTCCTCTCACAGGTGCTGAGGTTAGATTGGCTGAATGCAGCAGGGGACCTGAAGTCACTGCCACAAATAGTGGAGATGATGATACATGTATTGTGGCACAGGCAGGTTTGACAGGGTCTGTTGTTGGTCTGCCAATAGACAGTACACAGCTTTCCACCCCATCTATGCGCACACTCATACTGCCAATACATCCCTCATCACCAATGGCCTTAGCCAAGGGACAGCATACAGTTGGCATTGACCATGATAGTGTGGTATCCATGGCACATGCATCCCCTCACAGCAGCCATACCCAGATTCCTGGAACGGTACCACATAGGCAGATGTCCAGGGGTTCTCTTGGGAGCACCGCTGGCTGTAATGCCCCTGGCAGAAGTGCCCATATAGGTCTTACAACCTCAAGTATGTTCTGGGCTGTAATGCAGGCACAGGCACATATGGAACGGTACGCCAGACAGGGACTAAGGGCGCAGAGGGCCCATTACACTGCTATCAATGACAGTATCTGTGACCTTGCCGGTGCCATCCATAATTACACCGAGGTCATTGATAAACATTGGGGGGAGACATTAGATGCCCTCCACAATGTATTTTCCATGAGCCAGGACCGTGGGGGATTGTTGAGACGTCGATGCAGATGTATGCCAGCAACATTAATGGCTGGCAGTTGTAGCGGATGACCCACAGATCACAGCCTCTCCCATAGTGGCAGTACCAGCCCCAGCAATGCTGAGGCTGGCCTGTCGATTGACCATCCTAGTAGACCACGTGCACGCGGCTCTGGCCAGTCCCAGCAGGGACATGGGTCCAGTCGACATACCTCTGCCTCTGATGATAGTAACCAGTCAGGCTTGGTACCCGATACTGTCCGTAGCACCCCTGCTAGGCACAGGTACCATGTCCGTGCCCAGAGACAATGATCTGTACCACCTGGCAGGTACAGTCTGTGGCTGTCCCACAACCTCCCGTATATGGCAGCCACATGGTGTAGCTGTGTACATGCAGAGACACACACACACATTAACCAAACAACTAGGGCTCACACATACACACACACATTACATCAACATTGGCCCATGCTGTACTGTTGACCCCCCCCCCACACAGACACACACACACACACACACACACACACACACACACACACACACACGTCGATTGGATGGGTCAATGTCGGGCTCTGGCAAACCAACAACACACCCTGTGCATATGATGAAACCTGTGCCACTTCCTGTCATCTGTAACATTTATGCAGGAACAGGCTAACATGGTGCTGATGCACAGGGTGACATTATAGCAGTGTAGCAATGTTAGCATGTTGTCAACTGGAAAGTGTAATGATATCCTTGTAGGTATATCTGAGCAGGCATGATGCATCAAAGCTATGATTGTCAATGTAGTATTGTTTACACCAGTGTTAAGTCTGAGTATGTATTGTCCACCCATGTGCCACTTGGCTGAAGTGTATAGTGTTGCCAGCATGTGTTAGTGAGTGGACAGTATGTGCGTGATGTGTGCAGTACAGATTAGCAGGTGTACATCTGTGAACATGATGGGGGTGCACTTGTCTGCATGTACGTACATAGTGGACACATGGGACATGTGACATACCCTGTATTACACAGTGTTAACATTTTGTAGTATCTCTCGGTGGCCAGTATGCATTCTACTACAGATATGTTCTAACATGGGTACACATGTGTGTATGACATGGTTTGACACTATGCTGTGGGTGATACTGTTACTATCTGTCAATGTTTTGCATTCTGGTAGTATACACAACCTCAACAGCCTGACTATAACCAATCATTAGATGATATCCTGACAACTGACACACAGATGTAGGGAACTCAGTAACAGTTGGATCCTTCCGGTACTATACTATAACAGTAACCAGTGGTATTGACCGCCACCCATTCCTGAGACCACACCTGTTTGGCATATAGCCCTCTTAGGTACATGCAAATACACTAGGAATATGACCATCCACATCTGGAAATGCATGCATTGGCCTACAATGCATTCTCTGGATGGGACACATATCCTACACAAGGGTATAAGACAGACAGATACCTGTTGTCCAACACATGCTGTATAGCTCTAAGCCAACTATAGCATAGTCATCCACATTTACTATACATACTATCCTGACAGTACCACATAGATGGTAGCCCCCAACATGTATGTCGGGTACCAATGTGTACATACAGCCAAGTGTTATGTCATCTGTCCTTTGGTATCCACATATCCAAAGGTATTGTGGAGTCCCTTGGTGTATCACATAAAAAATTAGGGGCCTGTATGCATATCCACAAGGCTGTTGTACACCTATAATGACTGTCCATTATTGCCAGATGTTGTTGTGTATGAACATGTCTGACATATACCCCAGGCATGTATCCTCACTCACACCAGTCTATATTAACTGTCATGGGTGTGTGTGGCACAGATGAGCTGGGCCACAGATCACTACAGTGGTCGGCCTTGTCACATACATACATATGTGACCTACGATCTGAGAAACAGCGGCACAATCTGTCAAAGGTAACAAATATATTCATGTAATATGCAGGCTTCACACCTATGTATTAAATGAGGTCACATGTACATATATTTATTTGCCACACAGATACCTGATGTGTGCAATTCACATACTGTTTTAATCCTGATATGTCATACCATAGTAAAAGCAAACCCACACTGCATTGAACAACAGTGTCACACATACACAATTGCAGGATTCAAACCCTACCTAACTATGTCATGACACTAGAGATGTACGCATTAACATGACACACTATATGCTTTACTGGGGTTTGCATTTCCACTGCTATATTTGTAGGATGCTGACATCATCAGACTTGCCAAAGAGGAATACACGTCTTTTAAGGTGTTTCCCCTAGTCACCAAAAAGGCCAGTCCTCTCAAAGGAAATCACACACATACACACCACCCCACACAGTCAGCAATTGTAGGAGTCAAACTCTTAAATAACTATGTTACAATACTAGAGAGATACACATTAACACAATGCGCAATATGCTTTACTGGGATTTTTCATTTCCACTGCTGTATTTGTGGGATGCTGACATCATCAGACTTTCCAAAGAGAAATGTACCTCTTTTAATGTGTTTTCCCAGTCTCCAAAAAGAGCACTCCTCTCAAAGGAAATCACACACATACACAGTCAGCAATTGCTGGATTCAAACCCCTATCTAACGATGTTATGATACTAGAAGGACATGCATTAACACAACGTGCTATATGCTTGACTAGGAGCTTTGGTTTCTCCTGCTATATTTGTAGGATGCTGACATCATCAGACTTTCCAAAGAGGAATGTACCTCTTTTAATGTGTTTTCCCAGTCTCCAAAAAGGGTACTCCTCTCAAAGGAAATCACACACATATACCCCCCCCACACACACACACAGTCTGCAATTACAGGACTCGAACCCCTACCTAACTATGTTATTACACTAGAAAGATACGCATTAACATGACACACTATATGCTTTACTGGGTGGCTTCTTTTCTCCTGCTATATTTGTAGGATGCTGACATCATCAGACTTTCCAAAGAGGAATGTACCTCTTTTAATGTGTTTTCCCAGTCTCCAAACAGGGCACTCCTCTCAAAGGAAATCACACACATGCCATCCCACACAGTCAGCAGTTGTAGGATTTGAACCCCTACCTGACTATGTTATTATACTAGAGAAATACACATTAACACAATTCGCTATATGCTTTATTGGGTGTTTTTTTTTCTCCTGCTATATTTGTAGGATGCTGACATCATCAGACTTTCAAAAGAGGAATGTACTTCTTTTAATGTGTTTTCCCAGTCTCCAAAAAGGCACTCCTCTCAAAGGAAATCACTAACACACAGCCAGCAATTGCAGGATTTGAACCCCTACCTAACTATGTTACGATAGTAAAGCGAACACAATGCACTATTTGCTTCACTAGGTGGTTTTGTTTCTCCTGCTATATTTGTAGGATGCTGACATCATCAGACTGGACATGGTAATGTGTGTACACTTTGTTTTATGCAATCCCAGGAATAAACCATGTGGATCAGCAGGTGTTAACAGCTTGAACAGGACCCCACAATTCTCAGCTTGTGTGATCTATCTGTGGACAAATTGACATTCCTTCATATGACAATACATATTTATGCACAGATTGTTGATTTTGTGGATACGACATGTGTCTGGGATGTTGATAAAGGGCTAGTCAAAGTCTATATGGGATGTGTGTAGCTCCATTCAGTGATGTATGCCCTGGGTGGCTGCCTTGCAAACAGTCTAGCGGGTTTGGGAACAACGATCTGCCCATGAACTTACCACAGTTGGTAGGGTTGTGTGTTTGTCGGCTTCCAATAGCTCTGTTTATGACTTCAATCATGATGGACTCCATGGCCTTGCAGATCAGACTTCATAGGCTTATTGGACTATATTTCCCATGGTCTGTTGTGCATCAACACTTGTGGGGAGTGTCATATGTTGCTGTAACACATTCAAAGGTTTCAGAACCTGTAGAGAGGGTGAGGCTCAACAGACTGTTCAGGTGCAGGGTCTGTTTGTTCTGTAGTTCACTCATGACACATATAGGGAAACAATGTAATCCAATTGATGCCATGCTTTCGGCTTTGGGGGGAGCTGTTTTCCCATTCTACATGTGATATCTCCTGGTATGATGATAGGGCCTTTTGTCAGTGGGAGGTGGGTATGTATATATGGGCCTGTCTGACAGGATGTCGGCATTGTCAGTCAGGTACAGTTGGCACTAACTCAGGACATATATGAGTGTACATTGCTATTTATGACATAGCTGAAGGAGCTGTCATGGTTCAGTCTGGACTCCTTCACAGATAATCTTTCCAAAACACCGACAAACCTGAGCACTAAACCCCTGTTATACTCTTTTACACACTTAACACCCTACTGATCCTTTGTGATCAGTCAACAGAGTATGTCATCATAATATCCTGGCATGTCCAAAGGTCGGTTTCGTGTGTACTCTCCAGTCCAGCTGGTGAATATTGGAATTTTGATGCAATGTTACAACTGCCTTATGTACACAGACAACCCTCTCCTCCTCCCAACAAACTCAGATATATGTGAGCGATGCAACCATATAGACATAGAGGAGGCTGAGCTCTCTCGACCCATGACTGGCGCAGTCTATCAGGTGGTGAAGGTAACCACACACATCACAAATCCAGTCTCACATAGACTTATAGCGACAGCAATCAAACTACATTACCACACAAAAGCATACTCAGAGGATCTAAATAAACTCTGCCTAAGCAGCAGAGACCTCCAAAGCAGACACACAAACAACTGCTACCCCACAAAAATACCCACATATCACATAGTTCACAAAGTCAGTGTGCCACACAGTCACTGCCCTTAGGGCTAAACAACACACCTAATACACTTGTAATAGGTGACACTTATTGTTAGACACACTGACGTCCCACTCACCAGGCTGAACAAGGAGATGGTCACTTTGAGCTGTCTGTCGGATGCCAGGATCCGCCACATAACACATGCACTCAGATCACTCCAAAGCAAGTAGAGAAATGGCTCTATCATTGTCCATGCTGGTGCAAATAACCTCAGACGTTCCTCCCTGGACTACTTGACAAGAGACATAGAGGAGCTCTCTGATCATGTAGCCCAGGCCAGTATGACCCTGACCTTGTGTAGCATCTTACCCTCACCAAGAATGATGTCACAGTATACAAACAAACTGATCACTTTTAACAGTTGGCTAACATATTGGTGTCATTCAAAGAGGATCCAGTGTCTGCCAGCCTGGGATGACATGCTCGACATGCCACGTAGCTTCGCTATGGACAGCTTGCACCTGTCAACCCTGAACTTTTGAATACTGGCTAAGGCTCTTGACACCCCCATAGTGCCTTTTTTAAGTGAGGCTCAAAAGACAAACCCACCTCCATAGACGTTACAAGGTAAAAGAAACTAAGGGTAATGCTACTCAACACCAGATGTCTTACCTCAAAATGTGCTCACTCAGGACTCTCCTCAGTATGGAGAATGTTGATATCTGTGCAGTAACAGACACCTGGTTCAGGCTCCCGAAAGCACACCAGTACTACCAGGTTATACTTCATACCATGTTTTTGGGCCACAAGACTCAGACCGGCCAACACGAATAGGGGGAGTATCCATATACATCACAGATACACACACCTCCAGGTTAGTAGCACTGCACAAAGCATCAGAGACCATACATGTGCAACTAACAGTGGGCAAAACTGCCTTTCAGTTTGTAGCCTGCTACAGACCACCCTCCCAAACTCAGGAACCCCACTCGGCTTTCCTGGGAACAGTGGAGAATATGAAGGTCTCCCCAAACACCATTATATTGGGTGACTTCAAATACCCAAACATTGACTGGGAATACTACTCAAGCCCCAACACCCTCAGCCAACAGTTACTAGTATTTGTAAACTCAAATGATATGGCACAACTGGTCACCACACCCAAAAGAGGAGAAAACATATTGGATCTGATCTTATCATCAACATGGGGAGTCTATGTTCCACACCAGAGGTATACCCCTCATTGGTAAGGTCAGACCATACATTTATCTCACTGGACATCCATATTCCGTCCCCACCCCCATCCAAGGTAATCTCGGTGAAGAACTTCTCAAAAGCAAACGTCACACTTCTCCAAACCAAGGTGGTATCCTTCAAAGACCCTGGGACAGTGGTAAATACGGCTCAAACACAAAATACAAACACATTCTATGGACACCTACTGGAATGCATGGATCGTGCTATTACAAATAACAAGAAGACTCACTCCTCCAAAGGCAGGGGACCTGTCTGGTGGACCCCGGCCATTAATAAGCTATACAACAAAAGGAGGAGGCTACTACATGGTAAAGCACAATCCCAAAAAGGGAAGGCATCTCTGATCAGTACTAGCAAAAAGCTACGATCACTCATGAATTCATCTAAGGCCCGCTTCTAACAGAAAATTGCACCAGACACTTAGGATAATCACAAGGCCTTCTTTAGTTATGTCAGGAACCTTGGTGGAAACTCACAGATATGCTGTGAGTTACTGCATACTGACTAAATATACCCTGAACCCACAGACATTGCCAACATCCTGGCAAACAGGTTCAGTGCAAATGTCTCCCCCCATCCCCCCTAAAGAGCAACTGTCCATCCCAATAGAGTGTAGCCTCCCTGACATCACAAATGAAAAGGTGAGTGCTGCCCTCTCCAAAGCAGACAACACATCATCAATGGGACCAGACGGTGTCCTGGCCTGCGTCTTACACGAGCTTCATGACGAACGTAACCCTCACATTAAGTCACTGTTCAATATCAGAGTTACTACAGGATATGTACCCAAGGAATAGCATATAGCAACAGTGGTCCCGCTCCACAGAGGTGGTGCCACAACGGACACAGACAATATCACCCTATAAGCCTAACTAGCCTGTTCTGCAAAGCGATGGAGCGTATTGTCATGGAACGCATACACATAGACATCAGGAACCTACAGACACTGGATCCTACACATTTCAGCTTTGTTGTGGGCAGATCTTGCCTCTTGAACCTGTTCGACTTCTTTAAACAGTTACCAGGTCCATAGACATAGGGAAGGTTGTCCACACAGCCTACCTGGACCTTGCAAAACCCTTCAACACAATACCCCACTCTGCCATTATACATAGGCTCACCAGCTTCGATATCGACACATATGTCACAAGATGGATTGCTAACTGGATCAAGGATAGCACCCACATGGTCAGTATTGCAGGTGCCATGTCTGACTATACAACAATTACACGTGGCATCCCACAAGGCTCAGTCCTGGGCCCTCTCTTGTTCAGTATATATTTCTCTGACATACAGGCTAACACAGGAGGAATATGGCTGACCATGTTCGCAGATGACTGCAAACTGGGTGCCATAATCAACTCTCCAGCTGGCACAGGCATCTTCAAACAGGGTCTCACAGAGATGGATGATGGGTGCCAGAGCCATGGCCTACAGCTAAATGCCATTAGATGCATAGTCATCCCCTTTGGGAATAACAACATGCCCACACATTACCACATAGGTGGTAATCCATTACGTATGGTAGGAGTTGTTAGGGATTTGGGGACATGAGTTGTTAGTACTCTCACCTTTGACAATCACGTTTCCAAAGTGGTTAGACAGACCTTCTATATAGCCCACCTTATCCCATAAGGTTTCACATCTAGATCAAGTGAGGTCATTGTGCCCCTATACTCATCAAGACCATGCTTGGATACAATGCCCCTTTTGGGGTGTACCTTACCCGACACCTGCAGCAACTGTAATGGCCACAAAAGTACCTCAACAAGCAGATCTAGGGACTCACACAGATGCCCTGCACAGTTCGGACAAAGTAACTCCAGCTCTACTCAGTCACTTACCGCCTACTCGGATGCAATCTGTGCCTGTTGTTTAAAGCCATGTCCAACCCAGAATTAATATACATGCTCCACCTCAGGATATCCGAATCCCATGGAGCTACACACTCCAGGGACGTAAACCTCAGCACAGATGTTAATAGGACATGCTGGAGGGACAGATTCTTATCCCAGAGGCTCCACTCAGTCCGGAATGAAATCCCAGTCCCGCATAGGCAGACCCCCCCACTGACCACCTACAGGAGACATCTTGACAAGTGGATGGGTGATCGTATGTTTCCCCCTGGGATATCTTCTGGGTCCCTGCTAGACAGAGGCACAATAGACTAAACGTAAATGGGCTATCTTGTGTGACCTACTATTCACAGGCACAGTGCACTAATCTAACAGGGTCGCGAAAGCCAAACACAATCTGGCTAGGCTTATACATACCCTAGGGCAGATAGCCTAGTATCAACCTCTGAACCTATGATAATGTTCGGGATGCACATTGTTTATTGATGATACTGACTGTAGGTTTTTTATCTTCTTTGCTTTCCCACTTTCTATGAACAACCTAAGTATCTGCAGAACATATTTGATTATGACAGGGTTCCGCTATATTATATATGTGTCTGTTGTCATATAACTATGTGCACAGGGTGGATTGCTGAATAGTGAGAGGTTCCTGGGTTAACACATGCAACTGCTGAATATGTGTGGCCCACTGCTGTACTCAGACATGGCCTAAGTGTGCGAGCATGCCCAGTTCCGGACTTTCAGTGTTTTGTTGCCTGACATTTGTCTCATTTATTCGTGTGTGAGCATGCCCAGTGTGACCTTTCAGTATGTTGCTGTCTGAGGTCCACTACATTTGTTGATGTGTGTGAACATGACCATTATTAACATTTATACTATATGTGTGTTGAAAATCAGGTTCTATTCTTACTGCAGGGCTCACCTTTGTGTCATAACTCGACAGGGATTATGCTGTGCCTACAGGGTTTCCATGAGATACTTTGCATAGACTTATCAACATTTCTTCATACGGGCTGACCACTGAAATACTGTCATGGTTTAGTGGTTTAGTGCTATGACTATAGTGCACAATATTCTAGGTTGGAGGCCTATCACTGCTTTATATTTTCATACTGAGCAGACCAGACTGCTTAAGGGCCAGTAGAGCAAATATGAGCATGTTGGCTTTTGTTCAGCTATGCCCAACTTAGACCAAGCTTGTACAACATTGCTCAACGTTAACCAACATTGCTGAACGTTGCCCAATATTGCTCAACATTGACCACAGTTGTGCTAGTTGGTGTGTGCAATTTTGTTTACATATACTAAATGGTGGTAAAAGCTGTTTAGCACTGCTTTATATTGCTTAACACATGGCAATCATGCCTCAGGTGCTGCTGCAGGGCTGCCTATGTCGGATGCACATACTACACTCCCTATACATGTTTGAAAACAGGTAGTGTCAAGTTAGGCATCCCTTTTACTATATGTGCAAGTCAGAGAGAGGTATAATTTCCAGGGTTCCTACTGAGCCAGTGTATGTGCTATGCGTTGCCTCTTTGCCAAGGCCAAAGCATACTGGGCATGCCTCCTTCTGCCTACTGGGGCAGGCTCAGGTTGTTCTTCCTCCAAGTCACGCTCTGCTTGTGATGGCCTTGGCAATGGTGGGGGGCTGTTTGGCCCGGGCCTATGCTGGTCCTGCTGCAGCTGTTTTCACAGGATCATATTATGTACATAGAACATGCCATGACAATTTGGGTACATGTAGTTGGTGAGTACTGCAAGGCTCCACCAGATGTGTCCAGGCACCGGAACCATGACTTGAGCAGCCCAAACACACGCTCGATTACATTTCGTGTTCGTGCGTGTGCCTCATTATGGCGTTCCTGTTCAGGTGTGTGTGCATTTCTGATGTGTGTCATCAGCCATGGCTCCAGTGCATAGCCATCATCCCTCACTAGGTGACCATGAGGGATGTCCCCATTGGCAAATGTCTGGTACAGCTGTGTCAGATGCCAGATATGGGAATCATAAAACCACAAGATGGCTTGGTACACGAAGAACAGCACAGTACCAAATAGATAGTTCCAACTGCTTTATTCGATACAAAATCCACTTCCACGAACTCAGTACTACACAAAGTACTGCACACAGGAATCAAAACACACTTGGTTGAGCGCTTTCATCTGCAGAGGCAGATTTCATCAGAACCAAGAAGCTCCCAAACCTTGCTCTTAAATATCTAATTGGGCGCCAAAAATTAATTAATTGATTAATTGATCAAATAATCACTCATATTTCAAATCCTTGCAGGATCTATACACAGGATGTTGTATATTGTTAATGTGACAAAAAAGTTTTTTAACCCCTAAAATGACTTGCTATAATTTGTACAGTATGAATATATGAAAATATATATGAAATATATATATGAAATGTATAAGAAAGTCTATAAAGACTAATAACCTTACTAATAAAAAATGTGATGTTCTAATATATCATAAAATATATTGTGTATCTAGTACCAAGTAAATATAATATAGTAATGTACTGAAAAGTACTTTGGATGACTGAAAATCCAAGGGCTGGTGGAATTCAACCTCAACTCCAATGTAATACATAAATACGCCATAAAAATAATCCTTCAATGACACAAATAATTAAACAGATTTTTTAAAAAACATACAACAGTACTGATCAAGTTTTGCATAAAAATAATAATATAGTTAATAATAATAATGCATTGATATATAATAAGGGAACAAAGGAAACACCAATTGCAACTATACTTAGCTATCAAAAATAAGAAAGGGTTTGATACTAATATGGTCATTAAGGCCAGGTTTAGTTGTTGCGTCACATATCATTTGCCATTTACTTTCAAGAAGAGACAAATAACATTTCCAGTTGCCTCCTGCAGTTGTTGTATCAATGTGATCTATAATGCTGAACAGAAAGGAATGCTCACTACCCCTATCAATAATATGCCTGCTTAACGCATTATTAGGGTCTTTCTTCCTAATTCTATATGTATGTTTGAATACGAGTCTTGAGTCTCCTTTCTGTTTTGCCTATATAAAATGCATCACATCTCTCACAGGTGGCAACATAGACTAGTCTAGATGTATTACAGTTACCACCTTTACTATGCAGGCAATTGTGAGTGATGTTATTCAATTTCAAAACCTTACTTGTGTTAATTAATCTACACTGCTTACAAGATCCACATTTCCTAGTGTATCCATTCGTTGTAGCCTCTCTATGTTTCAAATGAGTCCTTTCTAACATCCTTTTGATGTTATAAGAAGTTTTATATACAAACGTAGGGGCTTTCCCCACAACACTAGTTGAATCATCTGATGTTCTAAAAAGATTCCAGTGTTTTAAAAGTATCTCCTTGAGGGTATTAACATATGGACTGTAAGTAAGGACACAAATACATCCTTCTTTTCCTCTCTTCTTTTCTTGTGAAATGAAAGGTTTGCCTAATAAGGGTGGATATTTGTTCCCCCATTCTTTCATGACGAAAGTTTGTATAGGTTTTATCAAGTTATTCGGATATCCCCTGTTGGAAAACATTTCAAATATGCTGTTTAATTCACTCTCCATAAACTCCCTGGTCGAGCACATGCGTGCAGCTCGAATGCACTGGCCTTTAAAAATGTTTTTAAATATGTGGGGTGGATGACAACTGTTGTAATACAGATAGTCATTCGAGAATGTTTTTTTCCTATATATTTGGGATTGAAATCCACTCTCAGTGGTGGATATATACGTGTCCAAATAAGCTATACCCTGAGACTCCACATTGTAAGTGAATTTCAAAAATTCAGTTGTATTGTTTAAATAATCAATAAATTCAGGTATCAGGTGAGCTGGTCCGTTCCATAGGACAAATAAGTCATCCAAATATCGACTGTAATAGGAAACATACTTGTAATAAGTACTTGGGAATACAAACAAAGATTCCCATTCGAGCATTACCACGTTGGCAAAAACTGGGGCACATGAAGCCCCCATGGCAACTCCTCTACTTTGTCTGAATAATTCCCCTTGAAATTGCAGGTAATTATGTTCCAGGACCAACCTCATCATATCGACCAACAAATTGATTTTCTCAAAACTCAACCCAGAATATCTCTTTAAACCATCAAAAAAGTAATCCAGGCCTTTCTCCTTGGGAATACAGGAGAAAAGGTCGATGACATCAATGGTTAAGAAGGTTTGACCTTGGTGCCAAATCATAGGTGTAAGTCTACTCAAAAAATTCCAGGAATCTTTAATAAGATGTTCAGCGTTTTGATATACATGCTTTGTCCAAGAGTCAATGGTGACCCCGATGTTGTATGTTTTGGACTTGGAACCGGAAATGATAGGTCTAAAGGGGGGTCGATTGACGTTCTTATGTATTTTCGGAATCCCTATGATAGTAGCCATCTTAGGAAATTCATTTCTCATGAACTCATAAGTTTCGTTCGTAATCCTATTATCGAGTAGAAATTCTTCAATTGCTAGGTCAATACGCTGGAAACCAATGTTGACCTGATTGAGGGACACTTCTTCATAGTTTCCGGATTCATGTAGTATGTTCAATATTTCCTGATTGTAATCAATAGTGTTGAACAACACAATCCCTCCCCCTTTGTCCGGTTTCATAATCCTAAGGTCTTTGTTGCCCATGACTGTATTCAAACACTCTCTTTCTGCCACTGTAAGGTTGTCCTGTATGTAGTCAGAAGATTGAGTTGCGTGCTTCTTTATTTGATTGGAAAACCAGTATATATCACTAGCAACCATCTTTTCATATTGGGCTACAATGGGATTGTATCCTGGAACATAGGTACTTTTCCTTTTGAGTCTGGCCTGATAACCTTCATCGTGCTGTACCGTATTCTCTTCATGATTGTTGTCCTTAAATTGAATAGCCAAGTTCATTCTCCTAGAAAGAAACTTAATCTCCTTTATAGTATCAAAAATATTGAACTTGGTAGTGGGGATAAATTTCATACCCCTGCAAAATAAGGTGCAAAATTCCTCTGGAATAGCAATATCAGTATAATTATAAACCTGCAAGCCTTTGTATGTATATATAACAACAGATTGACCATGTGGGGTGGTGGGACATATAGAATTATCACTTGTGTTAGACTGTGGACCCCTGGAGTCAGGTCTCCCTAGCCCCGCTTGTGAAACATGATTTAATATCTCATCCTGTACGTTTTGGGTGCTGGATGGAATCGTCCCCCCTGAAAATTTTGTTCACCCTCTAACCTCCATGTGTCCTTTCTTTCCCATCTATGGGTCTCTTGTCCTTTATTAGATCTACTCACATAGCTCTTGTTCTGAGGCCACACGTATGCTCTCTGCTGTTTATAGACCGTGATGTCTCTATCAATTTTACCTTTCTTTCTATTTACTATAGTGTTCACCTTAAATTCCACTGTACTAAATTGTTTGTGATACAAATCACACCATTGATTAAAATGTTCATCCTGCAATATTTCTTCATTGAGTTTGTCAATCTCATTTGTTAAATGAACCAGTTTTTCTTCATTACATGTAATCAATTTTTCCATATATAATGTACCGAACTGATCAAACAGTTTATTAAATTCATGCACAACATTCTCAGTATACTCTAACCCCAACGGTAATTTAAAAAATCGTAACCCCTTCGGTATAATACCTAGCTCTATACATTGTATTAGGTAAGAATTGTCAATTTTGATACTTTTGGCCTGTAGGAGCCTCTTACCTAAAGCATATATTTTTTGCTTAATATTACCTTCCTCAGATCTAGTCGGGGTTCTATTAAAATCAACACAATTTTCATTCTGTGTAAACACAACATCTCTATTAATAAAATTGTTAACATTATAATGTTTAAAACCTTTGTCATTCACGACATAACCACTTTTCTTATTTTTAGCATATTGTAAATCTCTAGGGCTGGATCCTGTTTTTCTGTAATTATTGTTAGAAACAGTACCTTTGTGTGACTCAAACCGCTGAGCCACAGAGGAATAGGTTTTCACCACATCTTTCCTTTTTGGTTTAGCCCCCAGTCTCTGCGATTCGTCATCTAAGTGGAACAAACTAAAATCAAAAGTACATTCAGCATCTAGCGAAATATTCAAGTGGTTGTCCTCCACACTTGTTTCTTTCAAATTCAGTCTAGTTGACCGCTTGCTTGCTTCCCCTTCAGTGAACGAACCTCTGGTGTGGTGGGGTTGAGCATTGGGTATTTCGATAGAACTGTTTAAATGAAGATCAGAATCCATACTACATTTCTGCCTTTCCCGGTCCTTCACCTCGGTACATTCGTCACATCTGTTACTGGCAGATACCTCGTTTCCTCCGTTACGGGCCCTCTGAAACGTTTCCTTGTCCAAATTGGTTAGGAACGAAAACTTACTAACCATAGCCAACAGTTTGCTAACGTCGGCTTGTAAGGACGTGACCTCCGCCCTTAAAGAGACAAGCTCTTCACGATCTGTAGGAACCGGCAATTCCTCGGGCACTTCAGCCATCGCAAAATGTAACCAAGAACCAACTGAAAGTCAAACTGAACTGAAAAAACCACAAGATGGCTTGGTACACGAAGAACAGCACAGTACCAAATAGATAGTTCCAACTGCTTTATTCGATACAAAATCCACTTCCACGAACTCAGTACTACACAAAGTACTGCACACAGGAATCAAAACACACTTGGTTGAGCGCTTTCATCTGCAGAGGCAGATTTCATCAGAACCAAGAAGCTCCCAAACCTTGCTCTTAAATATCTAATTGGGTGCCAAAAATTAATTAATTGATTAATTGATGAAATAATCCCTCATATTTCAAATCCTTGCAGGATCTATACACAGGATGTTGTATATTGTTAATGTGACAAAAAAGTTTTTTAACCCCTAAAATGACTTGCTATAATTTGTACAGTATGAATATATGAAAATATATATGAAATATATATATGAAATGTATAAGAAAGTCTATAAAGACTAATAACCTTACTAATAAAAAATGTGATGTTCTAATATATCATAAAATATATTGTTTAGCTTGTACCAAGTAAATATAATATAATAATGTACTGAAAAGTACTTTGAATGACTAAAAATCCAAGGGCTGGTGGAATTCAACCTCAACTCCAATGTAATACATGAATACGCCATAAAAATAATCCTTCAATAATACAAATAATTAAACAAAATTTTTTTCAAAACATACAACAGTACTGATCAAGTTTTGCATAAAAATAATATTAATAATAATAATAACGCATTAATATATAATAAGGGAACAAGGGAACACCAATTGCAACTATACTTAGCTATCAAAAATAAGAAAGGGTTTGATACTAATATGGTCATTAAGGCCAGGTTTAGTTGTTGCGTCACATATCATTTGCCATTTACTTTCAAGAAGAGACAAATAACATTTCCAGTTGCCTCCTGCAGTTGTTGTATCAATGTGATCTATAATGCTGAACAGAAAGGAATGCTCACTACCCCTATCAATAAATACATAATAAAATACAGAAAATACATAAGAACGTCAATCGACCCCCCTTTAGACCTATCATTTCCAGTTCCAAGTCCAAAACATACAACATCGGTGTCACCATTGACTCTTGGATAAAGCATGTATATCAAAACGCTGAACATCTTATTAAAGATTCCTGGAATTTTTTGAGTAGACTTACACCTATGATTTGGCACCAAGGTCAAACCTTCTTAACCATTGATGTCATCGACCTTTTCTCCTGTATTCCCAAGGAGAAAGGCCTGGATTTCTTTTTTGATGGTTTAAAGAGATATTCTGGGTTGAGTTATGAGAAAATCAATTTGTTGGTCGATATGATGAGGTTGGTCCTGGAACATAATTACCTGCAATTTCAAGGGGAATTATTCAGACAAAGTAGAGGAGTTGCCATGGGGGCTTCATGTGCCCCAGTTTTTATAGCGTGGTTATGCTCGAATGGGAATCTTTGTTTGTATTCCCAAGTACTTATTACAAGTATGTTTCCTATTATAGTCGATATTTGGACGACTTATTTGTCCTATGGAACGGACCAGCTCACTTGATACCTGAATTTATTGATTATTTAAACAATACAACTGAATTTTTGAAATTCACTTACAATGTGGAGTCTCAGGGTATAGCTTATTTGGACACGTATATATCCACCACTGAGAGTGGATTTCAATCCCAAATATATAGGAAAAAAACATTCTCGAATGACTATCTGTATTACAACAGTTGTCATCCACCCCACATATTTAAAAACATTTTTAAAGGCCAGTGCATTCGAGCTGCACGCATTCGACCAGGAGTTTATGGAGTGAATTAAACAGCATATTTGAAATGTTTTCCAACAGGGGATATCCGAATAACTTGATAAAACCTATACAAACTTTCATCATGAAAGAATGGGGGAACAAATACCCACCCTTATTAGGCAAACCTTTTATTTTACAAGAAAAGAAGAGAGGAAAAGAAGGATGTATTTGTGTCCTTACTTACAGTCCATATGTTAATACCCTCAAGGAGATACTTTTAAAACACTGGAATCTTTTTAGAACATCAGAAGATGCAACTAGTGTTGTGGGGAAAGCCCCTACGTTTGTATATAAAACTTCTTATAACATCAAAAGGATGTTAGAAAGGACTCACTTGAAATATAGAGAGGCTACAACGAATGGACACACTAGGAAATGTGGATCTTGTAAGCAGTGTAGATTAATTAACACAAGTAAGGTTTTGAAATTGAATAACATCACTCACAATTGCCTGCATAGCAAAGGTGGTAACTGTAATACATCTAGACTAGTCTATGTTGCCACCTGTGAGAGATGTGATGCATTTTATATAGGCAAAACAGAAAGGAGACTCAAGACTCGTATCTACGAACATACATATAGAATTAGGAAGAAAGACCCCAACAATGCGTTAAGCAGGCATATTATTGATAGGGGTAGTGAGCATTCCTTTCTGTTCAGCATTATAGATCACATTGATACAACAACTGCAGGAGGCAACTGGAAATGTTATTTGTCTCTTCTTGAAAGTAAATGGCAAATGATATGTGACGCAACAACTAAACCTGGCCTTAATGACCATATTAGTATCAAACCCTTTCTTATTTTTGATAGCTAAGTATAGTTGCAATTGGTGTTCCCTTGTTCCCTTATTATATATTAATGCATTATTATTATTATTATTAATAATATTATTTTTATGTAAAATTTGATCAGTTCTGTTGTAAGTTTTGAAAAAATTTTTGTTTAATTATTTGTATTATTGAATGATTATTTTTATGGCGTATGCATGCATCACATTGGAATTGAGGTTGAATTCCACCAGCCCTTGGATTTTTAGTCATTCAAAGTACTTTTCAGTACATTACTATATTATATTTACTTGGTACTAGATACACAATATATTTTATGATATATTAGAACATCACATTTTTTATTAGTAAGGTTATTAGTCTTTATAGACTTTCTTATACATTTCATATATATATTTCATATATATTTTCATATATTCATACTGTACAAATTATAGCAAGTCATTTTAGGGGTTAAAAAACTTTTTTGTCACATTAACAATATACAACATCCTGTGTATAGATCCTGCAAGGATTTGAAATATGAGTGATTATTTGATCAATTAATCAATTAATTAATTTTTGGCGCCCAATTAGATATTTAAGAGCAAGGTTTGGGAGCCTCTTGGTTCTGATGAAATCTGCCTCTGCAGATGAAAGTGCTCAACCAAGTGTGTTTTGATTCCTGTGTGCAGTACTTTGTGTAGTACTGAGTTCATGGAAGTGGATTTTGTATTGAATAAAGCAGTTGGAACTATCTATTTGTTACTGTGCTGTTCTTCGTGTACCAAGCCATCTTGTGGTTTTATCAGTTCAGTTTGACTTTCAGTTGGTTCTTAGATATGGGAATCATGGTAGCTTCCAGGGCAGCCAGCACACACATTCAGTATTATGCCCTGGGCATCACACACAACCTGGCAGTTGATGGAGGGGAAGCCCTTATGGTTAAAGTACACCCTACCCCACTCACCGGCTGGTGCTTTGATGCATATTTGCGTGCAGTCTATTGCACCCACTAACTCAGGGTATTCCACTATTTGCTGGAAGAGACACATATTGCTGGCCAATACCTCATGGGAATTAGGAAAATATACATGATCACCGACATGTGCTGACATGGCATCCAGGAACTGGTGCAGTACCCTGGATGCTGATGCCTGTGATATCCCCATCACTGGTTGGTCTCTGGAAGGTACCTGTTGCTAATATTCTTAGGCCAACACATACCTTGGTTTCCACAGGGATGGGTTCCCCTTTGTTGGTTCTGTGTGTGAGGCATGGCCTGCACAGCTCAACAATTTGCTGCATGAGATCTCTGTCCACTCTATATCTATGTCACTATCTCCTGCTCATGTAGCCCCTGATAGGTTACCCTGGGCCTGTACACTCTTCTCCGTCTCCTCACTGTGGGTTGTCCAGCAGCATTCGCATTGTCACCACCCTCAGCATGTTGCATATATCGCCTTATAACAGCAATGGCATCCCCTAACATTTCTTTGTGTCAGTAAAGCTTTTTCAGTTTTCACTTCTATTAGCTTACTGCAGTGTTGCAGCGTCTCTGAGAGAAACATAGTGGAATGTTGTTTACAGAGTTTTAAGTGCTGTGCTGGGCTAGTGTACTGCCTGTGTAATTGCCTGATTCTGATTGTTTTCACCTGCTAGCTCTACTAGTACTCCCTGGTTAACTTCCTACTATTTGTTGTGCTTCCTTTCCCCTTTCTGTTTCCTCAGGGGGGCAGCACCGCGCACACAAGCGCAAACATGTGAACACCAGCTCACACATGTGCACACATGCTTACACGGACTAAAACTTGCTTATCCTTGCTAAAACACACGCACACCGGTGCAAACACGCTTACACAACTTTAAACAACCTTAGACATGCTTACTCCAACTTAAACGCGTGCACACAGGCATACACATGCACACACAGTCTTACTCGGATATACAGGTGAGCAACCACACGCAAACACATTGCAAGCACTTCTACAAGAAACTTTAGTGTTATCCATGGCATACACCTTCAATTTCTTGCCTTTAGTTAGGGTACCTGTCGACACACCTCTTCCAGTGATGAGTAAATGACAGCAAACACATGCCACTCTGCTCCAGTGAGCTTCACTTCTTTCATACATACCCCCTCATGATGTCACCTATTTTCTACTCTGATACTCCCCTTATCCTACTCCTACACTCCACTGACTGTGCTCATTTGCTATGTTAACTTGGCATTCACTATCCTTTCCCTCATTTGCGTAGGATTGCCTACTAATGCTTGGTTACATCTCTTAGACTGAGCTTCCCCCCTTAGCAACCTCTACTCAGAAGCCATGTTGTCTTTGGCCTGCCATTCCCTTGCATTGTAAACTAGGAATTACAATAAAATCCACATTTGTGGATTTTAATTATTGGTTTTCTGGTTTTTAGAGCACAGTGTATTTGCGTGGCGCTGCACTACGCTTAAACATCAGTGATCAGGATAAAAAAAATACTTTTATTTTTATTTTCCATTGGTGAACATTGCCAATGGCCGTATATTTGGCCATTGGCATACTTCCTCAACTGGATGCAACCTTTATTTGGTGCTATCACAGCTCCGTTTTGCTATTTGCAGAACCGTACTCAGTTGTCAACTGAGTACATTTCTGCAAATGACACTATTCTTACTCGGACAGGTTCGGGTTTCCTGGATTGCAAATTTACCTAATTTGCATAGCTTTCGCCTGCAATTGAGGTAATTTGCATATCAAAGCCCTGTCCATGTAAGACTCTTTTTAGGAGCTCTGTTGCACTCCCCTACCGGCTGTTCCTGGATCGCTCAGCAGACATGTTGGCTGCATGGAGTCTTACTCTACTCTTAGACTCCATGCAAGCCTTCGTGAATCCGGCCCATTGACATCCAAAAGATGATGTAGAGTGTCTCTAATGTCAGTAGATCTGTGAAGTTTCAATTCCATTGCCAAGGTATTCCATTTTTCTATGCAAGAAAATATATAGTTCAGACTTCTCATGTTCAGAGACTTTATGATATACTTTCTATCAGGTTTTAAAGCCATTTATAAAGCTGAATATTTCAGCTTTTGTCACTTTATATGCAAAGAGTATGCAGCTGAAAGAAAACATGTTTTTGATTCTGAATAAACCATCCAAGTTGTCAATACCTGTTGTCCATTTGGTAATGATTTATAAAACAACAAAGTTTTCAAATGTCAACCAGCTCCTTTGGTCTTTTTTCCTTTGCAGAAAAGGTCCAGCCTTTTTCTGAAGGTGTTACCTTTCCCCTTAACAAGATTAGCTCTTACATCAACTGCAACTCATATGAGACAAATAACTATATCAGAATAAATTGAAATGTTCCTAGAGTTTTTATTAAAGTCTTAATTGTGCTCTTTACTAGAGTGTCATTCTTCTCTATTATTATTTTTATCCTACTGATGTTGACTTTTGCTAATATTTTCCTCTATCTTCCTCACTGTTAGTGTTTACAGAAGATAATTCATTTTTGACTTTCAGCTCTGGGTCATTTGATCTTTATCTGGTGTCCGATATAGGTGCTTGGAGGCACCAGCTTGCATTACTTCAGGATATCCATTAATGATACACAGTGCTGAAGGTACTGCATATTTTAAATATATATCCAGACATTGCTTTAGTTGCATCCTCTTTGACTTGTTTTATTTTCTTTGTTGAGCTCCACTGAGTCAATGCCACTTCATGTTAGAAGGATACCTCACTTCAAATTTCTTTACAAAATACAGAATTTTAAACTAATTAAAAAAAATGACAAAATATGTATGAGCTTATCATCATTCTACTTTCTCTATAAAGTATTCTGTAACACAAGCAAAAAAATAATTGGTTTCAATAATTAGCTTAGTTTTTGGTGTCACTTGAAGGAGTTCCAATATTTTTCAGCCTGAGAGGACTTGACTGATATACCGCACAGCTTTGCCATGGATGGCATGTACCTGCCCCTCTAGGCTTTTGAATACATTATTTACCTCATAGTCTCTTTTTTTCACAATGACAAATAAAGGAATGGATAAAGGTAAAATGGTACACACCACCTACCTTGACTTGTTCAAGGCTTTGGACACAATACTGTCAAAGGAAAGATATACTTTAAAAATGAACAAAACACGGTAGGTTCAGGTTAAGGCACTTTAATCTTGCAGCAAGGAGACAAAAATGTACTATTACAGAGTTTGTCTAACTAGAAACAGGAAATACATTCATTTTTATACACTTTCTAATAAGACATTGCCTGCCAAGCTGACGTAGCAAATTACAAGTCTTTTCGTCATCACTTGTTGACCATTAGTCTCATGAATTTCGGCTGATTTATCAATTTTTGTGAGAAACTTCCTAAGGAAAATAACGTGGCCTTGGTTACCACCGGTTAGATACATGTTATGTTACCATTCAAGGTACTATGGCTAATTCAAGCACAAAGCTAGCAGTTCATTTCTCTAATAATCCTTTGTCTACATTATCTCTAAGCTTCTGCAGCTGTACATGTTCTCATACTTCAAACAGAGCTGATTGTTTAGAATCATTACATTTACAGAATATAGCATTGTTCATTCATTCATTCCTGACCTAGCAGATAAGCACCTGCTTCTCAAGTACATTTCCAAAAGGCATAAACATGAATATTGCTGTGCTAGCAATTACTAGATCAGAGGGCATCTTGCAAGTTTCAGAAAGCACACTGCAGTTTCAAAAAGCATCTTTTTCAGTTCTCATATGAAACTCAATTTATATATAAAACAGTGCGTATAAAATAGAATGAAAAACGTGTTAACTATTTTAACTACTAATTAGCATTAAGCAAACACACGTTAATACATATTTTTTCTAACATTTCCCCCCTGTTAATACTTTTTAATTCTATTTTCAAAAAGAATAAACAGTTTGCTTCTTTTCCTAACCTCTTCCAATCAGGATTTGCAGTTAAGAAAGTCATTCAGTTTAAACTTTATGAAAGTGTTTCACATTCTAGCAGCTCTTCAAATTCAGTACTCTGATACATAGTCTCAGAAACTGATATGTCTATAAATTCTTTGATTAATTTCTTCATGCAGATGATTCCACAACAAACACAAACTCCTATTAGGAGTAATCTCACCCCAATGGCAATCAAAATATTCATTAGGATGGAACCCCACCCCCCTAAACAGATTCTGGAAAAAGTCCATCAGAGGGTTTGGGCCTGGTTTGGTCATGGCCGACACTTGCTGAATTACCTCAAGATGGTTATTGATCTTGTGCTGATGATCTGGAATATATGCACAGCATTCTTCTTTGATTAAAGCGCACGTCCCACCCCTCGCCGCTAGGATGAAGTCAAGAGCCATTCGGTTCTGGAGCACTACAGTTCTCATTGCATTCAGTTCATCAGTTATCAGTTCAAGAGCAGAGAAAGTTGCATTACTCATCACTTTGAGAAGTTTAGACAGTTTTCACAGCTCCCAAATCGATTTAACTGCACCATATGCAGGTAATATGCCTGCCCACAATACGACAGTGTCACTCAAGTCCATGTGCGTAGGTTTGGTACCCACATTATGATGGTCTTTCCAGCCTGCCTTGATCTGTCCCACTGGATTCTCAGGTTTTTTAACAGTCTTTTTGGTTACATCTCGGGTATTTTGAATATTTCCCTGAGGCAAGACTGCAGTGTGTCGTATGGCCGGGACCAGGTATCCCAAAAAACAACTGCCAGACCAATTCTCAGGTAACCATTTATATGCTTTTTTACCACACACAAAATAACAGTCCTCTACTTTAGTGGTTACTTTGTTAAGAAATGACTGCCCTGCATGAAACATTTTCCTATCTATTACAGATAACTGTTTAAAAAGTACAGGATTACGTTGTACCTGATCAAGAGTCTTATGCATAGATTTAAGAAATGAGTTATAATCTGTACTACAAGATCCACCTAGATCATTTGCTTTTGTATAACATTTATATTGTACGGTCACATTACACTTGCTCCAACCCACTTGTATGGTATCATTCTTATAAAAACATACAATTCCCTTTTGTGTCACAGGCAAATACAGTGCTACCTTATCATATGCTTTAATAGCTACTGTGTCAAAAACCAGATTTTCCCAGGTCTCATTGACCCCTAGGGGGATAGCAGTCATTAATAACCCCCTGTATGCTGTTGGTATGGCCGTGCAGACCCAGTAGTTCGAAACATTAAAAGTCTCAGCATACACACGTGTAATTGCCTGATAAGTGTTAAAGTTCGGATGCCAGTCTATGTTTGGCCCATCACATTTAATCAGTTCAACTTTTGTGGCAGGAAAAAGGAAAGGCCACAACAAAAAGAACAATGTAATTAGCATAGCTATCAAAATGATCATGCAAGTTTTCTGAGGTTGTTCAGTGTCTCTATTCGCTCTATACCTGGCCATTTTGTTTTCGTTGTGCAACAGTAGCAAGGTTTTTGTCCAGTTCAAAGTTCTTAACCAATTTACAATGTGTCAAATGAATCCAGGATGCTCACTCCACTATCTTGACTGCAGTGGGTGTCGACAGTAGTACCTGGTACAGCCCTTCCCACTTCGGAGAACTCCAGTTCTTTTTCTTCAAACCCAGACCCAAGTGCCTGGGGCTACTGCTGCTTCCAATTTCAGTTGCTCTTTATCTGAAACAGAATTTAACTGCAAAAGTTTGTTATTCAAAATCGCCTCATATACCCTGCAAGTGAACTGTCAGCCTCTTGCTCTGCAGACATGAGAGGTTTCCACTGAGGTGTATAATATGCCCTCCCAAACAAAACTTCAAAAGGAGTTAATCCCTTTGCATTTGGAACAGTTCTCATGCTCAACAGTGCCAGAGGTAAACAGTGCACTCAATTCTTTTGTGTCTCACTAATCGATTTCCTATGCTTATTCTTCAACACCCCATTGTGCCTCTCTACTAATCCTGCAGATTGGGGGTGATATGCATAGTGGTCTTTCAACGATATCCCGAAATAGCGACTAAGTTGTTGTATTGTTTGGTTTACAAAATGTGCACCATTGTCACTATAAATCTTTTCCGGTATGCCAAATCTAGTATAGTTTATTTAACAAGGACCTTTGCAACAGTAGCTGCATCTGGATTTTTAGTTGGAAAAGCTTCCACCCATTTGGAAAACATATCTATAATGACAAGTTAGTACTTTTTATTTTCGCATTTGTTCAATTCTATAAAATCCATACAAATAGTATGAAATGGATATGGTGGTGTAGGGAAACTCCCTTGCTTAGGTTTCAGTGCCTCTTGTGCATGATGCTTGTTACAAACATGGCATGCTGCACAAAAAAATTTTGTATAATTAGTAAATCCGTACGTCATAAACACTCGATTCACTAACTGTACCATCCCCCCTGTTGAGACATGGCTCTGCCCATGGCTCAACAAAGCTGCATATCTAAACAAGTTAGATGGTAGAATTGGTTTCTTTTCTTTGGAGATGTACAGTCCCTTCTCAAGGATTGCTCCTCGTTTTATCCACTTTTGTTTTTCTACATTTGTAGTAAGTGTCTGCATTGTTTTTAACATTTCTAAATCTAAAATCTCAGAAGGTTGTAATTCCTCACTCAAAAGAAAAACTTCTGAAGCTGAAGCTGCCTGTTTTGCAGCTGTATCAGGCCTCACATTACCTTTTTAAATTCTATTCTGTTGCTTGGTATGAGCTATGCATTTGCAAATAGCTACTTTTTGAGGTAACTGAATAGAGTCTAACAAATCTAAAATAAATTGCGCATGATTAATTGGTTTACCAGTAGATGTTATCATTCCTCTATTTTTCCATGGCTGCGCAAAAACTTGTACAGTAGAAAAAGCATACTGGCTGTCAGTAAAAATATTCACTTTCTTACCTTCTGCTAAGGTACATGCCCTAGTCAAGGTAATCAGTTCTGCTGCTTGTGCAGACAAGTTGTGTGGTAAAGACTTTGCTTCTAAAATCTCAGTATCAGAAACTACTGCATACCCCACTAGATTCTGTCCTGTAGGACCCCTCCTGCACTAGCTGTCTACATAGTATGTCACCTCGGCATCATCCAAGGGAACATCTGTAAGGTCTTGTCTAGGTAGTGTCTTTTGCTCAATCTCCTGCAGGTAGCAGTGTGGTTTGCCATCTGCAGGGGTTGGGAGCAAGGTTGACGGATTCAAAGTTGTGCATCGTTCAATTGTCATATGAGGTTGTCTCAACAGTATAGTCATACAGGAAAGATGTCTAGCATGAGAAAGATATGCTACTTTTTCTTGCAGTAAAATGATTGCGACTGCATGAGGCACTCTCATTGTGAGAGGGTGGAACAACACTACTGAGGCTGAAGCCTGCACTGCCATTGCAGCTGCAACTACTGCTTGTACACAGTGGGACAAGGATCGCACCACTAGGTCTAACTTTGATGAATAGTAAGCTATGAGGCGTTGTTTATCCCCATGCTGCTGTGTCAACACTGATGTCATATAACCTTGCTTACAGTCTACAGTTTGGAAAAATTGCTTATGATAGTTTGGTAATCCTAAAACTAAGGAAGATGCTATCAGTTGTTTTAGCTTGCAGAAAGCTGCTTCTGCTTCTTGTGTCCACTGTAATAAATACTGCGCTGCCATTGGCTTGTTAAATATCAAATTAGTCAGTGGAGCAGATTCCAAAGCATAATTTGGTATCCAACTCCGACAAAAGTTAGTAGTTCCCAGGAAGGACATCATTTCCTTCTTGGTAGTTGGTCTAGGTGCTTGTAATATTGCTGTTTTTCTGTCTTCATCTAATATTCTACCCTCTTTGGATATTACATATCCCAGGTATTTAACTTGTTTTCTCCAAATCTGCAGTTTGTTTTTGTTCACCTTATGTCCTTGAGTAGCTAAAAATTGTAATAATGCTATGGTATCCTCTCTGTATTCTTACTGGGTGGGGGCTGCCAGCAGAATGTCATCTACATAAAGTAGAATCTGACTACCTTTCGGTGGGATAAATCCTGCCAGGTTACTTGCCATTTCTTGTGCAAATATCATTGGACTTTCACAATATCCCTGTGGTAATCTCGTATACGTATACCGTTTCCCTTGAAATGTGAATGCAAACCAATGTTGGCTGTCTGGGTGTATCGGTATTGAGAAAAATGCATTGCTAATATCTACCACAGAAAAATACTTCTGCTGAGGTTTCAAATCATTCAATAAGGTGTGTGGATCTGGCACCATTGGTGCCCTGGGTATAACTGCATCATTTACAGCTTGTAGATCTTGGACCATATGCCATTCCCCGTTTGCTTTCCTAACAGGAAATAAGGGTGTATTACATGGTGAATCGGGAGATTCTATTAAGACTCCTTCCTTAAGTAAGGCTGATATTATAGGTTTGATCCCTATCTCTGCATCCTTTCTCAAGGGATACTGTCTTTTCTGAGGTCTAAATGCTGATTTTGGCGTAATGGTAACTGGTCCTGCTGTACGAATAAGTCCTACATCTGATTTCCCTGTTGACCAGAGAGTCTCTGGTATATTCCGTAAGGCATTTTCCTCTTCTTCCAGTAAGAGTAATACTCAGCTATCCTCACTTGCCTGCGAGTGCACAGCTGGGTGTGTCTGTGTTATCCAATTCAATTTCTGCGTCTGTACTCCTTGTTCAGAGAGTTCTAACTCTGTCTGTTTTTCCCACCTCGTGACTTTTTCTCCTAAGTCTGCCCACTTCAAATTTCTATTTTTAGTTAAGCTCACATGTGGTAATCAATTAGATTTGTAAAGTGCTAAAAATTCCTGGGGCAATGAACAGCTTATTACACTGTTTCCTTCTGTGTCCCAGTACAAATTTCATAATACTAGCCTGTTTGCATGGTTTTTGAACAACTCTTGCTCATATTCTTTATCCGGTCCTGGTCTATTACAGTAATATAGAGTACAATGCAACAAATGCCGTTTGTCAGTGTCAAGGGAGGGGGTTTTACTGATGGCTACATTAATCAGTTCTTCGGTTACTGCCCCTGGACCAGTCGTAACCAAGTCCTGGCTGTACCAATAATATGTCTCACCCTCCGGTCGCACTACAAAAGTATCCATTTGTTGCTGTGCTTCCATACCCTGCATGGTTGGAACTACGGCTATGCCAAATATCTGCATTAAGTCTCTGCCCAAGAGATTTACTGGGCATTTTGCAGAAACAACAATTTTGCTTTTCTGGGTCATTCCTGAAACGGGGTCAGTTATTGCTATGTCATGGGAGAGTGGCTCCCAATACAGCTGTCCATTAGCTGGTTTCACTAGTATGTAATCTGGTGATTCTGAATCTTCCGGTAATTTGGAAGGATGTATCAGTGTCCGTGAAGCCCCTGAGTCACACAAAAATTTGACTTCCCTCCCTTCTACCAGAAGTGTAACTTCCGGTTTTGTGTCTGCTAAGTAGAGCTCTAGGCTCAATAATGCTAAGTCCAAAATTTCATTTTCTTCATCATCTATGAACTCATGTACATCCTCTACCCCTTCTGTCACATCCTCTACCCTAGCTACCACACTTGCATTTGTCTTTTCCTGTTTGTTCTTATCCAGTGATTCCTGACTATCATATAGTCATTCCTCACCCTCCTTATCTTCTGTAGTTACCTTTTTATTTAGCCTGCAATCCCTTGCCAAATGTCCTTTTTTCCCGCATTTAAAACATTCATTCCTTTTCTTTCTTTCTTCAAAATCATCTGATCGTTTATCAGATTGTTTGTTTCCCTGGGCATTTTTCTTACCCTTTTTCCCGGTTTGTACTACAAAAACTTCTGACCCATCTTCTACTGCAAATACTTGAGCTTTCTTTTTCTTTTTGCTATTAAAATGCCTTTTGGCATGTCTTGCATATTCAAGTAATGACTGTAATCTACTTGTACGATGATCTACCATGTGCTTTGTAATAAAGCTGCTAATGGGAGTAATGCTGCCTTTTAAGAATGCATTCTTTAGCTGCTGCTCATATGGGGAATCATGTGTTTGATCTTCAGGTATCTGCATTCCGCAATGGTTATTGAAACATTCTAATAATGTAGCGTAATATCTATCAACAGTTTCACCTTCTTGTTGTATGCACTGATTAATGCAAGTCCAATCAGCCCTAGGCTTCCATTTTTCAGAGATTTGGTCTGTCAGACCTTTTACTGTGTTATCCAGTTCTGCATTACTATGTGGGAGTGGTCTGAGCTCTGCGTCACGGGGATTCCAGTTGCCACTGATCATGTGCCAATCTGGACCTACAATTTGTCTAACTACTTTTTCCTACTTCTTCTCCATTCAAATGGTAACTTAATCTCATACCCTGTAAGTCTTCTAAGAATTTTCTAAAATTAACTTTCGGATGGGGAAATCCCTCTGTGGCTTTCCGGATATCTTCAGGTGTCCACGGTCTATAAACTAATAGAGTCAGATCCTGTCCTGCCTGTCCTGCCTGTGGATTTGGTACTTCTATGAGTGGAAATATCTCTTCCTCACTCATAGCTTGTGAATTTTTATTCATTTCATATAATTCAATCTCCTCTCTAAAGTTACGTGTTCGAGACCTAGTCTCAATAGGATCCCTGACAAATGGTTTTGATTTTGCAGGAACAGCTGGGTATAGCAGAGGTGGATTAACTTGTCCACTCACTTCGTATTCTGGTAAGGGAAAAGGAGGGGGCAGAGGAGGGGCCATTGCTATTACCAAGTTATTATCTTCTTTGTCTAAGAACATTGCTTTTGAATTTGTAATCTTTTTTTCTCTCCTCAAGCCACCTATTACCTGGGGGACTCCTAATTGCCGTTGCTTTTTTAGCTGACCTTTTGCATCTGTTTTAAGTTGTCTGACGAGTTTAATAAGTGAAGATTTATCTAAATTACCATCAAATTTGTATTTATCAACCCATTTCGTATAGTACTTAACATTATCGGCACGCTGTAATTGCATATATTTCGCGTCTTCGGTTTGGGGCAGGTCTCGGGAACTTTTCGTACACTGATTTCCCATGTTGCCTTAGCTACGCTGTAAATTGTTACATGACCCTTCTTATCACGTGGTACCACAGTTTTACACCTTTTCACAGTTTATCTAGAATAACAGTCTACCTATTCTGTTTCCCTGATCTATGAAAAGACAGCAACCTTTTTGTCCCTGATCTGCACATGCAAATCTTCCTGACAAAAAACAGTTCTGCAACTAGTCCCAGATCTAAAACAGAAAAAGGTAAATTCCTGCTTACCTGACCCTCCGTGAATTGATCCACCGGATTGTTGACTAGTCCTCCAATCCCAGATCAGAAACAGTGGCTGGCCTCTTTCGAACAACAATTCAGTTGGAGGTCTTTCAAAACAGAAGAGCCAATTTGGCCTCTTCTCTGTATGGGTACATGCCACCGGGGCCCAATTCTGACCTAGGCCTAGAGCGAGAGGTACTTTCCAGTCCGAAAGACCAAACTGTCAAAGGAAAAATATACTTTAAAAATGATCAAAACACAGTAGGTTCAGGTTAAGGCACTTTAATCTTGCAGCAAGGAGACAAAAACATGCTATTACAGAGTTTGTCTAACTAGAAACAGGAAATACTTTCATTTTTATACACTTTCTAATAAGACATTGCCTACCAAGCTGACGTAGCAAATTACAAGTCTTTTCATCATCACTTGTTGACCATTAGTCTCATGAATTTCTGCTGATTTGTCAGTTTTTGTGAGAAACTTCCTAAGGAAAACAACGTGGCCCTGGTTACCCAGTTAGGTACATGTTATGTTACCATTCAAGGTACTATGGCTAATTCAAGCACAAAACTAGCAGTTCATTTCTCTAATAATCCTTTGTCTACATTATCTCTAAGCTTCTGCAGCTGTACATGTTCTCATACTTTGAACAGAGCTGATTGTTTAGAATCATTACATTTACAGAATATAGCATTGTTCATTCATTCATTCCTGACCTAGCAGATAAGTACCTGCTTCTCAAGTACATTTCCAAAAAGCATAAACATGAATATTGCTGTGCTAGCAATTACTAGGTCAGAGGGCATCTTGCAAGTTTCAGAAAGCACACTGCAGTTCCAAAAAGCATCTTTTTCAGTTCTCATATGAAACTCAATTTATATATAAAACAGTGCATGTAAAATAGAATGAAAAACGTGTTAACTCTTTTAACTACTAATTAGCATTAAGCATACACACATTAATACATATTTTTCTAACAAATACCCTACTTAGGCACAGTAGAAAAGTTTAAGGAATAAAAACCCCTTTGCTCCCACTGGATTGACAACTGGCTCACAGGTAAGATGCAAGACATCAAAATAGAGGATGCGACCTCCACAAATACACTGGTCACCAATGGAGTCCCCCAGGATTCAGTGCTGGGACCTCTTCTGACCAGCATCCACTTACTAATGGGCTCTGGCTAAGTGTACAATTGACTGCAAGCCAGGATCATTGATCACACCCCCCAAAAGTCACTGCCATCATTCAGGAAGGCTTTTCCCAAACAAATAACTGTGTCAGTGTCAAGGACCAAAGCTAAACACTATGACATTGATGACACGTACATAAGAGATGGCCCAGTAGTTCAGGTTTTGGTAACTCTTGTGGACAGTTAACCTAACTTTTGACCACCATGTATCCTCTAAGGTAAAGATGTTATTCTATATTGTACATTTGACAAACAAGGGGATTACCTCTGCATCTAGGGATGCCTTTGTCCTCCTCTACTTTCAGCTAACATTAGACCAACCATTTAGTATAATACCACTTCTGCCATGTATCTGTCTAGACACATGCAACAACTGTAACACCCTTAGAGACACCTGAGACTGCTGGAAGATTAGAAGCTTGAAAACAAAGCATGTGGATTACATTTTGCATCCAGGAAAGTTCATTTAAACTACATTTACATCACTGCATTTATATTATCTTTTAAATCAGTTGTTTGTGTTGAGTTCACTCTTTATCTGAAGTTAAAACTATTAATTTAAGGTGTGTTTTTCGTATGCAGTGCTTTTTGATTTCTCTTCTAGGCCAAGGATTTCTGACTAGGCACTCATTTTATTGCATTTTAGTAGCTCTCTTCTGAATCTGAAGGTATAGCAATACATTAATTTGGGTTTTACAGTATCCATTATTATTTTTCAGAGTTCTTGAGATTACATTGATCATCTAATTCTGTGCTGTAGTCACTTTTCAAACTTAAAACAAAAAGACAGCTTTAGCCAGTTGTGTGAATTGCATTCGGAGCCATTAATAATTAACTCCACCCCCTTGATATTTTACATTACACATGCAGTCGTCCATCTTAGCCTTTGGACTGCTGGAACATGAAAAGCTTGAAAACTAAGCAAGGACTATATCTTTCATCCAGGAAAGTACATTTAAACTGCATTTACTTGTTCTTGCTCTTTATCTGAAGTTAAAGCTATTACCTTAAGGCATTTTTATTATCTACAGGGCATTTTTGGTTTTTGTGCTGGCCTGAATTGTTCTGATTGGGTCCTCTGTTTATTACATTTTTATTAGCTATCTTCTGAATGTAGTTCCCAACCACCCACCCAATTCCTCTTGTGCTTTTAAACTTGGAGGCTTTTGTGCTGCCCTCTTCTACTTTATATCTGGTGGTGGAAACTCCTCCCAATCTTATTTTCTGTATACTTGGCCCTAAAAGTTCCTTCCTGTTTTATCTCCTCTGATCATCCTACTGGTTACTGTCAGAAGAAACTGGGAAGGCCCTTCCTTAGTCTGTTAGTGTACTTTGAAATTGTCTTAAAGTGTGTATGTTCCTCACTGCTGGGTTGCCTGATTTGAATCACCTTGAAAGTACTTGTAGCTAATTGTTAGATTTGTTTCTGGCACCTTTTCACTTTTGGTAACTGAGGTGTGTTTTTAAATTATGAAGGCTTGGACTGCAATTCTGTTGGCATTAGAAATATAACCCGGTTTATCTGAGTTGGAAAAAACACAGGGATGATTAAAGTGAGAATTAATTGTTGTAGCTAGTTGCTTAATTTGTTTCTGATACCTTTCATGTTTGGCTAACTAAAGTGTGTTTTTACATTAAGAAGATTGGGACTGTTATTCTAGTGGGAGTAGAATTGTAGTGGGAGGAGAAAGAAAGCCTGATCTGTGTGACCTACAAAACACAAAAGTAGTCATAAAATGATAATTACTTGCTATACCTAGTTATTTGAGTTACTTCTGATATCTTTTCTCTATTGACTAACTAAAATGTGCTTTTACATTAAGAATACTGAGATTGCAATTCTAGAGGGAGTAGAAAGGTAGCCTGGTCTATCTGAGTCAGGAAACACACAAGGGAGCTTAAAGGGGCAATTACTTGTGGTAGCTGGTTAATACCTTTTCACTTTTCACAAACCGAGTGTGATTTTACATCATGAGGACTGGAACTGCAGTTCTAGTGGGAGTAGTAAAGCAGCCTGATCAGTCTGAGTTGGAAAACACACAGTGAGGATTAAAATGAGATTGTTTCATCAGCCACGACTTATTACAGATTTAGTTGTTTGGTGTTAATCTGCAATTGAGAGTTACTTTTGTTGTGCTTTTTCATTCAGAAATTGCAGAATCATCCATCTTGTGGAAGAAGGTGTTTACTTGGACTTTCTGAGTTGGGAAAAAATTGCATGAAACTCAAAGTGTAGTTGACATAAATGGAACATGCCGGAAATACCAATATGTGTCTGAAAGGATCCTCAATCTATGGAATAAGCTCCACATCTACATGAAGCAGAGTTCATCCCTGACATTATTCAAAAGAAACTTTGATCAATGGATTTAAAATCGCAAATTCACCCCTGGTCTAGCCAAAATGACTTAGATGGACAAAGGTTGACAATAAGTAAATGAATCCACAATTAACATACCTCCCCTAAATAAAGCTTAGCTACCCCTTTACTAACATACCCCACAATATAGGAGTCCAAGGCACTTGGAGATAAAACTGGGTCAGGTTGCATGGCTAGGCTTGTAAAGACCTGGTGGTCATTAGCTTAATATAAACCTATGAACCTATGTAAAGGACACAAGACCACAATAATATGCCTTATATGGCCCTCCATAAAACCCTATCACTATATTCAGTCTCTTGCAGACTGCTAAGAATTGACCTGTGTCTAGCATACAAGGCATTCTCAGATCCATTATTGATGGACTTACTTCTCAACTGCAAATCAAATTGTATCAGAAATTCTCAATCCAGGAACCTAAACCTCATCTGCAACATTAAAAGAATAGTATGGAGGGACAGATATATCTCACAGAGGATGCAACTGCTCTGGAGCAAATCCACATAAAATAAAGCTTATCCCTGACCACATTCAAGTCTAACTTAGATCAATGGATGGAAGATAGGAAATTTACCCCAGTACTCCCCTTGTACTACTAATAGACAGAGGCATCTTCTAAATGATTAATCCTGAAGCATGGATGCCCTGCAGATATCAATACTTTGATCTCATAATTATCCCTAGAGTAATATATAAATATATATCTTAGAAAAGTTTAAGTGAACATAAACTCCAACAGGATAGGTTAACTTTAAGCACTAAATGTGATAACTGACTATGCTTAAAATGGACTTCAAGGGCAGTTAGTCAAGTACTAACCTATGAACATTTAGGAATGAGAGACAGACAAAAAATACTTAGGGATAAAGGCTCCAAATTAGAACAATTCTAAATATTGCTGTTATATACTCAGAAATTGCTACAATAACAATGTTTACGTTGGCAATGCATTTTCTAAAATGTCTGAAAGTCAAAGATTTGTCAGTAATTAATGATTGCATTCCTCTCTGATTTGCCAGAAAGAAATTTTTAAGAATAGATCAAAATTAAGCAAAGTTAGAGACATTCTGCAAAATCAGGAATAGTTTCAACTTGGTTTCACAAATACAGCACCAAAAGAGTAAATATTGCAGCAGTAAAAGCAGGCTGCAAACTGAACAAACAATAAAAGGGTAACTTGCAGACCAAATGTATTAGCCAAAAACAAGAACATTCTGTAAATTCCAAGACAGTTTCAAATGAGCTTCATACAAAGATTGACCAAAGTAGACAGTCCAATTTATTTTGCAAAAATGCACACTAGCCTTTAATGCTCTACTTTAACAATGTAGATAGCCCCCACCAAAGAAAAAAAAACATAACTATTCCAATTTATTTTGCAGAAATGCACACTAGACAGACATTAAAACAAGACCTTAAGCTAAGTGGATGAAGAGGATAACATTTCTTTGCATAGCTAGCCACCCTACTGAAAAAAAATATTTATTTCACATGAATGCATACTAACCAGCCTTTAAAGTAATATGAAAAGAACAACATTGCTGCCACTCCCATATTTATTCATACAAATGCACACTAACCAGCCTTTAATATCAGAATTTAAATTGGGCAAGTGAAAAAGGCAAGCTACTTTCATTCACAGCACAACTAGACAAAGCCCCCTCCCAAAAAAAAAACATAAACACTCCAATTTATTGACACAATGCTCACTATCCAGCCTTAATGGCACAATTTAAACTGAGCAAGTGAAAGGACAAGTTAGATTAATCCACAGCCTAGCTAGCTACTCCCTACCACACTAAAACAAAGCAGAGCAGGAGAACAATAAAGAAAGAATACAAACATCCAATTTTAAACTATTCAAACAAATGTATATACACATACACACACACACACACACACACACACACACACACACACACACACACACACACACACACACACACACACACACACACACACACACACACACACACATACACACACACTAGAAAAAAAAGTTAAATCTTCAAATTATTTCATCCATGACACATTAGCCTTGCAATTCCCTGCCCTCCTCCAAAACTAAGGAAGAAAATCTGGTTATCTTCACTTTAAAAATATATATATATACTTAACATCAATCTTGTAGTCCACAATGCCCTAGTTGACTGCTGACTTCAACAAAAACAGTGCTGTGATTAATCTGGCTCAGTTAAAAAAAAAAATTTTCCACTGTAAAGTTCATTACTACTACCAGTAAGCTGCGGATTTTAACAATACACATGCTGCTCTCCAGTCTCATCTTCCGTCTCTCTTCCATTCATTCAGTCATAGTACACATGTTGCTCTTATATACTCAGAAATTGCACAAAATGCACGCACAAAAAATGGAAAAAAATGTTAGTTTAAGCTTTTCACATTTTGAAAGCAAAATGTTTTTGCAAGTGGAAAATCAGGAAATTTTAATAATAAGCTGATCTGGAAGGCTGCATTTAAAAATCTCACCCTTTATTTTTGCACTCAGAGGGTGGGATGCCCCCTCCACTCCCCTTTAGTATGGCTCTAAGGACAACATCTCCACAGTCTGACCACTTTACCTGTACTACAACACTAATGAAAGGAAACAAACACTTTCTTGTAACTATGATGTGCCTATATGCAACTCCTATATGGAACACGAACCCACAACTTTGCTTGTCTGTAGTGTATAAATCACTTCATTTATTAGTTGAGCTACAGTACTAATGAGGCAAATGGCTACAGGGTAACCTACACCACTTGGTGTCACAAGCTTGCAAACTGAAAGACACCTAAAGTGTGCAACCCTAAGAGTAAATAAACCCACAACTTTCCTCACTTGTAAAATGTTAAATACTTTATTAACAGGCTAAGCTACAGGCTACAGTAGAAGTGACACAAAATATTTCAGGGGAAACATACAGCAGTAGGGTATCATACATTTGCAAAATAAAAATAATGCCAGTTGGTAAACTAGGTAGGCCCACTGGACACACAGTCTCTACAAGAGTGGTCTGAGACCAAAATCGTGTTAAATAACTTGCTTACAGTCATACAGCAGGCAAAAGGAGTCTGTGGAATCAAACCTTGAACAGCTGCAGGATTGAGGTCTAGATTACCTTAAACCTCCATACCAAACTGCAAGAATCAAAAATGAATGAATGCAACACCATGGGAACTTTTATACACAATTGTCTTTACTTGTAGTGTGTAACATACTTTATAGGCTGAAATACAGTAGCAGTTGTACAAAACAGGCATCAGGAAAATTCACAGCAGTTTGATGATATGCATATGTAAAACGAAAGCATAAAAGGGACAAAAAGCATATAATCCTGAGAGGACATAAGCACACAACTTTCATCACTTGTAATGTGCAAAGCATTTCCTTTACAGGCTGATCTACAGTAGCAGTGAGTCTAAGGGCTTCAAAAAAACACAACAGTTGTGTTATATATTTCCTGAATGAAAGAATACGTTTCAACTATACCTCCTCAGCATACCATCTTTGGGGTATAATCCATTATCCGCAGGCATAGTTGTCAGTGCAATACTTTTCAAGGGGATGACCTCATATCATGACAGCTGTAACCTATGTTGCATGTCCCAATTACCATGCAATGTCACTCAGCTCATGTGCATGGCCAGTGCTGACTAAGGCCAATACACACTGCATAATAGCGATTTTACTTATAGCTGAAGGCATGAAGAGCAATGTTCCCCTCAATAGCTGTACATGGGTATGGAAGTTGCTGTTCATGAACCATCATTCACAGCACAAGCACAAAAGGTAACTAATTTATACACCCTTTGTGGCAACTGAGTATATCTATTGTTGATGAAATTATAGAGTACAAGTGGTAGTATAGGAAAGAAATCCAAAGGGGAAGTAAACAGAATAGAACCGAAGGTGAGTAGCAAAGTAATGAGCAAATGGAGGTTGAGCAGATTGAGCAATTCTTTATTTATTTATTTATTTTTTTTTTTGCAGGAGAGGTGCCTAGAGGTGCCTATTTTTCATGAATAAAGAGTAGTTACGTTGGGGAAGGAAGGACGTTACATTACAGAAGAGGATTATGTTAAGTAGTGGGGGAAGACAGATAAGATTGAAAGCATGCATGTTAACACAATGAGGGAGGTGGAACACAATGATGAAGGATATATCAGGCAGACAGAGTGTAGATGATGAAGAAGGAAGGGGAAGACTGAGCACCCAACATGCTTGACAAAATAGGGAGTGGAACACCAGGATAAGGAATAGGATGGGATGCCTGCAGCTACAGTTTCTGCCAGCTCTGACCCAGAGGAAGATTACTCACCCTGCCATGTTATCAGATGTGCAAATGAGAGTTGAATCCTCTACATATTGTATTAGGGTGGCCTGTTGTGTGGAATTATTGAAGGTGTTGGTGAAAATGTTAAAGAGGAGGGGACCAAGGATAGAGCCTTGTGGTACACCTGTGGTGACTGGCAGGTGAGGAGACAGCATGGAGTGCCATTTCACTGAGTGATACCTATTGGACAGGTAGCTTTTGAACTACAGAACAATGGGATGAAAGAGACCTAGTGAGGACATTTGAAGTAAACGTTTGCTGTGACAAACTGTATTGAAAGCTTTAGAAAGGCAGTGCTAGTACCCTGGGAACGACAGAAGCCATGTTTTGTAGGGGCTAGAGTTCTTCCTGCAGGAGATAGTCTAGCAGTTGTTTTTCAATACATTTTTCAAGTATTTTGGCAAGGGATATAAGATTGCTATAGGTCTAAAGTTATTAATATCTGTTGCATTTCCTCCTTTGTGCAGAGGGATAATGTGTGACCTTTTCCAGAGAGGAATAAAGTGGGATTCCTGAACTGACCTATTAATAAGGATTGAGACAGGATAGGCAATGCTACTGGCTGCTGTTTATAGGTACTCACTTGGAAGGTCATCAACTGAAGAAGAGCACGGTTTAAGTTTGTTTAAGAATAGTTGTATAAAGGATGTGGGCACAGGTTTGAAGGTGAAAGTGGATGAGGTGACTTATTGGGCAGGGTTAGGACTGGATTAGATATTGAGGAATCATTGGTTAGAGATGAAATACTATCTATAAAATAAGAGTTGAACTGTATTGCAGTTTTTGAATTGTAATTTGTTGGGAGAAGGATTTGGGTTGAGCTTTTGGCCAGGATGTAAGATTTCTTTAATGGATGTCCAAGATTTTTTAGGGTTGTGTTTAGTATTATTCTGAAAGTTATTATAGTAGTTTTTGTCTTCATTTATTTGCCTTAGTACAACTGAGAAGCATTCTGAAGTTTTTAAGACATGTTGGTGTTTTATATTTTTCCCACTCTTTCCATGCTTTTTCTGTGTCCTGCATTAGCATTCTACTCTTTTTGGCTGGCCAAGTTGTATTATTTGTTTTCAGTTTCCTCCTTGCAGGAGGTGCAAGGCTAGTTAGGGTATTTTCAAAAATTGTATTGAATTCAATTGCAGCATTATCTAAAGGGCAGATTATTAGGAAGTTCCAGTTAATAGATGATAGTGTATTATACCATGACCCCCAAAGCGTGCACACGCGCTGGCCAGCGTGCACATTGTAAATCGAATAGTACTAAAAAAAGGTCCAGTCGCCGGACTTTTTCCATTTAGTATAACTCACTTTAAAACACTGTTAAACCTATGTTAAATGGGTTTAAACAACATTACAGCAAAAAAAAAGCAACAAGATCTCCGTTGCTTGTTTTAGCCTATTCTTAATATAAAACCCCATAACATAACATAGAAACAAAAAAAAAAAAAGCGAGAAAAGCAGATCTCCTCTTGTTTTTTTTTGTTTTATGTATGTTAATGGGTTTAACACAACAGAGACAAAAACAAAAATAAGGACATCTCCGTTGCTTTTTTTAAAACCCATCGCCTAAACATAATTATATGTGAAAAGCTAAAAAACAAAAAAAAGCTTGCTTTCTCCTCGCTTTCTGCGCAACTCTGATGCTGCTTGCCTCACGGCTGCCGCGATGCCAGACGCGCGTACGGAAGATCGGAAGGGGGAAGGGCAGTAAACAGGCATTATAATATGCCATTTAATATAATAATTTTTTTTTATAATAATAATATGATAATAATAATAACTTCTGGAACTTATCATAGGCTGTATTTACCTACGTTGGCACCCTTGGGGTCCTTGGCCTTCACCCTGGGGACCAAACCCTGCAGCATCAACCCAGCAAAACCGACGTAACCGTGGTACGTATAATAATGAACATTTCAGGATGAAACTTTGAAAGGTTACATGTTGTTTTATAAATATGCTATTTGGGATGTATGAAATGTGTAGTTTTTTTTTTTAATTTCTCCAACTTTTTTGTTTTTTTAATACCATGTCGGGAATGGGCCTGATTTCTAAGTCAAAATAAGATTAATGTTCATGAAATTGGCATTATTTCAATCTTTGATGTTAGCCAGAAGTGCTCTTCACACCACCGCAATGCTCCCAGTAATAACTTCTCCTGCAATTCATATGGAGTTACATGTATCGGTAACATATACGTATAACTGTAAATTCTTTTTTATAAGACCCATTGCTCCTACTACTGTTGGAACTGTCTGGATATCCTTCTTCCACATTGCCCTCATTTCTGCCTGCAAATCCTGGTATTTTTTGACATTGTGTCTCTCTGTACATAAGGCACTATAGTCACTGAGTGTAGCAATTTCAATAATCAATGCTACTTTTGTCTTCTTTTCATGGATAACTACATCTGTTTTTCTCACATCCATTTTTGAACTATCGGTAATGGGTGATCCCACATGATGTAAACTTCATCATGTTCTATAATGCTTTGTGGCTCATGTATCCAGTGCTGTTTAGCTACTTCAATATTATACTGTTTGCACAATCCTCAATGCAACAGTCTTGCCAGAATATTATGCCTTTCAGTATACAGCCCTTCGAGGAACATATAGTCTTGGTATGCACTGATTTTTATAAATCATTTAATGAGCATGAAGCATCCTTCTTGTTTTCCTGTCCAGCCTATCCAACACCTTTTGGGGCCAGTCAATCACTCCAAAACTGTACATTAGGAGAGGAAGAGCAAATTGGTTTATAGCTTGTTCCTAGAAGTCAACATTGTTTTCAGTTTTAAGTCGACATTTTACTCACATTTGTTCATGTTTTATTCTTGATCCTTCATCAGTTCTCAAATATTTCCTCTTGCTCAAGTTCTTTTATATCACATTCCTGCCCCAAACTGATGTTTTCCTGGTGCTGCAGCTTTCCTGCTTTAAAGGTTGGTTTTACGCAATTATCAAGACCGAATGACAATATTGTATCATCTGAAAAAGTTTTAACCACTTGCAGCTGTGCTTTCAGTTGATCATCTGATGAACTATACAGTTTTAAATTGTTCACAAAATGAATGAGAAGTCTTTACACTGTAGCCATGTCCTAATCTGTTAAGCAGATAGCTTAATGGGTTAAGATCAATACAAAAGAGCATAAGTGACAGAAAGTCACCCTGGTATATCCCCCTTTGGATTTTAATCCCTGAAATAATAATTTGTCCTTTATCGTGGCTTAACTGCAAGATGGTTTGCCACTGTTTCATTGTCTCTGTAATGTAATTGATCAGAGTAAGGTGCATCTATACATTTTTAGGCAGTCCTTTATCCATGAGTGTGGGATACTGTCAAATGCTTTTTTGTAGTCTATCCATGCCATACTTAGATTCTTCACCTTTTTACAGTTCTCCAATATGACTTTATTTAACAGCAAATGATCCTCTGTTCCATATGACTTTCTTTTATTACTCTTTTTGTTCTATTCCCATGCTTGAGTTTTCTTCTAAATGACTATAAATTCTGTAGGGCATCAATTACAGTGTATAGTTTATAGGTTGTCAGAAGTCAAGTTATTGGTCTATAGTTTTTAGGATTGCTTGCAGGTTCACTCTTAAGTAGGAGCATTGTTTTTCTTGTTGTTAACCATGTTGGTATCTGTTTGGAGTGTGCATACAAATAGTTCTTACTCATGGTTAAATCTTCATGTAATGATGTTAATACTTTAAGCCAGAAGTTAGGTACTGCATCTGGGCCTTGAGATTTCCAGTTAGGAGCTTTTCTTAACTTTGTGTCAATCTCTCTGGTCATTACTTCATTCCATTTCATATCCTGTACACTTGAACTTATTATTATTTCTTTTACTTCTTCCATCCATTTAGAATCTTTGTTATGTTCCACAGGATCTTCATAGATATTTCTCCAAAATATATCTATTTCTTCTTTTTTTTGGTGGGGTTTCAATTTCTTTTGCCTTGTTTCCCAATTCTCTATAAAACATTTTTGGGGCATCAATAAATTGCTTATTTTATACTTTTATTTTATGCTTTTCTGAATATCTTCTAAATTTTTCTGCCTGTGCTGATATTTGTAGTTTATTATTTGCGATAGTGCACGATCGATCCTAATCTGTTCTGGTACTGTGCATTGCTTTTATCATGTCTATCTTTCTGAGTATTTTTGTTGATCTGTTCCCTCTTCTATAATCTTCTAACAGTAACACCTCTTGTCTTAATTATTTTATAGCTTTCTCTATTTATAATTCCATGATGGCATTTGATTTCTCCCTTTCCTTCCCTTATTGCCTGGTATTTTGTGGTAAGACTTTTATCTGTTATTAATATAGCTGCACAGTAATATGTCCTATTTACTTCTGTTATATCACATGAATCCCTCTCAACAACCCTAATTACTGTGTTCATTTGTTTTATCAAATTTCTAACTTTTGGGTTTTATTGATTTTCTGTAGTCTGTTTCGTTCATTGATCTTAATATGTCTCTCCATCTCTGTTAAATAAAGTAATTATTCTCTTAGATAATTTTCTTCTAAACTGAGTGCACATTCTTTGTTCTCCATTTCCTGCGAGTATTCTACAGAAAATTCCAGAGCATCGCCCTGTGCCACATTCTCTTCAGTTTCATCCTGTGTCATCCGTTGCTCTTACATAGGGAAACTCACTGGCCTATCACTCCACAACATTGACCGTGTCAGAGTTGCCACAGTTTCCTGTTCCTTCACTTGCTGTGCAAATCCAACTGGACTTTTGTACTGGTTTCCTGTGGAAGGCTCCAAAGTATCTTCATATGACAACTGATCAGATGTTTTCTGCTCCACTGGTTTCTCCTTAATTTGGGAGCCCATCACTCTATCCTGCTGTGATGTTATCAGAATTAGGATTTTCTACACTAAATCCTTCACTTTGCTGGTAATCCATAACCTCACTTTCTATTTCTTTAACTTCTCCATTACTAATGAACTTCTCTATCCTGTTGTGATGTTATCAGAATTAGGATTTTCTACACTAAATCCTTCACTTTGCTGGTAATCCATAACCTCACTTTCTATTTCTTTAACTTCTCCATTACTAATGAACTTCTCTACTTGCAATCTAAACAGTCTATTCTCTATCTCAAAAGCTCAGCACTTGCTCCTAAAGCATTTTTATATAGGTAAAGTACTTGTATACTAAACAAAGTACTACATTAGCCTAGAATCCCCTTGAGTACCCATTTCCCTATAGGTCCCTTCTGACTCAGTTACACAGCAAACTTTTTCACTTTTTCTAGCATGTTGAAGAGTCAGTTGCTAGCATCCTCTCCTGTTCAGCTGGTGAATCTGGGCATCTTGAGGCAATGTTACAATTGCCTCATGTACACAACCCACTCCTTCTCCCACAAAACACAAATACATGTGAGAGATGCAACTATATAGCCAAACTGGAGGCTGAGCTCTCTCAACTCAGGACTGGCAAGACCAGACAGGAGGAGACACACACCACAAACCCAGTTTCACATAGAACTATCACAACTGCAAAACAAACACATAAACACACAAAGACATACTCGGAGGCACTGATCAAAAATCTACCAAAACTACAGAGGCCTCCAAAGCAGACACCCAAGCAACTGCCACCTCAAGACATAAGACATGCAACCCATAGTTCTCAAAGTCAGTGTGCTAAACAGTCACAGTCCTTAAGGCCAAACACAATGCCAGACACACTTGTTATAGGTGACTCCATAGTCAGACACACTGACGTCCCACTCAACAGACTGAACAAGGAAAAGATCACAGTAAGCTGCCTGTCAGGCGCTAGAATCCGCCACATAACACAAGCACTCAGGTCACTCCACTGCAAGTACAAGTATGACTCAGTCATTGTCCATGCCGGTGTGAGCGACCTGAGCCTGGACTACATGAAAAGAGACATAGACAGATTATGTAGCCCAGGCGGTATGACCCTGACCCTGAGCAGTATCCCCTCACCAAGAATGATGCCACAATACAGAGACAAAATGATCAGCTTTAATAATTGTCTTAATTACTGGTGTCATTCTAAGGGGATCAATGTCTGTCTGCCTGGGATGACATGACCTGTCACCCTGGGCTTCCGGATATTGGCAAAGGCTCCCCATAGTGCCTTTTTAGGCAAGGCTCAAATGATAAACCTACCTAGAAAACAAAATGGAAAACTAAGGGTAATACTGCTCAATGCCAGAAGTCTAAACCTCAAGATGCCCTCCTCAGTATGGAGCTGTGCTGTGACTGAAACCTGGTTCAAGGCTCCTGAGAGCACCCCAGCACTATCAGGTTATACCTCATATCATGCAAATCTGGACCGAACCACAAAGGAGGAGAGTATCCATATTCATAAAGGATACCCACACCTCCAGGTTAGTGGCAATGCACGAAGCATCGAGACCATCCAGGTGCAATTAACCATAGGTAAAACTGCCCTACAGTTGGTAACATGCTACAGACCACCTTCTCAAACTCAGGAAACCCACACAGCCTTTCTGAAGACACTGGAGTATGAATGTCTCTCCAAACACCATCATAATGGGTGACTTCAACTACCCAAACATAGACTGGGAACATTACTCAAGCCCCAACACCCTAGCCCAAAGGTTCCTTGAGTTCATAAACTCAAATGCTATGGAACAACTAGTCACCATTCCCACAAGAGGAGAAAATATACTAGACCTGATCATCACAAACGCTGCTGAAACCCTTACAAATGCCTTCTACGAGCACCTCCAGGAATGTATGGATCAAATCAAGACCCTTTCCACCAAAGGCAGGTGCCTGGTCTGGTGGACTCCAGCCATAAACAAACTCTACAACAAAGAGGAGAAAGCTACTACATGACAGAGCAAAATTAAAATCATCCAAGGCCAACTTTGAGAGAAAAATCTAATGACACAAAAAGACAATCATAAAGCCTTGTTTAGCTATGTAGAAACCTGGGGTGGAAACTCAGATATGCTCAATTAGTCCTAAATGATCGCCCCATAAGCTTGACGAGCCTTTTGCTTGCCTATAGGAAGGAGAGGAACTGAACGGAACTCATAAATAAAGACATTGGTGACCTACAGACATCCTGCAATTTGGCTTTTTTGCTTCAGATAAGGCCTCTTGAACTTGAGTAGAGCTCACTGAACTTTTTTCAACAGTCGCCAAGGCCATTGATGAGGGCAGTTCCAGTTCACACAGCCTACCCTGACCTAGCAAAGCTGCTCACACACTTTCGGGCATCACCATAAAGCTCAAAGCTAGAAGTAAACCATGTCACATGTCAGGTTGCAAACAGCTCAAGGACAGAACACACAGGACAGAGTTGCTGGTGCCAGAGTTACAGCTAAGCGGTCTATTTCGGTTGTCACACAGGTGTCAGTCCTGGGCCCCTCTTGCCCACAGGAGGCGGCCTGGGAGTTTCGGCAAACATACTAATCCTCTTTTCTACTTTCCGTCTTTGTTTTTCTTATTTTTTGTATTGCAAACATTTCCATATCTGGATGCCTTTGCCTGTATTTCTTTTCAAATATCTTTGATGCTGCTGTTTTTTATTGATTGGTTTTGCTTTCTCCTTTGCATAAATATTGCACCATATTAAATCCCTTTCTCTTTCCCATGTCCATATTTCTTCTTCAGATGTCTACTGCTCCTCTTGTTTCTCCTTATTTGGGGGACTCATTGTTACATCATGCTGTGATATAACCTGTGTTAGACTTTGTACACAAAATACTTCACGTTGCAGGTATTCCATAGTTTCAGCTTCTATTTCCTAACTTATTCTTTATTAATCTTCTGTTCTACATTCTCTTTGTGATCTTAATTTTTGTATTGTGAAATTTTCCATATTTGGATGACTTTTCCTGTATTTTTCTTCAAATATCTTTGGGGCTGCTTTTTTGTACTGATTAATTTGGCTTTTTCCTTTGTATAAATATGCGATCTAGTCATATAGGCTGGCAGATGATCACTGAGAGAGTCTGACATTGTACCTGTGGTGGAGTATTTGCTAGGGTATGATACTAGCATCCAGTCTAATAGAGAGTTTTACGTGTTGTTATAACATGTGGGGCTATTAATTAGTTGTGTGAAACTATGTAAGTTCACGCTAGATGCATATCACCTTGTTCTTGTGAACATTTTATGGCTATCCAGTGCTGAATATCTTCTAGTATAACTGTTTTGTTGCCAGGAGGGATGTAAAGGATGGTAATACATAAATGTTTATTTTGAAGAAAGCAATAAGAAACTTTGCTGAACTGAATTTTGGTGTTGGTTTCCTCTAAGGTGAAATGTGCTAGGTATTGGGAAATATTAAAGCAATACCACCACCTTTACACTATCATTACAGATAATATTATAGCCAGGAGGTAAAACTTCAGTGTTGTTTATGTTGGATTTAAGCCAACTTTCAGTTACAGTGAGAGCATTGGGGGGAATTTAATAAAGCCCACACATTTTTTTTCCATCTGGGCATCACGCCATGCTGCTTACATGGCTGCAAACATTTTTAGATTCAGTAAAGGCTGCTGAATGGCACACATGCACGCACCAATACAGAAACTTCTGTGGCAAGCAAATCACCTCTTAAGCAGGTGAATCTCATGCAAATGAGGCAGGTAGAAAGATCCTGCAACCAGATAGGCATCTCTTCAGATCCTGTATCAGTGTATGTAGTGTACACGGAAAAATACCGCATACAGGAGTCAGGAGCGGCCTTAGGACAACTGGTACCCTAGGCAAAAGGGCTCCATGGCTCCTTCCACCACACTAACTGTTGCCCCCATCCTGGTCTGCCTACACCAAATAAATACTGGAAAAGCACCCCTGCTAGACTGGCACCCTAGGCGGCCACCTAGTTAGTCTATGCCTAAGGCCAGCTATGACAGGAGTGTAGACAGACAAAAGGGGTTGTAAAAATGTAGATATTTGCACAGAAATGTCATACCACATACACGTATGACCAAAATTATCATTCTATGTGTCAGAAAAATAAAAGGAAATAAGTTAAATTCATTGTTTTAATAATCTGGGAATGTTTGCATGGCACACCACAGTATGCAAACATGCATTATAGAAAAATTTTAAAAAAGTGGGAAAACATTAATTAGTATGTGACTGAAATGTAGTACATGACTGTATGTGGAATCCCTATAATGATGCATTGGTTCTGTTACTAATGTGGTTGGGCTCTAAAGCGTGTAGTTTCCAGACTGTGAGCATGGATACCTATGTAAATGAAGTAGTGGCACTGAATAACAGAAAGGAGTACTCATGTCCAGATATCTCTTTCGTGTATGATAAGACCCATTTTGCTGTTTGCGCAGTAGGTAGCTGACACCAGGGGGGTGTGTTTACTGACATTTAAGCTCATTGCAGCTGAGGTGTGCATGTTTGCATGGTGAGCCATCTGGATGTGCATGTCCCCTACATAGGGTGTGTCTACTAATGTCTAAGCTTTGTTTACTTTCCCTGCATGTGTTTGTGTGACACACCGGCACGGTGAGCGTGTTTTAAAAAAAATGTATTTAATTAGCTTTGACCCTTATTTAGCCTAAAATTGGGCCATGAAATGATGATAATCATATTGTAGGCAGGTGCAATGCACGGTATGCACCATAGTTACCCAATCACACACTCTGCACTTACAGAAGAGCTCTATAAAGTATGCATACACTCTACATTCTGATTTTTCCCCAGTACCCTGCACCATTGCAGTACAGACTTGGGAATTTTAACTGAGAGATTGCTAGTGGCTGCTGCATGTCTACTACATCTGTATGTGCTAGATGCTAAAGTCAGTGCTGCTGCTGCTGACAATAGACCTAGATAGAGAAGGAGAAGTGTTCAGGCCCAGGGTAACCTTCCAGGAGCTACATGAGCTGGAGATTGTAGAGTGGTACAGGATGGACAGGGACATACTGCAAGAACTCACTGAGCTCTGCTGTCTTCAACTCAGACCCAGAGCCAAAAGAGGGGAACCCATCCCAGTGGAAACAAAGGTATGTGTAGCCCTTAGGATACTAGTTACAGGCACTTTCTAAAGACCAGCTAGAGGCATGATGGGGGGGTCTCACAGTCATCAGCATCCAGGGTATCCCACCAGTTCCTGGATGCCATAATACCACATGACAGTAAACACATTTCTTTTCCCCTCACTGCTGAAGCAAGGGTCAGCACTATGCAACACTTGTACCATGTAGCACACTACTGTGAAGTACTGGGTGACATAGATTGTTCTTATCTACACATCAAGGCACCTCCCAGTGAGAAGGGTACAATCTACATCAACTGCAATGCCCAGGGGATTATCATGAATGTGTGTGCTGGCAGCCCTGGCAGTTATCTTGACTCCCATATCTGACATGCATCAAAGCTGTACCAGATGATTGCTATATGGGATATCTCACATGGCCATTTACTGGAGGATACTGGTTATACCCTGAAACCGTGGATGGTGATACCCATCAGAAATGTGCACCCACCCAATGAAGAACACCATGATGAGAAACAAGCACAAACTAGGAACATCATAGGTCATATGCTTGGACTTCTGAAGTCATGGCTCTGGTGCCTCAATATAACTGGTGGAACCCTGCAGTACTCCATGCCACATGTGCACATATGTTCACAGTATGTGCTATGCTACATAATATGATCTTGTAGAAACAGCTGCAGCAGGATCGGCAAAGGGAAGGGATACATAGCCCCCCACCATTGCTTAGATCACCACAGCCACAGTCACAGGAAGACTGTGAGGAGGAAACCTCTGATGATGTCCCTGTAGGCAGACACAGGCATACCCACTATGCAATAGTTTTGGCTAAGAGAAAATGCCTAGCACATTCACTGACAACCTAGGGCCCTATGTACTGACACATTACTCCTACTCGCATACATATAATAAAATTGATGCCAGGCAACCCAAACAACCTGTACCTATCCATGTATAGGCGGTGTACTGCTTGAATCAGACAGAGTCAGCTCTGAACTAGTTTTGTCAACTGCTGCATTGACAAGGTAAGCCCCAAACCTACACACTACTTGTAAGGATTACTATAATATGCTATGGTATGTATGGATCCGCTGCAGTTATGCAAGGAAATATAGTGGGCTAGTTGGACTCAAGTAACATCCACAGTGGACTACAGTTACCCAGTCCACTAGTACATGTTCCTTGTTATTCACTAGGCCTCATGGTTGGAATATGCACTACAACAGTCAAGGTAGATGTCAAACAGTGGGCTCACATGATAGTTGGACTACTGTGTATTCCAGTGGAACATGCGTTATTGTTTCCCCACACCCAGCACAGTTTTGCCATATAACCAGTTTAACAGTAGGTCAGCAATGGTATATCAGCAGTCCAGGCAAACACAGGGCATTAACATAGAAATTGATCACACATTGTATCACTCACTGATGCAGGAATAACAACGTACATATGTATGCTGTTAATTGTGTGATGAATGACTACTCTCTGGCTGGCAGCTTGTGTGGCTCAGGCTGTGGTGATCTAGGGAAGTTAGCATGGGTGATGCCATTGATGGTTCAAATCTGGAAGTATCCACATCTTTTGCATGTGAGGTATTATTATGTTGGTGTTTTCACAGACTGGCAGTTTGTGCGTCGTGTAACATTATGATCCTCTGTCATATATTAATTACATCAGACAGCTGAAGAATGCCATAGGCATTTTGAGTGAAGGGCAACACAGCAGAAACAGGGACAGATGTCAGTGTCTGTAACACATAAAATCCTGGACTGGAGTACAGATAGCTGTGGGCTGGAGGCACTTCATAAGTACTGGCAATCACACTGGGCATGCTCTTACATTTAAGCACATTCCTGTTGCCCCTTTATCAAAATTACCTGTTATGTATACATACATACATATATGTAAATATATCCGCCTGTCACTATCTCTCTCTCACATAGTGTACCTATCTCTATGTATATTCAAATAGATATATACCTATATATATATATATATCTATATATATATATATATATATATATATATATATATATATATATATATATATATATATATATATATATACACACACACACACACACACACACACACACACATATATATATATATATATATATATATATATATATATATATATATATACACAAACATACTTCTGAGTCTCTCCCCATATATCTACATAACATATATATATATAGGGTCTACTTCATATGATCGAAATTTCATTTGACCAAAATTCATTTGACTGTGACCATATAACCTAAAGTTCATAATACTGAAAACTCACTTGACTGAAACTCATAACACACTGACACCTTACAATGGTAAATTTCAACATAGTAGTGGCAGTGTGTATAAGGTAAGTAAAAGGTATATGCCCTTTTCCCCACTGTAGTGCAATCCTGGATTTAGTATATATTGTTGGGGGGGTGTGGGGGCACAGCCCCCCACATTGGGGGGTGGGCGGTGTAGTCCTCCACCTATTTTAAATATTTTGAACCATGGACATGGATACTTAGAAGTCGAATAAATTACTCTTTTCAGAACACAATATATACCCAAACTATGTGGGGGGCTATGCCCCCTACACCCCCCAACAATATATAATAACTCCAGGATTGCACTACAGTGGGGAAGAGGGCAACTGCAGAATACCCGTGTGAAACCCCCACCTTACCTTCAAAGGGTATGCATATTACACTTCCCTAACATGTTTCTCTGCACTTTCTACACACACCTTGAATGACTCTCTTCTTGGAAAATGCTGGATGCAACCGCAATACTTAGTTGCACAAAGGACAATTAGCATGTAGTGACAAAGCAGTGTCCCCAGATCTTTGAGTCATATGAAATTAAATGCCATGAAAGAATTTATCATGGATATGAGCAGTAACACTGTTGTACACCTACTGACACTGGATCACATACTGTCTGTTATACTCAAGGCTAAATCATGCCTAGCAACTCTAACTAGTGGACCATATTGAATGTTTCACTATGCAATGGCTAACAGGAATATTACTCACTCTACCTATCATGGCCTGATAAGGTGTTTGCCAATATTAGGACAGCAGGCCATGCTGGAAACTGTGTAGGTTACCTGCTGAGTGTTATGCCCGCTGGTGGGTAGGTAAATGTCTGACAGCCATAATCTGGGAAGATAGCATTGGAAGATCTAAGTTGCAATGATGTCAGTCACCAGTGGATTTCTCCAGACATCATTGATGGTGTAGTTTCTAACCAGATTATTTAATGAAATCTTGGAAAGTAAGAGGATGCCTGAGGAATGGAGAAAAAGTGTTTTGGTACCGATTTTTAAGAATAAGGGTGATGTGCAGGCTGTAGTAACTGCAGAGGGATTAAATGGATCAGACACAGCATGAAGTTATGGGAAAGAGTAGTGGAAGCTAGGTTAAGAAGGGACATGATGATTAGTGATTAGCAGTATGGTTTCATGCCAGGAAAGAGCACTACAGATGCAATGTTTGCTCTGAGAGTGTTGATGGAGAAGTACAGAGAAGGTCAGAAGGAGATGCTTTGTGTTTTTGTAGATGTAGAGAAAGCATATGACAGGGTGCCTAGAGAGGAGTTGTGGTATTGTATGAGGAAGTTGGGAGTGTCAGAGATGTATGTAAGAGTGGTACAGGATATGTACGAGGGTAGTGTGACAGCTGTGAGGTCTGCGGTGGGAGTGACGAATGCATTTAAGGTGGAGGTGGGATTACATCAAGGATCAACTCTGAGCCCTTTCTCATTTGCAATGGTGATGGAAAGGTTGACAGACGAGATCATACAGGAGTCCCCGTGGACTATGATGGTTTCAGGTGACATTGTGATTTGTAGTGAGAGCAGGGAACAGGTAGAGGAGACCCTGGAGAGATGGAGATATGCTCTAGAGAAAAGAGGAATGAAGGTCAGCAGGACTAAGACAGAATATATGTGTGTGAATGAGAGGGAGGATAGAGGAATGATGAGGATGCAAGGAGTAGAGGTGGTGAAGGTGGATGAGTTTAAATACTTGGGATCAATAGTTCAGAGTAATGGTGAGTATGAGAAGACAGGTGAAGAAGAGAGTACAGGCAGGATGGCGTAGGTGGAGAAGAGTGTCAGGAGTGATTTGTGACAGACGAGTACCAGTAAGAGTGAAAGCGAAGGTCTACAAGAGTGTAGTGAGACCAGCTATGTAATGAGACCAGCTATGTTATATGTGTTGAAGACAGTAGCATTGACAAAAAGGCAGGAGTTAGAGCTGGATGTGGCAGAGTTAAAGATGTTAAGATTTGCACTGGGTGTGACAAGGGTGGACAAGATTAGGAATAAGTATATTGGAGGGTCAGCCTAGGTTGGAAGGTTTGGAGACAAAGTCAGAGAGGCAAGATTATGTTGGTTTGGACATGTGCTGAGGAGGGATGCTGAGTATATTGGGAAAAAGATGCTAAGGATGAAGCTACCAGGTAACAGGAAAAGAGGAAGGCCTAAGATAAGGTTTATGGATGTGGTGAGAGAGGACATGCAGGCGGGTGGTGTGACAGAGCAAGATGCAGAGGACAGGAAGAAATGGAAACAGATTATCCGCTGTGGTGACCTCTAATGGGAACAGCCAAAAGAAGATGATGATGATTGATGGCGTACCTCTTCTAGTCATTCCCTCTCTGCAGTCACAGCCACTGTCAGTGCCCTCTGACTGCCAAAATTAGCAAGTGATCGCATATGAGGAACTGCACTAAATCCCACAATGAACAAGCAGTCAACCATGATGGCCTGCGATACTCATTCAGTTGAGGTCTGAACAACTGACAAATACTAAATGCCAACAATTGCACAATACTTATCCATTAGAAAGTCATCCACCCATGGGAAATATAGTAGTGTCTGAAATCACACACAAATCACTAAAACGCTAAAATTTAATGAAAAGCTTTCGGGTTATCCACCCTTCATCAGCACATAAAAACAATAAATTCTCTAAGTTTTAAATAGAGGTACAATTAAAGTCACATGATCTAGCCAACCAAACAATTTCTATTTGTAATTTAGCATTTAAATCTATTTATTAACTAGCCTCAGCATATGTTGTAGACACATTCTATAAAATACCTAAAAAGTGAATACCAAAAATGAATATGTTATACTCATGGATAAAATTATACTATATTATATAAATGGCAAAAACAAACTAAAAATAATTGCATGAGTGCATGAAACAGACTAAGATATTCATCAAATATTTTCTCTCTGTTTTTTTACCAATATTGGTTTTAAGCTGACAGTACTATTCAAGCCTGGTAGTGAATCTGCCTGCAGCCTAAATATACATTCATATTCTCTCAGTTCAAGTACATTATTTATATCGCCCCCTCTTGGATCCATATTTAATACACTTATGCCCCTGAATTTAAATGTGTGTGTATGGAAATCCGAGATATGTTTATACAAACCATTGTTTAATACTTTCCTTTTTATTTCTGACTTATGCTCAATTATACGATCCTTCAATTTTCTCATAGTTTTTCCTATATAAAATGCCGTACATAATGTGCATGTTGCTAAATATACTAATTTTGTCGTATTACAATTTACTGAGCAGTTAAAAGTAAACCTTTCCTTAGTAACAGGATGCTAAAAATTCTCATTTAAATCAAAAATGTCTATGCAACAAGTGCAATTGAAGCATTTATATGTTCCCACTTTATAATGGGGTGTCACATTCTTGTTCTTAAAATCTTTATAACATAACATTTGTTTAAGTGTATCTTGATTTCTAAAAGCAAATTTGGGCTTTAAACCTATTAAATCTTTTGCTTCTGGCATTGCTAATAAGATTATCCAATTTTTTTCTATAATATCACACACTTCTTTTGTATTTCCATTGAATGTGGTCACATATCTTACTATATTTTTTATTTTTATTCACACACGCCTCTTGTACTGTTGTTAAAGAAGTCTTACTAAAAGTGGGTTTGTATTTATCTTTCCTACCTGAAAGGACCTCATTATATATAGTATCTATACCATGTGTTAGGGTAACCATTCTTAATAAATTCTTCCTTCATCACGTTAGCTTGATCTATAAAGTTATTATCCTCAGTATTGAGTTTGCTAACTCTTATTAACTGTGATTTAAGAATTCCTTTAAACATGTGCGGGGCATGCATGCTATTCCTTTTTAAATACCTATTCGCATGCACCTCTTTTCTATAGATCATAGTTTCTATTCTATTTTGTTTCTTATATAAATTCACGTCTAAAAACACTATATTGTCAGGTGAAGAAACCATTTTAAACTTCTAAAAACTTGTATTTGCATTTAAATATATCACATAGCTTTCCAAGTCTATATTGGTACCAGTCCAAATGAAAAAACAGTCATCCACAAATCTACAATAGGACTTTATGTTACTATTAAGCTCATTAAAATTACTTAATACATATTGTTTTTCCCATTGATATAGCACTAAATTTGCAAAGGTATTCGCTACTGGTGTGCCCATGGCTATACCAGTGATTTGCAGGTATGGAATACTATCAAAAATAAACACATTTTTAGTCAAAACCACTTCAAGGAGCATACAAATATTCTCTGTCTATCCTGATTGTAAATCTGTTTCACTACAAAGAAAGCTTCTTATAATTTCCACACCATAATCAATCGGAATGACTGTAAATAGTGAAGTTATGTCCAGTGTTACGAACAAGAAATTCTAATTAAACTCCTGCTCATACCACTTAAAAAGCTTTTCCAAAAAATGTGTAGTGTCCTTTATGATACTAGTACACCTTGGCAAATATCTAGCTAATTTTTTCTGCAAATATTTAGATATGGGCTCTATTATCCCTCCTTTGCCTGAGACTATAGGCCTCAAAGGCGGATCTTCTAAAGATTTATGGATCTTAGGAATCCCATATATTTGAGGTGTTTTGGGACAAGATACTGTGAAATAGTTAAATAAATCTATAGATATGTCCTGGTTTAATTGCATATCATAAATTACCATATTAACTTGTGAAATGTCATTTTTTATCTGTATAAAAGTTATTTGTTTAAATGTTGATGGATCTGCCAGAAAATTCCTGAATTTATCCATATATTGTGTTGTAATCATTATTACTGTTGCTCCGACCTTCTCCGCTTGCTTAATAATTATATTGTCATTCCCTTTCAAATGTTTAAGGGCTTTATACTCTTTATAAGACAAATTAAAAATGTATTTTATATTTCTTTTTGCATACAGGGATCTAAGCTCTTTCTCAACTATACTCAAGAAGGCTAGTAGTACTGGGCAGAGCTGTGGCATAAAAGTACTCAATTTTTTACAACCATAATATGACAATTTAATTATTAAGCAAGCGGACAAGGGCAGTGTACTAGTATCATAAAGGACACTACACATTTTTTGGAAAAGCTTTTTAAGTGGTATGAGCAGGAGTTTAATAAGAATTTCTTGTTCGTAACACTGGACATAACTTCACTATTTACAGTCATTCCGATTGATTATGGTGTGGAAATAATAAGAAACTTTCTTTGTAGTGAAACAGATTTACAATCAGGAGAGACAGAGAATATTTGTATGCTCCTTGAAGTGGTTTTGACTAAAAATTTGTTTATTTTTATTAGTATTCCATACCTGCAAATCACTGGTGTAGCCATGGGCACACCAGTAGTGAATACCTTTGCAAATTTAGTGCTATATCAATGGGAAAAACAATATGTATTAAGTAATTTTAATGAGCTTAATAGTAACATAAAGTCCTATTGTAGATTTGTGGATGACTGTTTTTTCATTTGGACTGGTACCAATATAGACTTGGAAAGCTATGTGATATATTTAAATGCAACTACAAGTTTTTTGAAGTTTAAAATGGTTTCTTCACCTGACAATATAGTGTTTTTAGACGTGAATTTATATAAGAAACAAAATAGAATAGAAACTATGATCTATAGAAAAGAGGTGCATGCGAATAGGTATTTAAAAAGGAATAGCATGCATGCCCCGCACACGTTTAAAGGAATTCTTAAATCACAGTTAATAAGAGTTAGCAAACTCAGTACTGAGGATAATCACTTTATTGATCAAGCTAACGTGATGAAGGAAGAATTTATTAAGAATGGTTACCCTAACACATGGTATAGATACTATATATAATGAGGTCCTTTCAGGTAGGAAAGATAAATACAAACCCACTTTTAGTAAGACTTCTTTAACAACAGTACAAGAGGCGTGTGTGAATAAAAATAAAAATATAGTAAGATATGTGACCACATTCAATGGAAATACAGTAGAAGTGTGTGATATTATAGAAAAAATTCGATAATCTTATTAGCAATGCCAGAAGCAAAAGATTTAATAAATTTAAAGCCCAAATTTGCTTTTAGAAATCAAGATACACTTAAACAAATGTTATGTTATAAAGATTTTAAGAACAAGAATGTGACACCCCATTATAAAGTGGGAACATATAAATGCTTCAATTGCACTTGTTGCATAGACATTTTTGATTTAAATGAGAATTTTCAGCATCCTGTTACTAAGGAAAGGTTTACTTTTAACTGCTCAGTAAATTGTAATACGACAAAATTAGTATATTTAGCAACATGCACATTATGTACGGCATTTTATATAGGAAAAACAATGAGAAAATTGAAGAATCGTATAACTGAGCATAAGTCAGAAACAAAAAGGAAAGTATTAAACAATGGTTTATATAAACATATCTCAGATTTCCATACACACACATTTAAATTCAGGGGCATAAGTGTATTAAATATGGATCCAAGAGGGGGCGATATAAATAATGTACTTGAATTGAGAGAATATGAATGGATTGTTAGGTTGCAGGCAGATTCACCACCAGGCTTGAATAGTACTGTCAGCTTAAAACCAATATTGGTAAAAAAACAAAGAGAAAATATTTGATGAATATCTTAGTCTGTTTCATGCACTCATGCAATTATTTTTAGTTTGTTTTTACCATTTATATAATATAGTATAATTTTATCCATGAGTATAACATATTCATTTTTTGTATTCACTTTTTAGGTATTTTATAGAATGTGTCTACAACATATGCTGAGGCTAGTTAATAAATAGATTTAAATGCTAAATTACAAATAGAAATTGTTTGGTTGGCTAGATCATGTGACTTTAATTGTACCTCTATTTAAAACTTAGAGAATTTATTGTTTTTATGTGCTGATGAAGGGTGGATAACCCGAAAGCTTCTCATTAAATTTTAGCGTTTTTAGTGATTTGTGTGTGATTTCAGAAGATTTCTGCAGTTCCATCAAAAGTATTGTTCAAAATATATTAGTGTCCACAGACCACAAACAGTTGAGCTATTAATCATGGACGTATGGACACAGGGAGAAATGCAGCCTTTCACTTTCAGTGGTTGGTGAGCTGTGGGGATGGATTCAATGTTGTACATCATAAACAGACAGGTCTGTGATTTAACTCCCTGACTTTCTTTTGCCATACTGAAGGTGGCACTCATCACACCTATCATTGTGTAAAATGGCACCCTCACTATGTCACTACACAGGCATATTTTGCAACTATAGCAGCCACACAGGTTCCATGGTAATGCAATACACATTGCAGATAACATGTCCTATGGAGTCCATGTCATGGCCGTACACATGTAGTTTGTCTCATAAATGCTTTTTAGGTGATGTGTATTGCTGCCATACAGGGAGGTGTCAGATCCCACTGTGTACCTCCTACCCATCCATGACAGGACTAATATATGTTTTTCCTGACCTACACACCTACAGTGTTATTGTGGTATACATACTACATGTTGGAGAGACAGGTATGTCACACAGATAATGTACCCTATATGTAACAGCCCCCCCCAATGCATGTGAAGCACACATCTGTTGTGACACACATCATGTTCAGGTTACACCATGGGATGCAGATCATGATGATCATAGCTGTTGTCAGACAAATGTCTGTACTAGACACAGGAAATGTGAAGATGGGTCATCCCCAGCACCACAGCTTGTAGATGTGCTAGCTCCCAACAACCTTGTGACACTTATCCAGGGTATTAGACCTTTTCACAGATTAGGGATGTATGAATACACTGTGTGAGGCCATTGTCCTTGTTAACCTGTTACACACATATGGACTTATGGAGCCATACACCTATTATGCTGTACCTTGCTGAGGACATATTTCTTCTGTGCAGATAGTCTATCCTGTGCTGTCATGTCTATGGCTGTATTGTTGCTATATGTCTACAGTTGTGCCCAACAATATACTGAAACAGAAACATAAACAGCTCTGTGACACACCTTTCATTGTGTAAGTATAAAGTCAATAAAACATCATACAACACAAGGTACACGGATTTATGGGGCTTATGCATTACAAATGTCAGCATACAGTATCTGTTAGTAACCACTGCAAGTAGCATAGCTAAACAATGCATTACACGAGGACATGTTAATTTATATAGTCACCCTGTGCATCAGACACATAGCTGCATTTCCCTGCATTGATAATGGTAAGACAGGGATGTGGCACAGTTATCATCACTTGCACAGGGTGTAGTGTTGGAGTGCAGGAGGACTAGGCTGACCCAAAAAGTTGACAACATGTGTGCGTCAGGAAGGAATGCAGGCAAGGTGGACTATGGAATTTTGCCATGTGTGCCCATAGGTGACCTGCATTTGACAGTGATGTCTGAGTGTGCGGGTGGACACAGTCAAGCTCAGTGCTAGCCCCACATATGTGTATGTCGGACATCTTTCAACCCTGCATGGTAGAGTTGACAGGTCACCGTCTCTGGACCCGAACATGGGTACTGGTTCTGCCAGGAGTTGCACTGGCACCTCCATGCCCAAGGATAAAAAAAATACTTGACAAGGTTGAAGCACAGATAAATATACTTTAATCACTCACAAAGCTTTTGGATGTAATCCTTTGTCAGAGTGAACAAATAACAGTTAGAATTTACCACCATTCATCAATTTTTGCATGTTGTAACTTTACTACGGTTCATCACATTTTGCTTGTTGCAACTTTACCACCTTAATGCCCTAGGTCAGAAGCAGTGCTAGTACCTGATGGTGACTGCTGTCTGCTAGGACCATGTCCTCCGCAGGAATGCATAGGACCATGAGCCCATGGCTTACCACGTTTTGGTGTGGACAGCACACTCCCCTCTGTAGTGCTGGATGTACTGCCACTATGGGAGCGGGATTGTGCACGACCACGTGGACTCTCAGCAGATGGGGTTGCTGACCTACGTCCATGAGGCTAATGCTCAACTCCAACCACATGTTCCATTACAGACACTGTGCATTCCATGGCAGACACTGTCTCAGCCCACCTTCAGTCCACTGCATCAGTGAACCGATCCAGGGTGTCACCAATGCATTGGAAGCAGTCACGGATGTCAGACTGTGCTGCATCCATAACCCTGAGCATATATCTGGAGTTCCTTTCAGAGCATGCCTATTCCTTCATGATGACCCAAAACATATGCCGAGTAAACCGTGACATGACACCTGCAACAGGTGTTGGAAAAACAGCAGGCCTCTTACGAACACCTCTATCAATCCGACTGTGAGGAACCTTGCCAGTTCTCTGGCTATGGCCAGTGTCTACACTCACTGGAGTCATAGTTGCCACACTTTCCTGTTCAATATCACCCCGCTCTGACTGTCTGATATCTGTGGCCTCTGGGGACAGGGTATGGGTAAGCATACTTACTGTGTGGGGTTTATATCACAAGATCGAAATGTGATAACATCGAATACAATAACATTGAACTGTTAACCGTGAAAACTGAAAACTCCAAAAGCTGAGAACAGAGTTTCTTTTTCCCTGGGAAAAAAAATCGCTGTTCCAGCACAAAACACGAAACACACAAACACTACAAACTATGTCTAATGTGGGGGGCTTCGTCCCCACACCCCCCCCTACTTAAATATACCAACTCAGAGATCATAACGCAGTGAAGGAAATAGCAAAGCCATGGAAATGGCCCACCAAATTCTTTCCTTGGGAAATAATTCGATGTTCCATGGCTTCGCTGTTGTAAGTCTTCGAGGTTTTGGGTTTGATATCACAACATTCAATATTTTGCAACTTTGATGTTATGATATAGACCCGACTGTATGTGGTGACAGTGAAGGCAGAAGAGTGATATCAACCTCTGGGACATATTCAGCTCCTGAAACACCCAACTGTGCCTCACTGTGGCCACCATCAACATCAGAGTATGAAGAGACACTAGCATCAGGATGTGGAGGGCACGGTTGCCTTTTAACATGCTTCTGATTAGCAGGTGAATGCCTTTTAACCAATCTGTGGTTCTAAAATGGTAATTGCAGACAACACAGCTGATTTGCAGTATCATCAGCCAATGGCATGCAACTACTGTACAAGTTATAAGGCCTAGATGTATTTTACAAGCCCTTTCTGGTATGTTGTTCTTAACATTACTGGGGTGAGGAGATTACGTCATTGTAGAGGGTGTCTGTAGAAGCTACTATTACATAGAGATGTGTGTGATACAGGCTGCAGCTGCTGCTGCAGTTAAAAGGCCTAGGCAAAGAGTGTGAACACTTTGGAGGATAACATGCTGTAGTAGCAACTGTGGCAGCTGTGGCAGCCTTGCAGTAGAGGTAGTACCAAAGTGAGGGTAGCCATTCCACTCCAGTTAAGGTATGTGTTTAAGGTATGTATGTTAGGCAATGGTATCATTAATAGAGTACTAGGCTCCATGTTTGTTGTGTACTTGAGCAACATACAAGAATAAATATAACACTATGGCCACCATTCGGGCAACTGTCAGGCCACATGTTACAGTCTGTTACTCATTTGGAATGTGTATGCTGACAGTCCTTGTTACAAGAAGGGGCTTCATATGTGTATGTTAGTTGTACAGCTGTGCTAATCTGCACTATGAGTTTGAAAGGACTGTGTACTGCACTCTGATAGTAGTGGGTCTCATTTGCATTACCTGAGTTAAAATCCTCTGTGAAAGCATAGTAATGCCTGATGTGACACTTTATGCACTTATGGTTTGTATATGACTCAGTGATTAATTGATAGCTTCACAATAATGTCATTTATATGCTATGCACCACTGGATTTTAAACCAGGACTGTGTGTGACAAAATGTACGGGTTGCAAAGCATTTAACAGACTGAGCTACTGAGTCACTGACACAGCAGGTGTATTTGCAAGATATAAGTACAAACATACAGGCTGCGACATATTATTTTTATAGCCATCATTATGTGCATGGCTGTATATGGATGTATTTCTGCACCAAGGTTTCTGTTGTACATGTGTTTTGCCAGTTATTCCTTAGCAGGTGTACTTGTAAATGCTGCTGATAAAAGTGGACATTTACCTGCTATTAGAGACCTCACTTACATCCATTCTTGTGTGTTTGGTATTCTAGTAGTGTAATCTTGCACCAGTCTACAAGGTGCAATCTCAACTTTTGCATTACTCTTTATGCAAGTTTGCATGACACGGCACAATGAGCAGCTCTACTGAAACATACTTAATGAGTATAACCTGCAGCTACTATGTTTTGCTTAAACCAGCTGTTTTATTTAACAGCTGTGTAGTATGGCAGGTTAATGCAGCACCCTCCATGTGCAATGGTCACAAGTTTGAAGTAGGGGACAGGTGTTTATTTTGAACGTTTATTATTTAAAATGCATATATCAATATAGTTCCCTTTAGCTAAGGTTAGTGAAGCTGTGCAAAGTGGAGCACCGTACAGTGTCATGATAAAAAACTGTAAAGAAAAGAAAAATGGGGAGATAGGACAGTGGTAAAATGGGATACAAGCAGGGGGAAAACATAATGAAATGCAGGTAAGGATGTGCAGGACAGGTGTAGGAAAGAACCATAGCTATCCATTTCTTGTACAGCAACAACTGTGCACTTTGACAGAATTTGTAGATGACTTTGGACTCTAACCCTAAGAGAGGGGAAGAGCACAACATAATTGCATTGTTAAGCCTATTGGACCAAATTATGTGTATCCAGTGGACACGTGTATGAAAAGGAAAGCTATTTATGGGACTTTTTTTTTTTTGTCGGACAGGTGCCCATTTTTTTTTTTTTTAAGGTAAGACTGGAATGTTGGGGGAGGGAAATAGGTACATGTGGTGGAGGTAAGCTGGGTAGGTGAAGAAGCTTTTGAAGACAAAGACAAGACAGCAGAGAGAGGTGGTGTTTGACACAAGTGGGGAGTAACCATTTGGATGGGGAGGGTGTTTTGGAATCTCAGTCCCATGTGCCTACACAGTGTAGCAGCATGACTCACAGCCCCCCATGGGACTGTTGACACTGCTCCATCACTGGCCCGAGGGTGGCAGTGGTAGAGGCTGGGCTCTGGGATGAGCCTGCCCCACCAGGGTGGCCAGCATGCTTTTCTTGCAGTGCAGGTGTCATCCAAACCCACGGAAGATGATTCTGTGCACCACACCCGGCAGTTCAGCATGGGTGAAACTCCCCCTCCACCACCGCTCCCAGAGGGGTCCCATCCCCATCCCATGGGGCAGTAGTACCAAACACTGCAGATAGTGCAGGGACAGTACAGGGGGCATAACCATGCTGAGTTCCATACATGCTAGGACCTGGTGCCAAGGCCGGAGGAGGCAAGGTAGGAGGATCACGAGGAACCGTCCGACCTTGACATACTGTAGTAAAGTAGTTGTAACAATAAGTTGAAGTTAGTATTAAACAAACCAGTGTTAGTATTAACAGACTGGAACATAATAATATTTATTAATCCAAATACATATTAAGGTATATTATGTGCAACAGAAAATTAAGTAACATAAAAGTATGTTAACAACAAACTAATATGAATTAAACCATAAGGCCAGTAAAACAATTAGTGTAACAAAATATGTTAATATTAAATCATAATAATAAATAAGAATAATAAATTAAAAAAGATAAGGGGTGGGGAGAGAGAGGATAACATACCATTAATTACCTTTCAGTTAATATTACTAGACAGATTACAACTACAAACTTCTGCAGGTGTGCAGCGTCAATTGTAAGTACAGTGACTACAATTCTTACATAGTTGATGTAGCAAATACATACCTCTCAAGCTGTTAGCATGGGACAGTATGGGCCAAGAAGCAATAAATGCAGGTACAGAACTACACAGAACAGTTTCACATAATCTGGACTTACATAACTACCAAGGTGTTATGTAAATGTATTTGAAAATATATAGCATTCCAGGTAATCATTTATGTAGTAATCATGAAAAGACAGTTTAGGCAGTTGTAATTACATTATGAAAAATTGAGACAGTTTAGAGGCATGTTTGTGTACATTAAGTAAACTAGACAGGCATAATGCCTTAGTTGGCAGGCATGGGTCTAGAACCAAATAGTTGTGGCTGCAGGGGGCATCTGCCAATAATGTAATAAGTGACTGCAGCAACTTAGAACAGACATGCAATGACTACAGCCCTAATACAAATATTAAGGCAGATTTATATAGGAAACCACAATGATGCTGCTTAACACTTTATTGGTATTAATGGCAATTATCTGTGAAATCTACACACTCTATCTGCTCATAAAGTGGGCTACCTCAGCCATATAGCTTTTGTTTCTGGAGTGGAAAAAAATGTGAGCATTATGAAACTTTCATTGGCCTGGAGACAACCTTAACCCACACTATTACTTGGAAAAACTATTTACATGACGTTCCTTTTACAGTGTGGAGCTATTACAGTTTTACAATTGACTGCGGTGACAGTAGAACACACATGCAATGAATACAGCCATATTATTAAGACAGATTTATTTAGGAAACCAAAAGGCTGCTTAACACTTTATTGGTATTGCTGGTAATACTCAGTGAAATCTGCACACACTATCAGCTCAGGAAGTGGGCTACCTCAGCCATATACATTCTGTTCCTGGACTGGAAAAAAATGTGAGCATTATGTGACTTACATTGGCCTGGCAACAACCTTTACCCATACTATTACTTGAAAAAAAACAATTTACAGGACATTCCTTTTGCAGTGTAGAGCTATTAAAGTTTTGCACTTGACTGCAGTGACAGTAGAACACACATACAATGAATACAGATGTATTATTAAGACAGATTTATTTAGGAAACAACAATGCAGCTTAACACTTTATTGATATTGCTTGCTGATAATTCCCTTGTTTATTGCAAAACAGTTGTTATTGGTCATTTATTGCTCTACAGTTATAATTGTCCATTTATTGCACTACATTTCTAATTGCCCAGTTATTGCTCTACACTTTTTATTGTTTATTCTTTATTGCAGTACATTCTTTTATTCTTTATTGCTTATTGTGCTACAGGTAGCATAATATATCTGTACTTAACACAGTCATGGTGCAACCTGGCCAGACACCTGGTATGGGACTGAATATTGCAAGTCTTCTCAGCTGCAGCTGTTGGGAGAGAAGTACACCATTATGCATAGCAGTTTTGCACGCATTCAGCTTGCATTTCGGTAAAACAGTGGAAAAAAATACATACATATTTGTGGGGCATGCCCTGCCCTGTCCTGTTGGACCCAGGTGTTCAATGTCCCCCTCTTTCTCTCCTTCAGGTCATCATAGTGGTGACAACACTGCTCACCAGTGTGGGGGATACCAGTAGCACTGGTAAGATCCCTGGCCAACTGATCCCAGGCCTCAGCCTTACACGCTAAGCCCTGGTATCCACTCTGCAGCAGCATAGGTTCGTAATTCTGTATGAAGAGCATAACAAAAACCCTGGACTCCTGCACATCCCATCTCTGCACCCGAAAGCACACACCCTCTCCAACACCACCTGGCATATCATCAGATAAGCAGACTCCAACAAATTATGCAGAATTCCTGCCTATAGGCCTTAATATAGGTTGTTTTTCTGCCCTTACATGTCATTCAGCAAAATTCAAAAAAGCATTGCGTAGCTTAACATTGCACAAACCAGCTAAGCAAAGTTGAGCAGTGCGAAAACTCACAGAATCATGGTTTTAGTGAAGCTTAGCAACACGCAAACAACATTAGCCATTAACCATGTCTAAGCAGTACTTGGCTCCGGGCAGCTCTCCCAAATGTAAAAATATTAATTTTAATCTAAAAGGCATTTTTTGTGCATTCAATGAATGATATGTGTGCTAGGGACTCAAACCCAGGATCTACAGAACTATAAAGTGTCACTCTACCCATTTAGCTACTTGGATAGTGTAAGTGTAGATCAATATATGTGTATTTACCTTTAACAAGCTATCCAAGGGCTTGCAGAAGTGTATAACTACTGAGCACATGCATGTCTAACTGCCATTTTTTAGTTAGCTGTTGAGATACAAGCATGTATATATGTAAGCTCTGTCTGTGAACTAGTTCTTCTATCCATCCTGATGTGTTTGTTCATAGGTTCATAGGCCCTAGGACCTATACAGGCCTAGCCATAACAAATCACTGTCTATTTTTTCCCACAATATTTACTTAAAGCATCTGAATGAAACCCCAAGCCTTCTAAGCAGCATGTCTAAAAGGAGATAGTGATAGAAGAAGCATACTGATGGTGCATGGAGTCAGAAACGGCTTGGCTAAAATTACTTAAGGCACTTGTTTAGATGCTGGTGGAATGTACAGGAGTGGATTATTCCTAAATATGCAAACTCCACAAAACAGGTCAGAAACAAATTTCAAATATTAAAACTTGCTCAGCACTATTTCTTTAAACATAATATGAAATGGGGCATATTGAATGCTTTAAATAATATTCGCATAAACTATGTACAATATTGATAAAAATATTTGAATTACTAAAGAAAATGTTTGAAATAAAGTCTGAATTGCGTAAAACAAATAAAATAAGGGGAAACAACTGCATCTTCACAAAACACGTGTATTTTTTGTATTAAACAAAGAAATTTGAGTTATCAGAAGTGTATAAAGTGTTCACATGCTTGGGCAGTGTTACAGTAAATTATTTCACAACGTACAGCTATTACATGACATATTTTATAAAGTACAGTATTTTGGAGAGTTTATTGTGCATTTGAATGCTATTACAAGCTCACAGAATAGTTTGTTCATATATAATTACAAGGGCAATATTTTTATTTTGTTTGTGCATACTTTATGGGCATGACAGACAGATTTCGGAAACCCAGTGCATTTGTATTTGACAGTAATAGCCATTGAAAGGGAGCATTCATTTGTGTATGCACCTGCTATCTATGTTGGAGAGGATGAAAGTCATCATACTGTTGTATCAACTGAGTCAAGTGAGGACTCAGAGTGCTTAAAATGTAAATTTAGAGAAATGTGTAACCCCCAGACAAATGTTACAATGAAAAGGCACTTATTTTATACAAGGGATCAAAAGCTTGGTGAAACTTTTGCAGCATATATAACTGGCCTGATAAATAATTCTAAAACATGCAGATTTGGTGACTTAAGGGATGAGTTGATAAAGGACAGACGTGTGTGGCACAAAAGATGATGCAGTGAGAAAGATTTTGCAGAGTGACAGTGATTTAACTTTGAATAAGGCCATTGAGATTTGTCATATATACGAGCTCACAGAAAAGAACACAGATATGCTTACAAATTAGAACAGCTCTAGAAGGCACAGTGATAAAGTTCATTTTGATGGTATGCAGCACATGGTTAAGTGAAACACGCCCAAGCACATGACAGCAACTGTAACCCCTGCAGCACTCACTGAAAAACCCCAGAACTTTCTAACAAATTCCAGAGTTCCCACAGTCTCAGTGAAGTATAAGAGTGAGTCAGCAAATGCAAAGCATAGCCATTCACCCAGTTTCATTGCCAACTGTCATAATTGTGGTGGAAGTCATGAATCTAAAAGAGAAAAATGTTTAGCTTTTGGTCAACAATGCCACAAATGCAATAAATGGAATAATTTCAAAAGATTTTGTAAATCAAAAAGCCTACATTCTTTTATTAAAAGGGAACATTTTAAGAAATGCATTGATCAGTTAGACAGTGGCTATTCTACTCTTTATGTTGCTTATGGAGGTGAAGAAATTCAAACCGAAGGCTCAGTAGTGCTTTCATGTTACTCTGCTAGAAGAAGCTATGACTCATTGTTTTATGTGGTCAAGAGGCACATCCACTCATTATTACGACTAAGAGATAGTTTGAAAATGAGACTGCTTTCATTTAATAAGGAAGTCCACCAAGTAAGCTTAGAAGACAACTACTCTAATATTGACCTGCACATTTTTTCTATTGATGGCGATCTGTTCCTAAACAAACTAGGCAAACTTCCAGTTGTGTACTCCATGAAGTTAGACCCAGAGGTCAGTCCAGTTATCAGGCCAGCATGTAAAGTTCCAATAGCCATGCAGGACAGAGTCAAAGCCTTGTTGGATAAAAATTTTGTTACAAGGTGTGATTTGTCCAGTTGAAACTCCAACTGAATGGGTATCTTCCATGATGGTAGTTCATAAGAAAAGCTCAGATGGCATCAGAATATGTACTGATCCATGAGTAGTCAAAGAAATCACAGCCTTGATGCCAAGTCCCACTACTTTTTCTTTCTTAGATGCAATGAGTTCATTTTGGCAAATTCAGCTTGACAATAAATCATCATTGCTCACTACTTTTAGTACTCAGTTTGGCAATGACAGATGTTTGAGAATGCCATTTTGGACTAATTCTGCAAGTTAAGTCTTTCAGCATGCAATGGAGCAAATTTTTTGGGGGGTATCCTTGTGCTGTCATAGCAGACGATATACTAGTAGGAGAGCATAATGAAGGAGAACATGACATAAACATCATAAATGTTCTAGAAAGGGCATGTCAAGTGAATCTTAAGCTCAACCCACATAAATGAAAATTCAGGCTACAAAAGTTACTTGTGTTGGACATTTATTTATGAATACAGGCATATGATCAGATCCTTCAAAGCTAACAGACATTCTCAAGGTGCCAGCTCTAAATAATGCTCGATCCCTGCAACGTTTTCATGGAAGGGTCAACTACCTAGGCAAGTTCATTCCAGACTTGAGCCAACTTTCAGCATCACTCAGAGAGCTGACACATAAAGATGTATCTTGGTCTTGGTTAGAGCAACACCAAAGATCATTTTTAATGTCCTGAAACAGAGAATTGCTAGTCCACCAACTCGCAGATATTATGATGTTCACAAGGTAGTTACACTTTCTGTGATGCTGCACAATTTGGTCTTGGTGCAGTCATTCTGCAAGAGGATCAACCTGTTGACTATGCATCGAGAACTCTTATCCAAACTGAGATGCAGTATGCTCAGATTGAGAAAGAGCTTTTGACAATTGTGTTTGCATGTTCGAAGTTCCATGATTATGTTTATGGTAGACCTATCCAGAACAAAACAAACCACCAGCTATTAGCTACTATCTTGAGAAAGCCTATGCATTCAGCTCCAGCCAGACTGCAACATATGATGCTGAGATTACAAAAGTACAATTTCAATCTTGTCTACAAGAAAGGCAAACTTCTTTATCTTGCTGATACCTTATCCAGATTGCCCAGAAACACCACAGAACAGCACAAGCATGAGAATCTTGATACTGAAGTCATGGAAGTGAGAAATTTTTCTTCCACAAGTCTTGATGGGCTGAGAGATCACACAGCCACAGATTCAGTTTTACAGGGACTCGACCACTTTATCAGTCAAGGATGGCTGTCAAAGCAATCTAGTTACTTCAAGAAGTGTGACCGTATTTTCCATATAGAGAGGAGATTTTGTCTGACAAAAGTATCATAATGAAAGGTTTGAAAGTAACTGTTCCAAAGTCCTTGCAACCTGAGTACATTACTATATTGCATCATGGTCACCCAGGAATTGAATCTAACAAAAGAAGAGTGAGAGAACCAGTATTTTGGCCTTCTATGTCACAAGACATTGAGAGAGCACTTTTATCTTGTTTAGTGTGTAACAGCATGAAGCCACATCAACAGAAGGAACCACTTCAGCTTAACCAGATTCCTGGAACTACCTTGGTCAACAGTAGCTATAGACAACTTTGAGTGGAATGGTCAAAATTATTTGGTGTTAGTAGACTCTTACTCCAATTGGTTTGAGATTGATTTACTTCCCAGTCTATCATCCAGCACTGTCATTACTAAGACAAAGTGTCATTTTGCTGTTCAGGGGAGTCCTCACAAAGTTATTTCTGACAATGGCACACAGTTTACAAGCCAACAGTTCAAAAGATTTGCTGAAGAATGGGACTTTATTCATGTCACAAGTAGTCCAAAGTACCAATAATAAAATGGTTTGGCAGAACACGCAGTTCAAAGTGCAAAGCAATTACTAGAGAAGTCAATACGAGATAATAGAGATGTTTTTCTGAATCTCTTGAATCTCAGAAATGTTCCTTGTGATAAACATCTTGGTTCACCTGCTCAGAGAGATCATACATTGTAGAATCAGAAGGACCAACTTTTAGGCAGAATCGGAAGCATTTAAGACTGGTGCCTGAGCCTATACCACAGCACATAGCCTCTGAGAAAGACTCTTTATCTCAGAGTGAGTTGTCTGGTATTCCAGTTACAGAGGAAGTTCCAGAGGACATTCCCATTCCTGTGACAAATTCAGAAGTTCATGATATGAGTTGCGCACCGCAGACTGTCCCTGTTGCTAAGTTTGGTCCCAACTGTTATGTTACGACATATGGTCAAATCTCTAAACCCTGCAGTAGATATGAAGCAATTTGAACATGAACATTGTGTTTTATTTCTAATGTATATAGTAACGCATGTCTAGCTCTGATATTGTTTTTCAAAGGGCAGTCTTTTTAAGAGGGAGGATTTAGATCAATATATATGTATATGTCTTTAAGAAGCTATCCAAGGGCTTGCACAAGGGTATAAATACTGAGCATGTGCAAGTCTAACTGCTATTTTGTAGTTAGCTGTTGAGATGCAAGCATATATTTATGTAAGCTCTGTTTGTTGACTAATTTGTTTGTATTCAATGATGCTGCTAGCCATTGTGATGTGTTTGTATGTATTAAAGCATCTGAACAAATCCCCAAGCCTTCTTGATAGATGTGTTAGAGACGAACAAGCGAAAGATAGTATATAAATACCTTCACATGCACTACTAAGCAATGTAATGGTGTGTCATACAAACAGGCTTAAATGGGCATACACATTTGCAGAAATAATCACGTCTGGTTTCCATTTTTTTTTTTGTCTTGTAGGTGTCTACTGTGTATATATAAGTGCAGCTTTGCATTGCTGTGCTTCACAGCACCTAAACAGACATTAAAAAAAAAAAAAAAAAAAAAAACGTTATCATAATTCATTACATCCATTTTCTGTTTTTAGATGTCTGGCAGATGTCAGCTCTCTATGTACAAGCACAGCTTGGCATTGCTGCACGCTGCGCTGCACCACACATGCATTTAAAAAATAAATAAATTAATTAAATAAAATTTAAAAAATAACATAAACACAATTTATAAATTTAAAACACAAACTATAAATACACATCACATTTCAACAGCAGCACGGAACATTACAGGGAGCCTCACCATGTGCATAACATCTGACCAGCCCCTGCATTTCTACCTACATGGAGTCAATATCCCTGTTACTATGCTCTCCCTTGGTAGCACCCCATGATTAATATGCATGGCGCGTTGCCGAGGGGGAACCATGGCTGCATACAGGGGTATATTCCATATAGGCTATACACAGGGCCTACACAGCTTTTATTAAATCCTGGGGCAGGATTATGTTCGGCAATCCAGGCATGTAATTCAGGAGTTTTATTTCTTATACTTCTAATATTTATTGCAGCAAAAATTAGATCACCAGTGTTAGGGATTGGCAGTTGGTTGTTTACAAAAGTGTGTGGCAGGGAATTATTTTGTGTTTATTGTGATAGGTAGGCCAGGATTATGGTTTATGTCTCCTCCTAGAAGGATTTTAGTATATTGGGAAATTATGCATACTTGTTTTCTGGATAGGATTCTTGCAATTAATTTTGTTTTGGTTTGAGATTACTTCAATTAATCAGCCTATATTTGGAATAAAGGTGAGGGGCAAAATTAAACAGGTTTTGTGCAATGTGTGGACAGTATAAAGAGGAAATATGGACAGGTGGTTCAGACAGGGTTGGAGAGATGTGGAGATATATTATTGAGTCATAGTAGGATGAAATGTACACAACAGGAGGAGAAGAAAAGAGGATAAGCTGAAGAGTAGCATACTTAAGTACGTCACTAGGCTAAGTACTGTTACTAGGCTAATGACCCAGTGGGGCATTCTAAGCCTAGTCAAGTTTTCCCAAAAGAATAATGATGTTCTGTATCCAAATGGGTCCCCTACACATGGTCAAAATGCCACAAAGTCAAATCCCATATGGCTGAGACCATATGTTCAACTTTTGGAATCCCGACCATGTGTAACGGACATCTCTGTGCAGTGCAGAATGGAAATATTTCCATTACCACACTGTAGTGTGATCTCGGAGTTGGTATATTAAAGTTACAGGGGGGGGTGTAGCCCCCCCCCCCGGTAACACTTAGAAAGTCAGTTAATGTTGTGTATTTTTTTTTGTTTTTACGTGTTCAAAATTGCGGAAGTCGAATATATGGTCTCGGTCATATAGGTTTCGGCTTTCTGCAATTTCGATCATGTATAGAAGACCCATCCAAATAGGGCATTGATGGCCAGGCATTTATAAGCTATCTCGGTTCATAAGGGACATGGGTGCCAGGCCCTGTGTAAATGTCCTATTCCCCATCCACTTGTCTAGGTTGTACTTAAACTGGGTAATAGACAAACTCAGCTTCAAATGGATGGGAAGTCTGTTCCATAGGTCTGTCAGTCTCTGGGACAAATATCTGTCTCTCCAGCATGTTCTGTTTAAGTCACAGACAAAATTCAGGTCCCTAGATCTTCTGTTTTTCTTAGTCTTTGACTTAAGAACATGTAGGAGATTCCTAAATGTGGGGTTTGTGGATGCTTTATAAACCAGGTATAGATCACCCCTCAGCAATCTATAGGAGACTGAGTAAAGTAAAAGGGCTTTAAGGTGATTTGCATAAGGCAGGTTTGTTATGCCTTGTATTCTTTTTGTAATGAACCTTTGATGTCACTCTAGATGCTGCATATGCCTGGTCGCGTACATACAAAAGGGACCATTGTATTATATTATTGGTCTGATAAGGGCAGACTACAGTGGGATAATGACTTCTTTAGACCTAGATACCATGCCCTTACTTATGAGTTGCACAACATAAAAAGATTTACTCACCACCGTGGCCACATGATGGTCAAAGATAAGGCTACCCAGATCCCTGACCACTGGGTTGACTCTTAGGGGTGTATTATCAACATGGTAATTATCTGGAATGGTTGAATTAGTAAAAGGTGAAATTATACATTTCTTAGCACTGAGTTTAAGACTATGACTTTGCCATTTACTAGTCAGCAATAGACTTTCTTGAAGAATGCAGGGGAGTCAATGCTAACCCCCATCTTGCAATCATCTGAAAATGTAGACAGTCATAAACTTTCAGTATTTGCTTACATTTCAGAGAAAGAGATCCCAAAAAGGAGCAGGCTGAGTACCAAGTGCTGGGGGACCCCTCTAATGACTAGCCTCGGTGTAGATGGCCTTACCTATTCTGACCTGCTGAGTCCTATTAGTGAGCCAGTTGGCTATTCAGTGGGTGATAAAAGGGTTTGTACTTAAATTTGTGAGCTTGTCTATAATGCCTGATGGGGTATTGCATCAAAAGACTTGGCCAGGCTGAGGTAAGCTGTGTGCACAGTCTTACCTTCATCCAGTGTTTTACTAACCCTGTCAAAAAGTCCAACAGACTTAATAGGCATGACCGTCTTTTAACAAAGACAAACTGTGATGGGTCTAGCATTTGCAGAACACTTATGTCCTCATTTATCATGTCCATGATGATTCTTTCTATGGAATTACAAGTTAGGCTGGTAAGACTTATGGACCTGTAGTTACCCGGATCAGTGGTTGAACCTACTTTGTGTAGGGGAATGACTGTAACCATCTTCCATTCCTGTGGGACAAAACCTGACTGAAGAATCCTGTTGAAAGTGGACCATAGAGGTCATGTTTCATGTTATTTATAAAACATCTCAGGATGTTATCAGGGCCCATCGATGCAGTGGTTTTGGCCTTGGAAAGTGCATTGATGACCTGTTCCCTAGTAATGGTTGGGGGGATTCTGTTATAGGGTATTTCATTTGGACTATCAGGGGGAGTGGGGGGAGAAATGTAGCTGAAGCTGTCAGCCAAAAAGTTGGCAATGGTCTCCAGTTCAGTGTGGGTGATACCATTTAAAATAAGTTCTGCGCATTGTTATGTATTTCCTCTAACATTACGGACATAGCTGTAGAAAGCTTTGTCGTTGTCCTTTGCCTGAAAAGTTATTTTTTCTTCAAAGTTAACCTTTGATGTATTAATTAAACATCTTATCTGCTGTTTAGATTGTCAGGGGCTTTTAGTATGTATGGCTTTGTTCTTCCTACACTTGGTCAAGATTTTTTTTCTTTTTGTTGTATAGCCAATTGCTATAGTGATTCCTCCAGGGTGGCTTGTCTTTTGAGCTTGTCTTATTTTTAATATGAGTGGGCAGAGCTCACCCTATACAGCTACTAATATGGCTGTACAAAGATTTTGTAAATAGCTCAATGTATTCTATGGTGTTTTCTGAGTTTGGGGGTGCTTGGAATTTAGCCAAGGAGTTCCTTAGTAGAGAAATGTTAGCCCTGGAATAGTTCCTAAAGGTTTTTAGTTTTGTTCAATCCCCAGATTTAATTTTTATTTCAAATAATGCTGCCTTATGGTCAGATATGACAAGCAAAGATATTACATTGGGTAAAGAATATTGGTCCTCTCATGCTCATGAGTAGAAATTCAAGGATGTTTGTACCCCTGGTAGGAGAATGGTCCAACTGTTCCAGGATGTTGGTATTAACAAAGTGTAGGTATCACTGACCTTGGGCATTAGACGTGGTGTAGGATTCCAGTCTCTAGAGGTGTAGTTGAGATCCCCCATGAATATTGTATTGGTATTAGAATGAACAGTGAGGGACTGTAGTAGATTGAGATAGGAAGTATGGGCATCCTGGGACATGGAGGGTGACCTATATGTTGCAAGGATATGATATACTGCCCTGCTTATGGTGAGTTGCACATATATGAGTACCAGTGGAGCATATACTTTAACTAGTCTGGATGTGAGATTAGTCTTAATATAGATTGATACACCCCCACCTTTATTTCCCTCCTGTGCAGTAGCTGTTCTAAGGGTGCGAAAGGCATTATAACCTTGCATTGCTAAGGTACACTCAATGACCTTGCACCATGTCTCCATTAAAACACAGATGTCTATATTCTCCAGGGAGAGAAAGGCATGCAGGGAGTGGAGTTTCTTGTTAAGAATTCTAACATTGTGCAGTGTCACCTTCAGATATTCTGTCATAAGTTCAGTTAAGTTGGTAGGTTTCTCAGTCCGGAATTGCTTAAGACAGGCACTATAGGGGTGGAAATGTCTTTACCAATATCCAAAATCCTAGAAGGGACAAGTGCAGACCATCCCTGGCAAAGCAGCATGATCTATCAACCATGTCCTTCTAGGACATCAAATATTGTACCCCTTTGATTGACACCAGAAACTAAGCCAATTGTTAAAATCAATCATTTTCTTAGTAATGTGAAGTCATCCTAGAAGAAGATAGTATGCCACTTACTGATAGGCTCATACCTTACTGAGATGCATAACCAGCAAACTCAATCATATCCTGCTTCATATAGTCAAGGGAGGTATATCTCACATCAACACATATATGGACTATGACAGAGTCATACTTGTACCTGTGGTTCAATGACCTGAGTGCCTGTGTGTCTTGACAGATCCTAACTCTGGAAAAGCAACTAACCTTAACTCTCCTCTTACTCAGTCTGGTGAGGGGGGCATCAGTGTGCCTCACTATAGAATCATCAATGACCAGGAAATTTGGCCATGCGCTGGTTTGCCTTAAGTGCTAAGGAGTGGAGGTACTGGATAAAGTGTTACTATGTGTGGCTACAGGTGGTGGTTTAGTGGAGTGTTTACATGATGGCTGAGGACCCTTTATTTGATTGCACTATGTAGGATGCCTTAGTGTTTTAATAAGGTTACCTGTAAGTGCCTCAGCATATGCAGTTTTATGTGTAGGATCTTTACCACATGCAGTAGCTGTGATGCAACCTCTATAGGATTAGTTTTGGTTGTATGACAGAGTTTTGCCTCCAACATTAAGGTGTATTTGCACCTCTCTCATACACTGTCTACTTTATTAAGAAAAAGTGGGTTGTCAGTGTACGTGACACCATTTCTACAATGCCTCAAAATACCCATCTCAACCAGAATGGCCACAGAGAGAGTCAAAAAGTGCATACCCTTGGCCTCAATGATCTACTACGGAGGAGTGAGGAAAACTTAAATACTGAACAATTCAATAAGACAAGCAACTTAAGCAATGCTCAGGTATGAGCAAACTAGATGTTCTAGTAGTTAAAAAAAATGTCTAGACACTAATGCCACAAGAGTGCAGACAACAGTCCAGAACAAAGATATGTGGAATAACAGGCACAATATGCTTACACCAGCAATTCCCAGCTCAGAAGGCTGAAGGCTGCCTACTCCTCCTACAAGAGTGTAGACCACAAACCTTCCTAATGTAAAATAACTGGCTTGGAGCCCAAGGTTTTAAACCATGAAATTAGAATCTGTTTTCTCCATACCTTTCAACCTGGAAACATCAAAAACCTGGACAAACGCCCATAAAAATAGGTACAACTCTGTATGCCGATTAACATAAAATTTGCATAAATACTTATGTAACCCCACCCACTCCAATGAAATTGTGGGATACCAAATTTCAAATGCAAACTGAAGAACAGACAACCCAAATATGGCCCCAGCCCAGACCCTGTAGTAAATGGTAATCAATGCCATTTTTTTTAAATGTGTAGCAATGATGTTGACTGGGGAGGGAGATGATGAACATTAGGATTTTGTTTTTGGTGACCTGCAGTATGTGGGTTTTGTGGTAAACGTAGGGAATTTAATGGTAGGCAATATTCTAATCTTATGGAAAGAATATTATACTTTGGTAGGACCTCCAAAAGTCATTCTCCATGGCCTACTGATCAGTGGCGTAGCTTGAGTTTGTGCTGCCCAGGGCTGTTTTTGAGTTTTCCGCCCTTTCCTCCCTCACAAAATCATGGTCAAATGGGGCCGCCATACAAAGCCCTGCCCCCTGCAGCCATTCCAATGTCCCATAACTTGGCTATTTTGCCCTATTTACCATAAACACTGTAATGTGGATACCGATTTACTTCTATGATAATTATTTGGATTTTATTTAGTTTACATTTTATAGCACAAACTCTAATAGACATCTCACATTCATAGAAACAGCACTGAAACCCACATTCAAAGAAATGCATCTGACCACTGGTGGATAAAGATTACCTTTGGTCTGTTTTCAAATCGCAGGTCCATTGCACACAAAACTTATATGTGTTCTTTGATACACCTTCCTGATTGTATTTATTAGAGCTTTTTAAATTTATTGTTTTGAACATTTTTCCAGTAAGCAATGAAACAAAATGCAAGAACCAATAAATGACAAAACTGCCCATTTCAGAACATTTGCATACATCATAAAAGTCTACTCAAACATCCACAATCCACCAGTATCAGTAAATATGCACAATCTCTGCAGAAGTAAAAATCATCTAAATAAGTCCACATTAAAGAGATCTGTAAGATCTGTAACTAATGAAGAGGTTGCTACTAGCAAACAACTTAACATTTCATTGTTTCATCTACAAATAAAGTGCATGTTGCCCTTAAGGAATAAATTGTCTGTTACATTAAAAGAAATTACCTAACGTACAGGGTTTGAGTCTGAGTAACTGTAACCATCAGATATAGCTAACTGGGCCTGGGCATTCACACACACATGCACACACACACACACACACACACACACACACACACACACACACACACACACACACACACACACACACACACACACACACACACACACACACGCACACACTTTAGGTAAGGGAAAGCACACTTCCATTAAGTAAAATGCACAGTTTCTCTGCAGTGGCAGTAATCATGTTAAGCTATTGACACCACAACCCCTCGTTTGCACTTACAATTTCAAACACCCACCACAATCTGTCTGCACTCTGCACTTAAGTGCAACAGTTTTCTACCATTAATTAAGTGAAAGCACAGTTTCCTGCCAATATGTTCAGTTTTTCTGCAGAATGTATTCTGGTTAAGCACAGTTCCATTAAGTAAAACACACAGTTTCTCTGCAACACGGAATTGATCATGTTAAGCCAATGGGTGGCTGCCATGAACTGTTAAAAGTAAGCACACTTTTCTGCCATTATTACAGTTTCTGTGTAGAAAGTATTATGTTAAGTACTGTTCCATTAAGTAAAACACAGTTTCTCTGCAGCAGCGGCACAGCAGTAATTACGTTAAGCTAACGGCTGCAGTTAAAGTAAGCACATGTTAAGTTAACAAGCACACTTTAAGTTAGAACAGTTTCTCTTGCCATTTTTAAGTAAAAGTTAAGCAACTAAACCACCTATGGAAAAGTTACTCTAAAATGCACAAATGCCTGCCGTAACCGTTAAGTAAGAGTTAAGAACATAATACCTAATGCCTGCAGCAGCCGTTAAGTAATCTCCTGCCATTTCTCTAAAATGTAATCACAGAGTGAATTAGATTTATTCAATGACAGTGATTACATTTTTAGAGAGGATGAGATGCTGGGCAAAAAGCCAACCACACTAACTTAACTCAAAGCAAAATAAAGAGAGCACTTGCCACAAACTCAAAACGAAAAAAAGAGAGCTCTTTCCACAAACTCAAAACTGACATAATGACTTGGCCAATAGATTGCCAGACAGTAAAACCCACATGAAATACACGAGAAGCCTGCAACAACCCTTACAAATTTCACCTACCTAAAATAAAATACGTTTAAGCATGTAAAACAGTGATCTGACAGAAATGTGAAGCGAATCTGATCAAAATAAAATTACAAGCTTATAAGCAGTTTACTATTCTTAGCCAGAATACAATCTGACTTTTGAATCCCCATTCCCCACTAAAAATCAGCCAAAAATGCTTTACTTCAATGACAGCGAGTAAGCCTCTACTAATTACGCAGACACCAGCAGCAGAAATACTGTCCATCTCTCACCCTGAACTCGCTGTAGATGATGGTATGTAAACACTACAAAACATCCGATCCGACATCACAGGCAAACATCCCTTTTTCTATAGGTCTGCTCCTTACTTGAATAACCCATTATCATTACCCCAATAACACCTTTAAAAGACAAGTGGAATTCCAAATGCAATGGCCCAACGTGACTTCAGCCCACAGAAACCCCTTCTCCTCACCTTCTGAAGCAAAGTTAATAAGAGTTGCAAATGACTTTTTCTGCTACAGCGTCCTCCTGGGAGCACATCATAGAGGGACTCATGGCAGTGCTTACTTCTACAATCCAATCCATATTGAAACCACGTGCTAAGAGGTGATGGGCACGCACTGCACATACAGAAAAAGGTAAACAGAGACAGAAGGCTAGTACACACTCCTTGAGAACTCAGACGATTCTGACAAGCTGAAAGTCTGTATTATTAAGCTGATGTCTTCAAGGATGCCCCTGCACGTGATGACATCAGCAGTAACTTTGCAAAAAAAAAATAAATTTTGAAAAAACACTGGGAAATTCAGGAATTGAAGGGGGCATGCGGGAATTCATGGCACTCCATTATTTTGCCCTCAAAACCGGTAAACACTGAAGAATTTGGTACTGTTGAGAGGTATGATTCTCTCACATAACAACAAACAAGACATACCACGGGTTGTTAACAGACATACCTTCCCCCTCACACAAGAGAAGGTCAAGATACATAAACCCACATACATGGAGATGTTCACTAAGAGTCTACCAAAAGACCAGAGACATCTCAAGCACAGACATACACATACTGGTATGAGAACAGAATCCACCACAAAACACAACACACGTATCAGTGTCTCAGAATTAAACCCCCAAGGCAAAACATCTCAAAAATAAATATTCTGGTGATAGGCAATTCAATAGTGAAACTCCCAGATGTCCCCCTTACCAGACTGAACAAGGAGAATGTCACTATCACCTGCCTGTCAGGCACAAGGATCCATCAAAATATGCATGCACTCATGCTGCTCAGCAACAGTTACCGTTATGACTTTATTATAGTATATGTTGGTGAGGTACCTCCCAGGAGTCTACAAAGACAGACTTGACCAACTTCTAAGACTATGTGTCCCAGGAAGGTATGTCCCTAGCCCTAAGCAGAATTCTACGTTCACCGAGGATGATGCTTCAATACAGACAAAAAAATGATTGATTTCAATAACTGGAACTACAGAGGGATCCAGCATCTCTCTGCCTGGGAGGGCATGGTCGACAGTCCATACTGCTTTGCCAGAGGTGGCCTTCACCTGTTGCCTCAAGTCTTTAGAATACTGGCAAAGATGCTTGCCTCCTCCATAGTGCCTTTTTTAGGCAATGTCCAGACAACAACACTTCTGTCATAAAGAAATCCACTAAAGACAAACTAAAGTCATGCTGCTTAATGCTGCAAGCGTAAACAGTAAACTGCACTCCCTGGAAGCACTCCTCAACTTGGAAGATGCTGATATTTATGCAGTCACAGAGATTTGATACAAGGCTTCTGAAAGCACCCTGGCCATACAAGACTACAATATTTTTCACATGTTCAGACCCCAAGGTGGATGTGCATCCATCCTCATCAATTCCAAATACACCTCAAGACTAGTGAAACAGTATGACTATCTTGAGCTACTCCAGGTCCAATTAACCATAGGAAAAACGACCTTCCACATCATCACTAGCTACAGGACCCAAACCATGAACCAGAGGAAGCACACTACCTACCTGCACATGCTAGAGTCACTCAACATACAGCCAAACACCCTGGTCATGGAAGATTTCGGCTATCCCTCCAGTGATTGGGAGATCTACATGAGCACAAACATGATCGCTA
>NC_056731.1:702850808-703063308 GCF_019279795.1 Protopterus annectens
AATTCATAGTTACAGCGCCGAACACTGTCGCAGGCCCTTAGCAACCCTTGCACCTTGGTTGTGGTGTTCCATGCCTACCATTGTGTATTATGGTGTAAACCTGCTTTGTATTACATTGCGATTTTATGACATTTTTGTATATTTTCTTTATGTTCCAGTTTGTGCACACATGCCCTGCGGTTGTACTGTGCGTTACTGTGGACATGACATTAAATGTTGTTTTTTAGGTGTTGTGCATCTTTTCTTATGCCATTGGCTGTGTATTTAGCCATTGGCATATGTTAACTTTGTAATACATGAGTCTGGTCCGCTTCCATAGCTCCTATATTCTGTTTGGGAAAATGTAAACCGTCTTTTTTGGTTTACATTTCCGTGGGCTTACGCTACACCTGCACCACTTCATGAATCACTATCTGCCTTCATTTGCATGGTGCAACACTTCACATGGGGTGATTAGCATACCTATGCCAAGGGCTGCGCAGTTCTGGCATATGCCGGTAGTGCACGTGGTATTGACGGCCATATTTGGCATTATTCCACCTACGCTATGCCTGCGCCTGGCACAAGCTTCATGAATCCCGGGGATGGGCTGGAATTGTTAAGATATTCCAAAAATGGTACTATTTCATCCATGGTACCAGTCCACAAAATAAAGATATCATCCAAAAACCTGATGTAACAACTAATGAACTGGTACCAGTGATTGGTGAACATATATTCATCCTTCCAATCTAACAGAACAAGGTTGGCAAACATAGGGGCACATGCGGCCCCCATAGCTACACCTTGTGTTTGACTGTAATGTTCACCATCATAATATATATAATTATTATCCAGCACAATACCCATGAATTCTTCCAATAAACTAACTCTTTCCCATTCCAATTGTGTGTATCTCTGTATACTATTGATAAATCTAATTGTTCCATCTTGTCTAGGTATACAAGAAAACAGGTCGACCACATCAATTGTTAAAAATATGACACTGTCATTCCATAAGTGGGGTTTCATCCTACTCAAAAATTCCCACAAATCTTTGACAATGTGTGGGACCTTACTATAAATGGTTTTTAACCATCTGTCTATTACCTTTCCAAAAGGAAAGGTCTTACTTTTGCTCCCAGAAATAATGGGACGAAATGGGGGATCCTCCATATTTTTATGGATCTTAGGTATCCCCACTATAGTAGCCAAAACTGGATGTTCTGCTTTTGGGGTTTAACCCTTACATAAAGGAGGTCGAAAGCATTATACATAAAAATTGGAATAGTTTGCGGTGTGATGAGGGGGTGCATAATAAATTGGGAACAAAACCCCTTTTTGTATACAAAACTGGAAAGAATTTAAAAAGGAAAATTCAAAATAGTGAAAAAATAGTGATACAACCACTGCAGGTACAAGCAAATGTGGACACTGTAACCAGTGTTGTGTCATATATAAGGAGAACATCTGTACTATAGACAATATTAATAAAACAGTAGTTAGGTTTAAAAAGGGCAATTGTCAGACTCAGTTTGTGATTTATTTAGCTATCTGTAGAAATTGTCCATGTTTCTATGTAGAAAAAACTGAGAGAAGGTTAAGAAATTGAAAATATGACAATCTTTATTGTATCAGAAAACAAGATACCAATAATGCACTATATAGACACATTAGGAATAGTGAGACTTGTAAAACCTTCAAGTTTGCAATTTTAGAGTGTGTAAAGATTAATCCAAGAGGAGGTGATATGAAAGGTATATTGGGGGGTAAGAGAAGTGAAGTGGTAAATATTATTAAATGCAGCCACCTACCCGGGTTAAATGATTGTATTTCAACTAAGCCCTTGTTAAGGGCTTAGAAAGGGTAAGATAAAAACAACATTAAATTCTGTATAGGTATTGTTACTAGTTTAGTATAATTATTGAGTTACAAGTTTCCCACAGCGTGTGTGTGTTTATTGAGATACACAATTAAATTATATTTTTAATATTTTCAACATTTTCAATTTTATTTTATTCCCATTTTTATAACAAAATATTTTATTATGGATTTTTCATGAGTTTTTATTATGTATAAACTGTAATATAACTGTTCAGTCATGTCATTATGTCCTTTATGACTTTTTGTGGTTGTTGTTTTTAGGAGAATATATGGTTAGGATGAACTATTTAGTATCCATGAAATTAATATTCATGAGATCCAATTGGTGAGCTACAGGATTGGATAATTTGAATTAATTAGTATTGTTTAAAGGCTGTCAGTTTGAGAATTGATGTTCTGATGAAGTCTATGGAGGATAGATGAAAGCGCTTAACCAGATGTACCAATAAAAGACAGTTTCAGTTAATGTTGTCTCATTCCTTGGAACCGGACACTTTTTTTCACCAGTTATATCGTATTCATTGATTGGTAATTCTGGAATGTGTTTTTCATGACTAACCAACATATGTTCTAAAACTGCAACACCATAGCACTTCTGGGAAGACCAATCCCAGCGGATCCGCCTCTCTTGCTCATCTGGCCATAGCACTGGGTCCCAGCATGTCTAACCCACCTGGGGACCTCCTCATCTACTGGTCCTGCACGACCTTTGGGTGGAACTGCCTCAGGGGATGGGGCTCATCCCCCCTGGGTGTGGATGCAGACAGGATCCTGTCACCTTAAGCCAGGTCCAAGGTCTTGTGCGTAGTGTGCTTTGCAAGGAATTTGGAGATCTGCTATTCCAGCTTGAGGGATGCATGGTGCATCAAGAGGACCAGCCTTCCCCTCTTACTCAACCCCCAGCAAAGCCACCTTTGGGGCCATGAATGTGCAGTGGGGGCCTTAGTCCCACTGTATCCATTTGGTGGCTAGTGGGCATCTGATTACCAACCACCCCTCTCCGTCCAAGGTGTTTACCCCCACATGTGTCATATAAAGCTCCTGTCTGCTGTCTTATCTGTATTGTCTGTCTTCTTACCCAACCTACCTCCCCAAATATATAATATCCTTCCCCCACATCCCACTCTCACCTTACAAAAAAAAAAGTCACCCCATACATAGCTGTCCATATTGCACTTTAGTCTAATTGGCTTCACAACACATTATTGTTGTCCTCACCCCTCTTTCAGGTGTTTGAGTGTACAAATTTACCTACAAATTCTGTATACATGTACAGCTATTGCTGTATAAGAAATGGACAGCCATGGACTTTCCCTACACCTGTCCTGCACATCTCTAGCAATCTTTCATATTGTTTTTCCCTCTTTGTGCCCCCTTTTTCATCACTTTCCTATCACCCCTTTTTTCTTTTCTTTTAAAGAAATTAGCTCAGGGGTAAGCGGGAGTAAGCAGGAGTAAGCGGGAGTAAGTGTGTTTGCACGGTGCTAGGTAAAGCTAATTCAGATTAAGCCCTTCTAATCTGTGTGAAAGCATAGTTTGGCATAAGTTAGCATTGCTTACTGCTGTGCAAACCCATGCAAACCCACTTACAACTGCTTAAAAGTGCCTTAATCACTTTGTATCCAACAGCCCTTGTTCTACCCGGAAAAAAAATAATCAGCCCTTGCAAGTCTTAAACCCAGGACTTTGCACACCATAGCCACAGCAATTTACTACTAAGCAATCTGAGCTGCAGAATTGCCTGATGCTTTTTCAAACAGATCATTCAATAGAGTCATTCAACAGTAGGGAAAACATTCTGTAGAATTAGTTTTGTGTGTGTGAATCTATATATATATATATATATATATATATATATATATATATATATATATATATATATATATATATATATATATATATATATATATATATATATATATATATATATATATATATATATATATAGAGAGAGAGAGAGAGAGATTCACTTTAGAAGTTCGAAATACTGAAATATTGAAATTCAGTATTTCGAGTCCATAAAGTGAAATCCTGAAAAGAGCGAAGCCTCAGAAGTGCGAAATTCAAAACCTTGCATACCGGAGGTTTTGAATTAGCACTTCTGGTGTTTCGCTGTGGTTATGGATTCAGGTAAGTGTTGATGTGTTAAGGGATTTTGGGTAGGGGCTGTGGTGTGCATTAGTGTGTTTTTTTGCTGTGATGTGTGTGCGCGAGGAGAATCGAGGAGAATGTAGCTTGTGTGGTAGTGTTTTGTGTGTTTTTGCATGTAGTGCAACCTTGGAGTTAGAATATTGAATTAAGGGATGTGGGGGGTGCAGACCCCCCCATATAGGGGGCAGGGTGGCTTCCCCCTGCTTTTATGTAGTACAGAGCTGTGTGTGTGTGTGTGTGTGTGTGTGTGTGTGTGTGTGTGTGTGTGTGTGTGTGTGTGTGTGTGTGTGTGTGTGTGTGTGTGTGTGTGTGTGTGTGTGTGTGTGTGGAGGAATGTGCATGTTTGTGGACAGCAGAAGCGCTAATTCAAAATCTCCAGTATACAAGATTTTGAATTTTGCGCTCCTGAGTTTTTGTTCTTGTTAGGTTTCAACTTTATAGCCTCGACATACTGAATTTCAACATTTCAGTATTTCGAGGATATAAAGTGCTTCTATATATATATATATATATATATATATATGTATATATATATATATATATATATATATATATATATATATATATATATATATATATATATATATATATATATATATATATGGAGATGTATATGTATATATATATATATATATATATATATATATATATATATATATAAATATATGCAAAAATAAATACATAATATATGTGGAGATATACATATAAAATATATACAGGAAAAACAATATTCTTCATCGCTCCAGCATGCACCGCAGACACATAACTAGGAATATAGTTAAGAATAAAGTACTATGTTCCAAGAGACTACACACTGATGGGGGAGACCTTGGAAAGGCATTAGATAGTTTGCGTGTAGATCTTATGAACAGGGGCTACAAAGCCCATGAGATTGATAAGGCTATGGAAGAAGTGAGCTCTCTTGATGGTAACATAACCAAACCCTATTTCTCTGAAGAACTCCCTACAAATGTACATGATGAAGGGAGAAAATCTGCTGAGATGGTGAATAGGCTGTGTTTAACTTTTTCCAGTGATGTTAACAAGACCTGTGAGATAGTTTAAATGGATTGGCCTATTTTACTCACAGACCCTCAAATCAGTAGAATTGTAGGGTCCATTCCTAGCTTCAGTTTTAAAAAATAAAAATAGTAAGAATTTGAAGCAACAGCTATGTTACAAGAACAACAGTACAAGTGAAAGATTTATTTCACAGCGCAAAGGAACATATGCATGTAGGGATTGCAAAATTTGTTGCAACATATGGGTAACCTGCATGGTTGTGCATCTGACACACTTGAACCCAGTAGAATTTTTTTCTATGCAGACTGTTGTATTAAGAACATAGTCTATTTGGCCAAGTGTAATTCATGTAATGTATTTTATATAGGCAAAACAAATCATATGTTAAAGCAGAGGGTCATGGAACATTTGAATGACATACGTAACAATAAATCAACAAATGCACTGGCCAAACATCTATCAGATTATGGTACACAGCATAACTTTAAATTCTTAGTTTTACAAAACAATTAATGAGAGCTTAAGAAAAAGAGATATACGCAATAAAACTGAATATATAGAGTTGGGATGGATTGTTGATTTTAAGGCTTATGTCTCACCTGGCCTGAACAGTGTTGTTTCTTTAAAACCTCTTTTAAGAAAAAGAGGTTTGCCACATTAATTCTCATTATGTGTTTTCATTGGTTGTTACTTGTATTTAAACTGTATGTTTGTAGTAGTTTTTATTAAGGTCTGAAGAGGAGTGCCACCTCAAAAAGCTTACCTACATTATTCTTTTTTTGGTAATAAAAGTGTGTTTTTTATTCTCCATCCACTACACCTTTTTATTTTTTACTATTTATATTTTTTGGGTTTGTTGATTCCACCACTTTCTTCTTATTTTATTAGAATTTTATTTTGTGTGAAAGCATAGTTTGCTATAAGTTAGCATTGCTTACTGCCGCGCAAACCCATGCAAACCCACTTACAAAAGTTTAAAAGTTCCTTAATCACTTTGTATTCAACAGCCCTTGTTCTGCCCAGCAATAAAATAATCAGCCCTTGCATGTCTTAAACACAGGACTTTGCACACCATAGCCACAGCAATTTACTACTAAGCCATCTGAGCTGTAGAATTGCCTGATACTTTTTCAAACATATCATTCAGTAGAGCCATTCAACAGTAGGGAAAAGATTCTGTAGAATTAGTTTGGTGTATATATATATATATATATATATATGTATGTATATATATATATATATATATATATATATATATATATATATATATATATATATATATATATATATATACATACATATATATGGATTCACTTTAGAAGCTCAAAATACTGAAATATTGAAATTCAGTATTTTGAGCCCATAAACTGGAATCCTGAAAAGAGCAAAGCCTCAGAAGTGCGAAATTCAAAACCTTGCATACTGGAGGTTTTGAATTAGCGCTTCTGGTATTTCGATGATGTTATAGGTAAGTGTTGATGTGCTAAGGGTTTTGGGTAGGGGCTGTGGTGTGTGTTAGTGTGTTTTGTTTTTGTGATGTGTGTGTGTGAAAGGAGAATGTAGCTTGTGTGGTAGTGTTTTGTGTGCTTTTACATGTAGTGTGACCTTGTAGTTAGAATATTTAATTAGGGGGTGTGTGGGGGGTGCAGGGTGGCTTCCCCCTGCTTTTATGTAGTACAGAGTTTGTGTGTGTGTGTGTGTGTGGGGGGGCAGTGTGTTTTTGTGGACAGCAGAAGTGTTAATTCAAAATCTCCAGTATGCAAGATTTTGAATTTCGCACTTCTGAGTTTTCTTTCTTATTAGGTTTCGACTTTATAGCATCAACATACTGAATTTTGAGATTTCAGTATTTCGAGGATATAAAGTGAATCCATATATATATATATATATATATATATATATATATATATATATACATATATATATATATATATATATGTTATATATATGTATATCTATCTATCTATCTATCTATATATATATATATAGATATACACATGTATATATATATATATATATATATATATATATATATGTATGGAGATGCATATATCTATATATATATGGGATATATATATAGATATATAGATATACACATGTATATATATATATATATATATATATATATATATATATATGTATGGAGATGCATATATCTATATATATATGGAAAAATAAATACATAATATATGTGGAGATATGCATATAAAATATATACATATATACATATAGATATATATAGAAACATAAATAAAAAAAATATATATATATATATATATATATATATATATATATATATATATATATATATATATATTTATTTAGGACACAAACCACACTAGCCAGCCAGTACTTGAATCCAAAAAGTAAATTGCAATCCACACAGTAGAAACGTAAGGATCCAAGGATAGCAGATACTTCAAGTAAAACTTTCCTTTAATATAGGACGACCAGGAACACAATCATAAGCGCTTTCGTAGTGATGCTACTTCATCATAGATGCATAACATAATTTGAAAGACGTCAAATATTTATGTAGTAGTTACTGAATCACATGACTAAATCAATCACTGCTAAAAGGCATGTGCATTCTAAAAGATCATATACATTTTAACATTTTTAAAAATTACTTGTATACAATTTATTTCATATAAAAAGCCTAGTATAAATATCCCCTTTATAAGAAATTAATATATATACAAGGACAGTATGTTTAGAAAAATAAAATGAAAATTGCATAAAGGGAACTTTTTTCTATTTTTTATTTAGGCTTCTGGCATTCAATTTAGGTTTAATAGTCATGCTGTCATTCAGGCCATGACCATAATCTCCCCTTAACCTTATGATCCATTTTGACTCTATCTGTTCAGTTAATTTATTTATATCTCCTTTTCTAATATTTTCAAAAGTACGTGCTATAACCATTAATTAAAATAGTGTGTATGGTTTGTACTTAAAATAAATTTAGATAAGGCACTTGCAATACTGCCTTTTTTGGCATGGTAGTAGTGTTCTCTAATACTCTCCCCGAGAGTTTTATCTGTTTTCCCTATGTAAAATTTAAAACATGTTGAACAATAAGCTAAATACACAATATGTGTTGTATCACATGTGGCATAAGTATCAAACTTGTATTTTTTATGTTGATCTGGATGATAAAATTCACCAGTACTATCAATATATTGACCAAAGTTACAATGTCCACAAGGTAAAGTGCACTATTTAGTGAAATTTTTCTTATTATTTGTTTTTGGAATGCAAAGGCGTTGTTTTATAGATGTCATATTTTTAAAAATAAACCTAGGTTTTTTCATTAATTATATTTTCCAATGCTTTTCTATATTGTTAATATGTTGGTGTCATTCAAAGGGGATCCAATGCCTGTCAGCCTGGGATGACATGCTCGACAAGCCACGATGCTTCACTAGGGACGGCTTGCACCTGTCACCCCTGGGCTTTCGGATATTGGCAAAGGCTCTTGCTACCCCCATAGTGCCTTTTTTAGGCAAGACTCAAAAGACAAACCCACCTCCATAGGTATCACAAGGGATAAGAAACTAAGAGTAATGCTACTCAATGCCAGAAGTCTAAACCTCAAGATGCACGCACTCGAAACTCTCCTTAGCATGGAGAACATCGATATCTGTGCAGTAACAGAAACCTGGTTCAAGGCTCGAGCACCCAGCACTACCAGGTTATACCTCCTACCATGCTTTTCGGCCCCAAAACTTGGACCGAACCACAAAAGGAGGGGGAGTATCAATATTTGTCAAAGATACCCACAGCTCCAGGTTGGTGGCACAGCACGAAGCATCAGAGACTATCCATGTGCAACTAACTGTGGGTAAAACTGCCTTCCAGTTTATAGCCTGCTACAGACCACCCTCCCAAACACAGGAACCCCACTCGGCCTTCCTGAGAATACTGGAAAATATGAAGGTCTCTCCAAACACCATTATATTGGGCGACTTCAACTACCCAAACATAGACTGGGAGCATTACTCTAGCTCAAACACCCTAGCCCAAAGGTTCCTAGAATTTATAAACTCAAATGCTATGGAACAACTTGTTACCACTCCCACAAGAGGGGAAAACATACTGGACCTGATCATCACCAACATGGGGACACTATGCTCCAGACCAGAAGTGGATCCCTCACTGGTAAGATCAGACCATAAACTAATCTCACTGGATATTCACATCACGACCCCACCCCCTGCCCAGAAAACCACAGTGAAAAACTTCTCTAAAGCAAATTTCACATGCCTCAAAACCGAGGCGAAATCCTTTAAAGCCCCCGGGCCTGTGGAAAATACAGCCCAGACCGCAGAATCCTTTATAAACGCATTCTATCAACACCTTCAGGAATGCATGGATCATGCAATCCCAAATAAAACCAAGACCCAATCCTCCAAAGGCAGACGTCCTGTCTGGTGGACCCCAGCCATAAACAAACTATACAATAGAAGGAGGAAGCTACTACATGAGAGAGCAAAATCCCAAAAAGGGAAGGCATCTCTGATCAGTATTAGCAAAACACTACGGGCACTCATAAAATCGTCTAAGGCCAGCTTTGAGAGAAAAATTGCACAGGACACTAAGGATAATCACAAGTCTTTCTTTAGTTATGTTAGGAACCTGGGTGGGAATTCCCAGATATGCTCAGAATTAGTCCAAAATGATAAAAAATACACTGAGCCCACAGACATTGCCAACATCCTAGCTGACAGGTTCAGTGCAAACCCCCCCCCCACCAAAAGGGCAAATATCTATCCCAACAGAGTCCTGCCCCCCTGACATCTCAGATGCTCAGGTAAGAGCCGCCCTCTCCAAAGCAAAAAAAAAAGCATCAATGGGACCAGATGGTGTCCCGGGCTGCGTCCTACATGAACTCCAAGAAGAGCTAAACCCAAACATAAAACTACTGTTCAATCTTAGCCTTACTACAGGATATGTACCCAAAGAGTGGCGGACAGCAACAGTGGTCCCTTTTCACAAAGGTGGTGCCTCAACAGATCCTGGAAACTATCGCCCCATAAGCCTGACTTGCTTGGTCTGCAAAGCTATGGAAAGGATTATCATGGACCTTATAAATAAAGATATTGGGGACCTACAGACACTGGATCCTACCCAGTTTGGCTTTGTTAAGGGCAGATCCTGCCTCTTAAACCTGGTCGATTTCTTTGAAACAGTCACCAAGGCCATTGACGGGGGGAAGGTGGTCCACACAGCCTACCTGGACCTCGCAAAAGCCTTCGATACAATACCCCACTTGGGCATTATAGATAAGCTCACCAGCTTAAATATAAACTCCTATGTCACTAGATGGGTTGCAAACTGGCTCAAGGACAGAATTAGAGACAGGTTAGACTTGCTGGAGCCATGTCAGATTCCAAACCAGTTACAAGTGGCATCCCACAAGGCTCAGTCCTGGGACCTCTCTTGTTCAGTATATATTTCTCGGCGGTACAGGCCAACACTGAAGGACTGTGGCTGACCATGTTCGCAGATGACTGCAAACTGGGCACCATAATCAACTCTCCAGACGACACAAGCATTCTCCAAAAGGGCCTCATAGAAACAGACAACTGGTGCCAGAGCCATGGCCTCAAGCTAAACGCCAAAAAGTGTATAGTCATCCCCTTTGGCAAAAACAAAGTGCCCACAAATTACCACATAGGTGAAGGGTAGGTCGTGTCTGCTCAATCAACCTGGTCAACATCTTTGAGGCAGTCAGCCGAGCTGCAGATGAAGGCAAGGCATCTCATACAGCCTTCCCTGATCTGGCCAAAGCCTTTAATAACATTCCTCACTCAGGAATCATGCAAAAACTCACTAAGCTAGGCATCGACCACTATATCACTCAGTGGGTTGCAAACTGGCACACAGATAAAACTCCCAGTGTGAAAATAGCTGGCTCCAAGTCAGATTGCTGAGCAGTCATAAGAGGAGTCCCACAGGGATAGGTCCTGATTTCTCTCTTGTTTGGTATCTACTTTTCTGACATCCATGCCAACATAAAGGGAATCATGGCTGATAATGTTTGCAGACAATTGCAAGTTGGTAGCTATTATTAACTACCCAAGTGATGTTAGCGTCCTACAGAAAGGCTTCACTGAGACCAATGACTGGTGTCAGAGCAATGACGTTAAGCTCAAAGTCAGAAAATGTGTTGTCATCCTGTTTGGAAAAAACCCTGTTCCCAAGAATTACCACATTGATGGCAGTCCACTGAACACAGAAGGTGTCACAATAGATCTGGGTACACAGGTTGACAGCAATATCTCTTTTGACCACCACATTGCCACTGTGGTCAGAAAGTCCTTCTATGTGGCACATCTCATTACTAATGCTTTTGCATCCAGGAAGGAAGAGGTCATTGTCCCCCTGTACTCTTCCTGACAGAGTGACACAGTTTGTTTCAGCATACATATCCTGATGGATGTGAGGTATGACAATGAAATGTATGTCATCATTTACTGACAATAATCATCATATCATCACAGTGATTTACCAGAGAAATGAGAATAATCTGTAAAATAGACCAGACATATGAGCAATAAACCTGGACATCCTGGAACAGTCCAGCCAGTTAGGAGGTATGCTCAGAACCCCTTACTGCAACGCATCTTGACCAAGACTGACAAAGTGGTGGGAGGAAGCCATGAAAATGGGGATGTATCTGAAGTACTGGCATAGATAAGCTAACACAGTTCCTGCAGTAACAACCTCCTGTGTGCTGTAACACATATTTAATGAAATAGCACCAACTAATTGAAAAAGGAAATCTGCTATGGGTAGTTACACATGTATTTGCAAATATATCAGGCACTACAGGGATGTAAGAGCACTGAAAAACAGAATCTGGTGTGAAAGTGCATACCCACAACCAATATCACTGCACTCACAGTCACATTCCAGTAAGTTAAATGAACAGTAGAGTATACAGACTGTGTGAACAAATGCATCATTGTATGCCACTCACACACTAGCTCTACATATACTGGCCCAATTCTCGGTATAGTCTGAATCCTGACTATGGTACAGGACATGTCTCAGTCTGCCCCTACAAACACATACAGCCAATAGACCAGCAGAAACTGGAGCAGCATGCACAGTTAGATGATAAAGGAGCCATAACGCTTACATCTGCCCCCCTCCATACACCACCCAAATAACATGTACACATGACATGTGTAGACAATCCTAACAGTCTGTTAACAATGGCCAGACATACACAGACCTCTCAAATGTACAGTTCACCTCAGAATGTACAGGCTCAGGACTCATATCTATGGCCTCTTCCCTGACATGTCTGTGGGTCTACTACATCACTGGGATGTTAGCAGGAATGAAGGTAAGAAATAATGATCCTAAATAAGTCTGAGCCTCATTGACATCTGGACAAAGCCTGATATCATTTGGGGACAGAGGCACAAACACATGGGTAGATTGGGCATATTGCTGTCAATAAATTGAGACTGTTGCAAATATTACTGTGTTTGTTGTAACATATCCTTTATGAGGAATATGATGTCAGTAATACTAATAGATGTGAGTATTTACTGAGTGCATTCTCCAGAGTTTCTGATTGATTTTCCAAGGACACCAACTGTCTGGGGAACAGACAAAACATAACAGGCAAACATGTGGCCAGTCTGTGGACAGCATGCCAGTGGAGAGGTATGTCAGAGACATATCACTCTCAGATGTGAATTCATTCATTAAATGCATGTCCACACAAACCTTGAGAATCTGTCAACCCACCATGTGTATAACAGCACTGATGACATAGACTCTGTTCACTATTCTGGGGATATGTCCCCCATGTTGTTGGGCTATCCCCAAATGTCCTGTCTTGTGAAGTATTCCCACCATTCTGTCTATGAAGGTGTATCCCACCACCTCTGTAATGTCCCTCACACAGGCAAGGAAAAGGGTCAAAGCCCACATGAAGGAATGTCCCATATGTCGGAACTAGCAGCAGTGTCCAGGCCTACAGCACAATACTATGTAGGCACCTACATAGTTGTATGGCCTTAGCAATACCTGACATATGCACATATGCACAGAGGACAGAACGAAAGTAGATAGGTAACAGGTAATGCAGTAGGATGAATGTTTTGAAGGATAGAAGTCTGAAACTGACATGTATGCCATTGCTACATGACAGCAGTCCCAATGACAATGGCAAAAATCATAGTAGTCTGCAGCTAATATAATAATATAATGTTAATATCCAATAGGAGATACATAACAATATACAGCTCAAACACCAAGAACAAGAGAGTGTAGTACTCAGAGTATTAGCTTTGCATGCAGGGGTGCATGGTTCGATTACTACAACAGACAATCTAATTGTACATGGAAAAGCAGTGTTAAAAGTACTAATTTAATAAAACAATATGTGTTAAATTATTTATGTTAACCAGTGCACTGTAGCCAGTGTAACATGCAAGTGTGAGTGCATATAACATGTGATATTACCCATGTATAAAAAAAACAAACAAAAAACAACAATGAAAACAGAAAAAAGAAATGTGATACTACCCATGTATACCCAAGTGTTTCATACAGTATATTCACACCCCTTGCTACTGTAATGACACCACATAGAAGCATGTTATGTACAGAAAATTAAATACACTTATTATATGATGTCATTACTCTGCTATTTTATCAGACTGGAATGTGAGCAATGGTTACCAGGGCTGAGCTCTGCTTAGCAGGTTTAAGCAATGCTTAACTGTGAATGCTAAGCAGATTTGTGCACTTGGAAGCATCACTAAGAGAAGCCTAAATGGTGTAAGCACCTATTCATTTTACCGTACATTAGCACTGCATACCATCATGCAAACCCGAGCAAACCCACTTAAAACCTGTCTAGCAACACAATAAAAAGCCCTTGCAGGCCTTGAACCTAGGACCCTGTACAGTAAAGCAATAACAATGTACCACTTAGCCATCTGAGCTGTAGGCCTTTGGGATGTTTGTCAAACATACCATGTATTACAGCCAGTTTAAAATAAGGAACAAACACTGTGCTATCAGGAAGTATCTACATATAGATATATATATATATATATATATATATATATATATATATATATATATATATATATATATATATATATATATGTATATATATATATATATATATATATATATATATATATAAAACTAAACATATACATATATAGCGAGAGATGGATAGATAGATATGTATGGAGATACATATATGTGTATGACAATATGTAGCTATATTGCCAATAAATAATATATATATATATATATATATATATATATATATATATATATATATATGTGTGTGTGTGTGTGTGTGTGTGTGTGTGTGTGTGTGTCTCTAAATGCCCATACAAACATAATTCTGCTGATAGACTACCCATAACAGGGGCAGCATGCACAGTTGGATACAAAAGGACCCATGACACTCACATCTGCTGCCTCCCCACCCCACAATCCAAATAATAAGTGAACTCTACTTTACTACAAAACCATGATAGGTCATACACAATGGCCAGACATACAACGACCTCTTAGCAAATAAACTAACCTGACTAAAGATAGTAAGGAGAAAAACAACCAGCCAGTAATTTACACAAGGAGTAAAACATTACAAGAAATGCTTGCCTTACATATAAGAAGGAATTGACTCTTAATTTCATTTAAATACACAGCCTCCAATTACACTCCTCATTTAACCCCTAGGGGATGAAGTATCACATTTAAAAATATAAATTGATTCTGCACATAACAATTGTTCTTTTATGAATGTTTCATCAAACTGAGAAACAGACTATTTTCAAAACATTGCCTTGTATCCCACTGCTGTCCCCATGGTGAAATTCATTTAAATATACAGATATAGAGCTGTCTTCTTTCTTATCAGTAATATGTCTCACATGTTCTAACAGCCTAGTTTTAAGACACTTGTTACTCTCCCCCACATACAATATGTTACAAGGGCAGCTAAGAGCGTTCTCTATACACCAACCTCTTGAATGTACAGACTTCCACATGTTATCCAGCATTTCCCCTCAACAGGAATGATAGAACTAAATAATGATAGACCATATACCTATCAAACTTCTACTGTATGACATCTGGACAAAGCCTAACATAACTGAGATACAGAGGCCCAAACACATGGCCATACTTGACATATTGCTGTTATACACTGAGAATGTCGCTGGTGTTACAGGATTTGTTGTAATATATCTTTTCTGAGGGATATAAAGTCAGAAACACAAATGGATGTTAACATTTAAGGATTGCAATCAACAGAGCATGCTACCAATTTTTCAAGAACAACATCTGTCTGGAGAACATACAAACATAACAGGCAAGCCTCTAGCCATTATGTGGATCACCCTGCAGTTGAGAGCTATGCAGACACAGAACTTTGACAGACTGAAACACATACAGAAGTAGCATGTTCAGACAAACCCTGTTAAACTAGCGATATTCAAAACATATAACAGTAATACTCACATTCTGCCCCTAAGTCTTAAACCTTCTCCACCATTTAGTTGTCATGTCTCCACAAGTCTTGTTGTAAGAGGTATTATCTCACACACCTCCAGGATGTCTCCCTCACTGGTAAGAGAAAGTGCCAATGCCCACATAGAGTACTAAATTATAGGAGTGTGTTGCCATGACATTGGCTATTGGAATAACTACACAGCTGGTCTCCATGCAATTAGCAACTGGGGAACACCAATTGGTGCACAGGCCATCACATGGTCATGAGCATAACCTAAAAAAGACAAGCTTCCATCTATTCAAAACACCTCTGTTATAGACAGTTAATTACTTCAAAGTGGATCCAGTTTGTGTCTGGTGGACCCCAGCCATAAACAAATTGTATAACAAAAGAAGGAAGCTACTGCAAGACAGAACAAAATCCCATAAAGGGAAGGCATCTCTTATCAGCACTAGTAGAAAGCTACGTTCTCTCATAAAAATATCCAAGGCCAACTTTGAGAGAAAAATCGCCAAGGACATTAAAGATAACCACAAGGCATTCTTCAGTTATGTTAGAAGTATGCCCAATCCATCTCCACCTCCTCCTCTTAACTCGAGAGTCGAGTTGGTTTGGTCCTGGTTTGAGGGTGCTACAGGAATGAGTGTCTTGTCGAAATTCCCTGTCTCAGGTGGACAGCTTGTGTTTAATTTTAGAAGTTTTTATAGTGTGGTCTTGAATGACCTGCCGTCTCTGCCCCATGCAGGATTACTGACTGTGGGTTTGAGTTATCTTGTTGATCTTTGTTGATCAAGGATTCTGCAGACCCTATTTAACTGTTTAACTATATGCTTGCTCTTGCTTCCTTATCTTGTTGACCCTGCTTGCTTATGATCTTGTTTGCTTGTCAATTATGCACTGTATCCAGGGTAAGCCCACACTTCAGCTTTGGCTTCCGTAGTTGATGATGATAGGGTTGATATTTGTGAGTTTAATTTTGGGAATCAAGACCTTCCTTGCAGTCTGTAAGATGACCACCTCTAGTCTGTAATGCTGCCTGATTTGTCTCTTGATTTGCATTTGGCTGTGTTGGCTGTGGATCCAGGGCTGAGTCATGTAGGTCAATTGGTCTCATTTTTTCTGTCCTGATCAATTGGATCCCATTTTTTCTCATGCAGTAGATTTCTTCATAATCAATTGATAACTAACAGGAAGAGGAATGGTGACAGTAAGCATCCTGCCTGACCCTTTTTTTTACTAAGAAACCATCAGAGGTGCCTCCATGTATAACCCTGCATGATAGCTTACTTTATTTTTTCTTATTTTCGACTACTATTGCTCCCACAGTATAACCCTGGCCAAGCTATCAAACAGTGTCTCTCTGTGTCCTATCAAGCGCTTTACAAAGTCAACAAAGTGCATATATAAAATGGTGAGTCAATCCATTCAACTGATTCCACCACCATTCATTTGCAATTTGATCACAACCACGATCTAACCATCTATTTTTCCTGCTCTTTTTTGTCAGTGGTGTCCTGGTGTCCTTTAAAAAGGAATGCCTTTAAACTCTTTCTGGCTTCCTGGAACTATTGTCCTTTTATTGCTGTCTTGTCGCATTTATGCCTTCCCCTTTCTTGGGAAGCAATGAGATGGCTCTCTTTCATTTCTGAGGGGCAGTTTTCCCTCCAGATTCTTTTCTAAGAAAAGTACAAGATTTCCAACATCTCCATTCTGAGTCTGCCAAGCACACTTTAATTCTGCGGGATGTTATCTTACTGTGCCACCACTGTCATTTTCATTTGGATGATGGCTTTCCTGATCTCCTCCTTGCTTGGCTTTTCACATTGATTGGTAGATCTTCATTGCTAGCTCAATAATTGGAGGGGTTTAGAGGTGGGTCTCAATTTAGAAGTTCTTCAAAGTGTTCCACTCACCTTTCAGTTGATGTTCTAAGTAATATAGTGTTTTCATTGCTTATCTTTAACAGGTCTCTCTCTTTTCCACTGTACTCTATGAGTTTGATGGTGGTGATAATATACAACATTTTTGTGTACAAAAGCTGCTTGTTGTTGACCTCAAGCACAGCTGTGTTCCACATATTTGCTTACATCTTTTTTAATCTCCTTTTTGTTTCCTCTCTGTGGAGGCATATTCTTCTTGGGCTTTGGCCTTGATCTTGTAAGTTTTGGTTCTTCTGTCTTTTGCCTTTTTCTATCTTTTCTCTTTTCTGTCTCTTGATCTTCTTCCAGTGTTCTCCTTCTATCCTCCTTTCCTCTTGATACTTTTAGGTCTCAGTGATGATACAAGCTTTTTCTACAGCACATTCCACAAGCCTCAAGAGCTTAGTTTCTGCTCCTCCTCCATTTGTTCTTGTAGTCAATCTTGAACTGTCTTCACCAGTTGAACTTGTAATTTGTTCTGTCAATTTTATTTGATTCTCATAGACATTGTATGAACCTTGATTCTGACTCTTGAACCTGGGTTTTTTAGCTTTAGCTTCAGTCTAGCCACCGTCATCTGATGGTCTTTTGCCACATCTTTCTCTTTCCTCTCTTCTCTTGTGTCTATCTTTACCCCTCTTACAGATGTCATTCTGTTGTCTTCTGGTTTTTCTGGTCTGTAGTCAGGGAAGTGTGTATATTTTTGTGTATCCGTTTGATTTGTGAGAGCTCTAATTGTGTAGGGAATTGTTTGAGAGCATAAGATCAACAAACTGACCATTATGTTTGATTGTTCCCAGAGCATGTGCTGTCATGATCTTGTTCATATCCTATGTTACGCATTCGACCAAGCCATATTCATATCTACATAAGGAGATAGTATGCTTTTCTCATATGTGGGGTCTAAGTAATCTGCTTGTCTGTTAATAAAACTGCTGCTATCTTCCTCTTCAAAATGTTGGATTGAATTAGCGTATCACTAAAGATTTGGTTCATTTTTATCACTAGATTCACAATTTTCTTCTTTGTCCTGGATGTGGCTGCAATCCATGTGTCCCATCCAATCAGGGCTCTCTGGGCCTGTTTAGCCAACATAAGACCAACCCCTTGGGGTAGAAGTGCTTCACTGTCCTCATGTGGAAATAAGCAGTAACTCTCCTGTGACACTGACCAGCGACCCCCTGCTCCCCTGTGCATTCCTCCCATCCCTCACACTCAAGTTGTGTTATTTCTCGCCTGCTGCCTTGCCTTGGCACTTGCTTACATGGTCCTGACATTCCATGTGCCATGTGCCAATGTTTATTTCCTGATTTTGAAAGAGGTGCTGTGCGTTGCCTCGCTTTGCCCTTTCACTTAAAACCATAAATCCATAAATCTTCCATCCCTCCTCCTCCTCTTCCAAGATAAGATTGTCTTCCTGTAGTTGGTGTTTTTTAGCAAATAAGTTTTTTTGGATGGGATGGCGTTAAGCTAGCCCCCAACCTCCTCCTTCAGCAGGGGGCTTGGGACCGTCCTTGGCGGAGTTATGTTAGAAACCTGGGCGGAAACACTCAGATATGCTCAGAGTTGGTACACAATGACAAAAAATTTACCGAACCCACAGATATTGCCAACATTCTGACAGACAGGTTCAGTGCAAATTTCTCCCTCCCTCACCTCCAAAAGAAGAAATACTCATCCCAGCTGAATGTAACCTCCCTGTCATCTCTGATGTGCAGGTGAGAACCGCCCTCAACAAAGCAAAAAACACAGGATCTATGGGACCTGATGGTATCCCCGGCTGCGTGATACGTGAACTCCAAGAGGAGCTAAACCCGCATATAAAAATGTTATTTAACCTTAGCCTTACTGGATATGTACCTGAACACTGGCGTACAGCAACAGTGGTCCCACTCCACAAGGAAGGCTCCACTACAGACCCCTGGGAACTACCGCCCCATAAGCTTGACCAGCCTGGTTTGCAAAGCTATGGAAAGAATTATTATGGAACTCATAAACAACGACATTGGGGACCTACAGACACTTGATCCTACCCAGTTCGGCTTTGTAAAAGGCAGATCCTGCCTTTTGAACCTGGTTGACTTTTTCGAAACAGTCACTAGAGCCATTGATGAGGGCAAGGCAGTCCATACAGCCTACCTGGACTTGGCTAAAGCCTTCGACACAATACCCCACTCGGGGATCATAGAAAAGTTAAACAGCTTAAAAGTAAATCCATATGTCACAAGATGGGTTGCAAACTGGCTAAAGAACAGAACCCATAAAGGCAAGATTGCGGGAGCCATGTCAGACTCAAAGCCAGTCACAAGTGGTGTCCCACAGGGCTCTGTCCTGGGACCCCTCTTGTTCGGCATTTACTTCTCAGATGTGAAAGCAAACATGGGAGGGTTGTGGCTGACAAAGTTCGCAGATGACTGCAAACTAGGCGCCATAGTCGATACACCAGCTGACACATACATCCTACAGAAAGGCCTCACTGAAACGGACAACTGGTGCCGGAATCACGGCCTTAAACTGAATGCCAAGAAATGTATAGTCATCCCCTTTGGGAAAAATAAAATACCCACAAATTATCACATAGACAGTAACCCACTGAGTACCGAAAAAGTAATCTGAGACCTGGGGACCCAAGTTGATAGTGACCTCTCATTTGACACCCACGTTGCCAAAGTGGTTAGAAAGACTTTCTACCTTGCCCACCTTATGAAGGGGTTCACATCCAGATCAAAGGAGGTCATTGTGCCCCTGTACTCCTCCCTTATCAGGCCCATGATTGAGTACAATGCCCCATTTGGTATGTACCTCACCCGGCATTTACAACAGCTGGAGAGACCCCAGAAGTACCTCACCAAAGAGGATCAAGGGTTTCCAACATATGTCATATGCTGCCAGGCTAAAGAAACTCCAGCTCTATTCAATAGCATACCGCCTGCTCAGAGGTGATCTGTGCCTGACATACAAGGCCATGTCCAACCAGGAATTGATGGACATGCTCCACCTCAAAAAATCAAAATCCATAAGAACCACAAGAGCCAAAGATTTAAACCTCAGTACAAACATGAATAGAACATGCTGGAGGGACAAATTCATAACTCAGAGGCTTCCCATACTCTGGAACAAAATCCCAGTCCATGTTAGGCAGAGCCCTTCACTGACTCTCTTCAAGAGAAATCTTGACGAGTGGATGGGAGATCGTAGGTTTACCCCGGGGGTCACCCCTGTATTGTTACTTAACAGAGGCACAGTAAACTAATTTTAATAAGTATGGGGGTCTTCAATGTGTCACTACTAGACAAAGGCACAGTATTCTAAATTTATTCTATACACCTTAGTACCACTACATGGGGTGGCGAAAGCCACATCTCTAGGGCTAGGCTTGCAAATGCCTCAGGGCAGATAGCCTAGTACTAAACTATGAAACTATGAAACTATATATCTATGAAATTTCCAGGAAAAAATAAGGTATGTGAAACAAGTAAACATGTAATTGAATGCAGTAGGTGGTCTGTAATAATAGAAAATAGGGGTTTGAAAGAATATGTTTCTCAACAAGACTGGCTGTACTGATGTACTGGTGAACAGCACCAATGGCCATTGCATGTGGCTGTGTCTGTAGTGACATAGATCACAGCTCAGGCCCCTGACTCACCACAGCAAAGGACAGCTGACATTTGGCAACTGCTGGAGTGTCTGTCAGACATCACTGACTGTACAACTGCTAGGCTAGCTACTGGGATGTTGTACTTATCCATATGTTACCTGAGAATATAACTATGATACACGTTTTCTCTTGTAAATATAACAGAACTATACAGAGTATGTGAAGAGTAAAGTACTGTTGCAGAACTGTGTGTTGAAATACATGTGATATAGTGAGTTCATACCATTCAACTGTACAGTCTCATAAGCACATGTGTGCCTATCTGTAGTCACTTACACATAGACTTGTGTTATGTTAGGCAAGCCATTGTCAAGTCTGTTAACAATGACACCATAACATAATAGCCTAGATATGATTGTGGGACATCCTCCAGGTTAGCACTGTGATAGCAAAGCCTACTGTGCAATCATCTTACTTATCTATGTATGTAAATAAGTTGTGCATGTTCTACTTGTGTGTAATATCAGTTTCAGTGCATACAACAGACATAAATGTTTACAGGTACTGGTTGTTGCATTGCCATGACAATGATATGGGTAGTAGAATAGGCATGATTATCAGGTTGTAATCAGAGAAGTGTGCAACTGTGTTATGATCCGCTGTCCATGCCTAACACAAACAGCTGTCTGAACACCTACATACAGTGCCTATCAAGAGTGTACATACCCCTGTTGAAATGCCAGGTTTGTGTACTATACAACAGTGAGACTACAGAACTTCTTGTCAAAACGTCTCCCACCTTGAATGTGACTCATAATCTGTGCAATTCTATTGACAAACAAACAATTCTGTTAGGGGAGTGAACATTAAACATAAGAAATGTACTATAAACTGGTTGCATACATTTGCAAACACAAAAGCCACTACTTGGTTGATGCACCTCTTGCAGTAATCACAACATTCCCTTTCTGGTTACACACGTCATCAATTATCAAGACTCTGATTAACCCAACTAATGTTCAACTGTCCTAGTAGGATATATTTGACATTTATCCAGTTGCCTGCTACAGCAAAACACATGTTTGACAGAGAGCTTACAAAGCATTGAAGGGAACTCATTGTGGAAAGATATTAGTCAGGTGTAGGGTAGAAAAAGTGTCCCCAGCATTGGATATACCATGAAACACAGTGGAGACAGTCATCAGAAGGTGGATTAAATATGGAACAACAGTGCTGTTGAAAAGAACCAGATGTCCTTCCAAAACAGATGACAAGACATGTTGAGAACTGGCCAGGGAGGCTGCCAGGTGACATGCAGCAACACTGAAGGACTTGCAGGACTCGCTAGCAAGTACTATTTCTGTAGTACATGTGGCAACAATCGCCTGGATTCTGCATAAGTCTAGCCTATGGGGAAGTGTCAGTAGATAGAAGCACTTACCCACACCAAACACCATCCAGGGCTGTGTACAGGCAGCCAAACATAACATCAAGTCTCCCAAAGACATGTGCTTGCAATGTGTAATGGTGTCATGGGACTAAGGTTCAAACATACAGACAGTATTCCTAAAGCTATGTATGTTGCACAAGCAACACCTCACTTCACCTGAGGACCACCATGCACAAGTTGAAGCTTGATGCTGGCAGTGTCCAGCATTAAGGTTGCTGTTCATTAGCTGGAACTAGGCTTGTAGACATGGTAGAGGGAATTCTGAACAGTTACAAATAACACACACGTATGTGCCACAGCTGTCAACCATCTGCAATATGCCCGAAAATGGAGAGGGGGGTTTCAGCTTCCAACACAACAATGAACTGAAGCATACATCCAAAGCTAGCTAAGAATGGCTCTATCTGAACACAATCAAGGTTATGAATTAGGCCAGGCAAAGCCCAGACTCAACACCAATAGTAAACCCCCAGTGTAACTTCCAAGGACTGTGCACATGAGCTGGCCTTGCAAGCTTACAGAGTTGGATGACCTTTGTAGGGAAAACTGTCCAAATAATGACAAGGCAAGATGTGCCATGCTAATGTACCCTATCCCAGGCAGAGCGACTGCTGTAGTGCAATTAAGAGTTGCTTCAACCAAGCATTGGTTTAAGGGTGTTCATATCTATGCAACTGCAATATTGTATGCATCTCATTCAGTATCTTCATAACTAACACATTTGTCTGTTTCTTGATTGGATTGCACAGGTCATATGTCACATATAAGGTATGCAATGTTTTCAAATGCAGTACTGCGGTCTTATTTTATATCTTAAAAAAGGCTGGTGTGTACACTTATCATATCCATGTTATGCTAAGAAGGTCATTGTTGTAACTGGATGTGATTGCACATACATTCACTGCTGCTGATGAGATTTGCAAATCAAATGTATGTCATTAATTGGTGACATCAGTCCTCATATCATCCCAGTTATGTGTCAGACAAACATATAGGGGTTGTGAGGAACAGAGCAAACATAAGTGCCAGACATCTACACATTCAGCAATGATTTGTACAGTTGTGAGGTGTGGTCTACAGTAGATGCCAGTGTGCTATACAGGTTCACAGCAATATTGTGTACAAGGGTGCAGTATGTTCTAGGGGAAGGGACGTTACCTACAAACACAACTCAAGCATCACAGATATGTGGATTGTTAGTAAGAAGGTTTAAGAATGGCTGCAATGCCTGATGTTGAGGGCCATGTGTCATGCATGTCAACTGTTGGGTAATGTGAGGTCTGTGTAATATCGTTGTCCCACCTCACCTGTAACTGTGTGTGTGTGTGTGTGTGTGTGTGTGTGTGTGTGTGTGTGTGTGTGTGTGTGTGTGTGTGTGTGTGTGTGTAAGTAAACCATACTGTATAGATATTAAATTAGAGATCTTGTCTTCCCCTCACAGGTGGTGATGGGGGTCAGGGTCCCTCCCATGTGGAAACTGATGTCAGTACCTCTGCAGACTCTGACAATGATGATAGGCATAGTGAAGCACAGGTAGGGTTGACAGGGGCTGAATCTGTGCCATTGGTTGGCATGCCACTTTTGTCCAACCCACCCTTACACACATTCACAATACCCACATATGCTCCATCACCAGTGGTCATAGATGAGGGACAGCTGGCGGGTGGTGGCATGGGCCAGGAAAGTGTGGTGACTAGGGCTAGTGTGTCTGTAAACACCAGCCATAGCTGGATAACAGGCAAGGTCCCACACAGTAGATGGACACAGATGCTCGGAAAAGGACTGCTGGCCATCATGGCCCTGCCAGAAGTGCCACAGCAGGTGTTAACAGATGCATGTTTTGGAGCATCATGGAGGCACAGGTATGTATGAAACGTCACACCAGACAGACTCTCAGGGTCCAGATGGCAAATCTTTCTGCTATGTGTGACAACATCCGTGATCTTGCAGATGCCCGCCTTTATTATGCTAAATTCATGGATAGACTTGGGTGAGATGGTGGCACTCCTTGGTCGTGGGATGTCTGTGTTGGGGTATGTGTTGAGAGTTGGCCATCAGCCATGTGGACATAGGATAGCACCATGAACAGCTGAAGGTCACGTGGCCATGCAACATGTTGCTTCCACTCCCGTAGTGGCAGTACTAGCAGCACAAATGCAGGGGGGGTGCTGTCCACACCACAATGCAGCAGGCCACAGGCATGTGGCCCTGGCCTGTCCCAACAGGGATGCAGATCCAGCAGACAACTTTGACCATCGGGGAGTACTACTCTGTTTGGCCTTGGGCCTGGTGGTGTCAAATGGAACCCCTGGCAGGCCCAGTTCCCATGTCCATGGCAAGACACTGTAAACTGTACATCCTGCCATGTACAGTCCACAGCTGTCCAACATACCCCTGTATAGGGCAGCAACATGGGAGTACTGTGTGCATCCATACACATACACTCACATCACCAACACAGCTAGGGCACATCCATACTTACACACACCACCTCTGCACGGATCATGTAATAAACAACCCCCAACCCACACACACACACATGATGTCAAACAACTGGCACAGTCTATGCCTCTGGCAAACTCACACCATGCCCTGTGCATATGTTGACAACTGTCCCACATCCCTGTCATCCACACCATCGATGCAAGGAAATGCTAACATGGATCTGATGCACAGGGTGAATTTAGTACAGGTTAGCAATGTAATGCTGTGTAACATGTTGTCAGCCAGCATGTTTAATGGTTACACATCAGAGTGCATAGCTGTCCAGCTATGATGCATTATTGCTGTTATTAACACTGACTAAATGTGGTCTCCAGAATGTATTCTGCTTGTGTTCTAGGTGTCTGTCTGTCAGGAGGATGTAGCCCTGCAGTCCTTTTTTACAAGGGGTATGGCAGTGTGGTAACACAATGACTGTGTCATATCCAGGGTACAGCTCTACACAATTAACAGGTCTGTATAATAGTTATTGCATGTGCCACATGCCTGATAGGGCTGAGGGTTGTATACAGGTAAGTGCATGGTGGCTGATGTCAGCAGCTCTTGTACAGTGGACAATGATAAGTGTCCTGGGTGGTACACACCAAAGGTTTGTGAATACTACACACACATAGGGTATTGTGTTGATGCAACACACAGAGAATACTGTTCACACACACACACACACACACACACACACACACACACACACACACACACACACACACACACACACACACACACACACACACACACACACACACACACACACACACACACACACACACACACACACACACAAACACAATCATGATTGCCAGTGTTGGGGTTGACACCCCCACCAATCTAGTTATTGCTGGTACAGTGTTAGGTAGTTATCACAGGGGGCACAGAGCTCATATTGTGTTGTGTTTCCGAAATACATGTATAGTGATTAACATCACATGCTCATGTAAGGTATGGCAATGGGTGGAGTAGTTGGTGTGACAGTTTTCATATTACTGTCACACACCAGTGTACACACTCCCAAAAACTGCTGCACACACTAATGCACACACACACACACACACACACACACACACACACACACACACACACACACACACACACACAGACACACACTTGCCAGTACTGACATTAGCAGACCAACCTATCTTGTTGTTTGTAACATACTATTCCATACTGTTGCACAGGGCGTATATGGCTGCAGAGAGTGTACAGATACCATTATGGCTAATGTGAACAGCAGACCTCATCCAGTAGACTTAGGAATGTGTACTGTGTATACCATGGCATAAATATGAATCCATGGCCATCCAGTGGATGTCATTCGTGTACACACACACACACATACACACACACACACACACACACACACACACACACACACACACACACACACACACACACACACACACACACACACACACACACACACACACACACACAATACTCTTCTCTTACACACATTTGCCAGGAGTGTGAGTAGAACCCCATACCTATCTATTCATTGCTACTACATTGTTACACATTTATTGCACACACCATGGAGGTTATGGGGTGACACTTGTCCAAAGCTACGATCTACAGCGATGGACATCACCAGACCTTGCAAATCATGACAATGGGGGAAGTACTGGGTGAGAGAGGCCACAAAATACTGTAACCTACACACTTACACACAGTACCACACAAACACACACATGCACACACACACACACACACACACACACACACACACACACACACACACACACACACACACACACACACACACACACACACACACATATACACACACACTCTTGCAAGGACTCATATTTGAAGCCCTAGTTATGTAGTTGTTGGTATTATAGTGTTATGAAGTTCATGTACATACCACAGAGCTTATAGGTTGTGGAGTGTCCCAAGGTACCTATATAGTGAAAAACATCTACAGCACTTGTAAAGTATTGCAATGGTATTTGTACTGGCTGAGACGGGCCACAGACTACTTTCAAACACATGTTTACACACTCACAAACACTCTGAAACACACTAATGGACACACACACATTTGACAGTCCTGAGATCCATGGTTTCAAAGAGTCAAAGGTGTGTACGTGGCAAATAGCCATGGAGGCTTTACAAGGCTAGCCCATGGGAATACACTGGCATCATGCCACCTGATGATACTCCCCAGTGTGTGTACTGTGTATAGTCTCTGAATCCCAGGGTGGGTATTCTATTCCCCATCCACTCCTCCTGATATCTCTTGTAGAGGGTCAGTACTGTGTTTGGCTTGTGTGTGTGGCATCTGTTCCATGGAATGGCCAGTCTCTGGGCTGTGCATTTGTCCCTCCACCATGTCCTATTGATTATGAGGATGGGGTTGAGGTATCTGGGGCATGTTGTGTGACAGACTGGTGTCCTCGGATGTAGCATTCCAGACAGGGTTTGGTCAGACATGGCTGTGTATGTCAGGCAGAGATCACCCCTATGTAGGCAATATGAGACAGAGATTCAATGCAGTTGTTGGAGTCTGTCCACATGGGGCAAGTGTGTAATAACTAAAACCCTCTTTGTGAGGTACATTTGCAGACTCTCCTTTTGTAGCTGGTGTCCAGTGGGGTACATGGCAAATGGGCCATAGTACACATTGATTGGCCTACTGAGAAGTGTCTACAGGGAAACATTGTCCTTTTACTTCCTGGATTCCACACCCTGAGTCAGGTGTAGTGAAACATGGTAGGATATTCGGAAGACAGTGGCACTGTGGTGGTCACCATACAGCTCACTGTCAACCTATGTTCCCAGTTCCATTATACCAACATCAGTGTTCAGTGGACTACCATCAATGTATTACTTTATGGGAACCATGTTGTACCCAAGGGGGGTGGCAGCACATCATCTGGCATTGAGCATATGTCCAGGGTTCTGACAACAGTCATAGGTCTCAGAGGCCTTTGTATAGGATGTCAACCTCACGTGGGGGGATAATAATAGCACCCACCTTGTATTCATCTGCAGACATTGTTAGCCAGGGCACCTTTGTATTAAGCTAGTCCTCAGAGGTGTGGATCCCAATCATGAGGGAACCCAAGTCCACAACCTGTGGGACTCCACTCATGATTGTTCAGCAGTCTGAGATGGGGTCCGCTGCTTTCACACTGTGGGTTCTATCAGTTTGCAGGCCACCTACTGATGTAGGTGTGGGTGCCTACCTGACTAGGTTTGTGTATGATTCTGAGTGGGGAGTGATATCCAAGGATTAGGTGGCCAGCCTATCTTGTCATCTATCCCATACTGTCACACAATTATTGCACATGGCACAATGCTTATAGGGCTGCAGAGTGTCTACAGGTCCCTCTACAGTGGGTGGCAACTGTGGGCCTTGTAATGTGGTCACTGGGATATGTACTGGGTGGCCAACAGAAAAAGTTGCAAAACCCACCTCACAATGGTATGGTTCTCACACAAACACAACAACCCACCCCCCGAGAAGATACTGTTCACACACACACACACACACACACACACACACACACACACACACACACACACACACACACACACACATGCACATGCCCAGACTGAGATTAGAACCCCTACCTATTTATTTCTTGTACAGTGTTACACATTTATCACACACACCACAGAGTTTATAGGATGACAGTTGTGCAAAGGTACATCTAAGGTGAGGAACATCACCAGCCCCTGTAAAGTGTGGCAATGGGTGATGTATTGGGTGGGAGATGCCACAAAATACTTTAAACTACACATATACACATTTACACACATACATTTGCCAGGACTGTGATTAGAACTCCTACCTAACTAGCTATTTGTACTATCATGTTATGCAGTTATCGCACTCACCACAGAGCTTATGGGGCTGAGGTCTGACGGAAGGCACTTCTAAGAGGACTGATATCTGCAGGACTGCTAAAGTAGAGAAAGGGGAAGTGTACTGGGTTTGAATGGACCCAAAAGCTTTTAGTTGTGAACACACACACTTTTACATTTGCCAGAGCTGAGATTAGAAGTCCTACCTAACTAGTTATTTGTATTACAGTGTTATGCAGTTATCGCACGTGTCAGGCACTTATGGGACTGGGTCTGACTAAAGTGACTTCTATGGTGACAGACATCTTCAGGACTGGTAAGGTGGGGCAATGGGAAGTGCCTGGGTGGGGAAGGCCTGTTCCTTCCTAGATCCTACGGACAGTTCTCCAAGTATATGAATATGCCCAGTGTGTCCTTCTATAGTACATGTGGAACTCCATTCCAGGGATTGTTGCACTCCAGTCAAGTTTTTGTGCTACTGCCATACCTCTCAACCTGTTGGTGCAGAATATCTGGAGATAGCCTATCAAAATGTGGGGACAATGGGCCATAAAATGATTCTGACAATTTCTCTCAGTAATGTATGGGTTGCAAGGGTTACAGGGCTGGTTTTAGCAGATATCCGTCATATATGCCATTTGATACTGTCATGTACTGTTTCAGTACTGACATACTTCTTCAGATCACCAAAGTGATTTGCCAGAGGAATACAGGATGGATGATGCACACACAAGGTTTATGGGCCAAATGCTATGCATTATTGCACTATCCAGCCTGTTGAGGGGTGTGCCTGCAAGCAATTGACTGCTGGTGCTGTGGAAATGGTCCAGCACCTTGGTGATATATTACAATGGTGGAATCTCAGTGCATTTATGTTTTGGCCTGGTCTGATTTCCACTCCACAGTTGAGTAATATAAGTCAGACAGGATCAGGGAGACAGGCAGACTCCAGATAGATTTGTAGAGGATAGGATATGTGGGAGTGTGTGTGTTCTGGGCAGATATGTTTGCCTATAGCTGCCAGTACTTTGCATTGGGTTCTCTCAATGGTTGACTGTACTTGGAGAGTCTTGTGTGTGTGTCAGACTGTTTGACGAGCCTGGAGGTGTGTGTTTGTCATGCATATAGGTATGGCGCACCACATTTTGCTGTTGGTGCAGGATATCTGGAGATAGCCTATGAAAATGTGGGGACAATAGGCCATACAGTGATTGTGACAATTTCACTCAGTAATGTATGGGTTGCTAGGGTTACAGGGCTTGTTTTAGCAGACATCTGTCATATATGCCATTTGACACTGTCATGTATTGTTTCACTACCTCGTGACATACCTCCTCAGATCATCACAGTGATTTACCAGAGGAATACAGGATGGATGATACACACACTAGGTTTAAGGGCTAAATGCTAAGCATTCTTGCACAATCCAGCCTGTTGAGAGGTATGCCTACAAGCAATTGACTGCTGGTGCTGTGGAAATTGTCCAGCACTTTGGTGATATATTAGTTATTTGTACATTTGTGTTATGCAGTTACCACACACGCCACAGAGCTTATGGGGCTGAGGCCTGATGGAAGGCACTTCTAAGATGACTGGTATCTGCAGGATTGCTAAAGTAGGGAAAGGGCAGGTGTACTCAGTTTGAATGGACCCAAAAACTTTTAGGTGTAAACACGCACACGTTTACATTTGCCAGGATTGAGGTTAGAACTCCTACCTAACTAGTTTTTTGTACTATCATGTTATGCAGTTATTGCACATGCCAGAGAGCTTATGGAGCTTAGGTCTAAAGGAAGGCACTTCTTAGATGACTGATATCTTCAGGACTGCTAAAGTAGGGGAAAGGGGAGGTGTACTGGGTTTGAATGGACCCAAAAGCTTTTGGTTATAAATACACACACTTTTACATTTGGCAGGACTGAGATTAGATCTACCTAACTAGTTATTTGCACTATCATGTTATACAGTTATCTCATGCTCCACAGAGCCTATGGTGCTGAGGCCTGACGGAAGGCACTTCTATGATGACTAATATCTGCAGGACTGCTAAAGTAGGGAAATGGGAAGTCTACTGGGTTTAAATGGATCCAAAAGCTTTTAGTTGTGAACACACACACTTTTACATTTGGCAGAACTGAGATTAGAATGCCTACCTAACTAGTTATTTGTTTTACAGTGTTATGTAGTTGTCGCACACAGAGCTTATAGGACTGGGTCTGACAAAAGTGACTTCTGTGGTGACAGACATCTTCAGGACTGCTAAGGTGGGGCAAAGGGAAGTGCCTGGGTGGGGAAAGCCTGTTAATTCCTACAGCCTACTGACAGTTCTCTAAGTGTATGAGCATGCCCGGTGTGTCCTTCTATAGTACATGTGGGACTCCATTCCAGGGACTGTTGTACAACAGTCTAGTTTGTTTTGTGCTACAGCCATACCTCTCAACCTGTTGGTGCAGGATATCTGGAGATAGCCTATCAAAATATGTGGACAATGAGTCATGCAGTTATTGTGACAATTTTTCTCAGTAACGTATGGATTGCTAGGGTTACAGGGCTTGTTTTTGCAAACATCTGTCATATATGCCATTTGACACTATCGTGTATTGTTTCAGTACCTTGTGACATACCTCCTCAGATCATCACAGTGATTTACCAGAGGAATACGGGATGGATGATGCACACAGCAGGTTTATGGGCCAAATGTTACACATTCTTGCACAATCCAGCCTGTTGAGAGGTATGCCTACAAGCAATTGACTGCTGGTGCTGTGGAAATGGTCCTACACCTTGGTGATATATTACAATGGTGGAATCTCTGTGCATTTATGTTCTGGCCTGGTCTGATTTCCAGTCCACAGTTGGATAATATAAGTCAGACAGGGTCAGGGTGATAGGCAGACTCCATATACATTTGTAGGGGATAGGATATGTGGGGGCGGATGTCCTGGGCTGATATATTTGCCTATAGCTGTCAGTGATTTGCATTGGGTTCTCCTCAATGGTTGACTGCACTTGGAGGGTTTTGTGTGTGTCAGACTGTTGAGCCTGAAGGTGTGTGTTTGTCGCACATATATGTATGGCCCACCTTATTTTGCTTGGATGGCCACATGTTGGGGTCAGGATGTTTCATAAGATGAGTGATCAGGGAGTGGTGTGTTACTCCCCATGGCTGTGGCCCAGGGTTCTGTGGGTGGAGACATGTCACCATCTTCCTGGGTTAGGCCTGCCTGCAGTGAGTGCATTCCCATGTTTAAACTCCTAGCCCTGTCTGTCGACTGTAAAGAGTATCATAGAATGTCCACATCCATGACTCATATATGTGTGTTTTCAAGCAAAAGTGTTTTGCAAGTCACTCAGGGTTGAAGTCAGATATTACTGACAGTTGACATTGCAGTTTCAGACTTCGTACCCATCAGACATTCCAAGCTAATACAAATCATTCCATCAACTTTATAACATTATTAAAGCAGTATTTCATAGGTGTCCTTCTCTTTGGACCTTCATCAGCCCATTATTCATGGCTTTGCCCAGATTTCTGGCTCCCTGAGGCTGGCAGGTTTGCTTCTAGCAGTTATTAGCATGGCCTTTCTTTGCATTTTGTGGACTGTGTTATGTTGGTGTTATGGACCCCATGAGACTCCCTAACAGGGCACTGTGTGTAAGGCATAGGCATTTTCTAGAGGCCTGAAGGCCAGGTGTGACAGATGCAGGCCATCTGTAGCAAGGCAGTGCATTCTGATGATCATATGTTCCCAGGCTGCCAGCAGGAGACACCCCTGGTATGGCATCAGTAATTTGAGTGTGGGTGTTACTGACAATTGCTTTCTGTTACCATTGCACCATCACTCTGGATGACAGCTGGATGCTGCTTAAGGCTAGGAACATGTTACTGCATTTCTATGGGACTGTGAGGGTGGGGTGACACAACTGTACACGATACACATCTGGAAAGACTGTGCTGCTATTTGCTTAACATTTTGGTCCCATTTAGCATAGTGGTGTGCCCTATCTTTCAGACTACAGACATAACAGTATCAACCACAGGTCAGATTGTTCTGGCATGGACATTTGTAGTTTCAGACTTCTTACCCTTCAAAGCCATATTGCCACTGCCAGAACTGCTGTGATATCACTGTGTAAAAGTCTGTGGGTGGGGATTTCATGGATGTCACCATGTGGAGGCCTTTTCCCAGCATTTCTGTATGGTTTTCTACAGCTGATATTCTGTGTGGGGTTGGTGGTGGATATGGGACCCCTACTTTGACATCCATGCATGTGACCTATAACCTCCCCTAGTTATTTGGCTCACCACATATACTGCAGTGGTATTTGTCAACTAGGGTGGTACTGCATGGTGTGGGCAGGGCAGTACTAAGGATACACTTCCTGCTGTCCCACAGAGCTGTCAGTTGTCTGCTGCTATCCCAGTTAACCACCCCATTCCCTTACATGCTTGATCAATACCATAGATATGCTATCAGAAAATTCTACTACATTCATTTATTTTGTTACAGAGACTGGCTTACCTTGTGCCTGCAGCTGGTGTGAAGGTGCTGCTTGAGGGCTTACTATGTCATATGCATGAAATACACTGCCTATACATGGTCGGGTATAAGTGGTGTGATGTTTGGCATCCATTTTACTGTGTGTGTGAGTCAGAGAGACAGAGAGAGAGAGAGATCAGTCCCTGGGGTCCTACAGTGTCAGTGTATGTGCTACACTTTGCCTCTTTGCCAAGGCCAGGGCATACTAGGCTCACCTCCATCTGCCTACAGGGGCAGGCTCAGGATGTTCCTCCTCTTAGTCACTCTGTGCCCATGGAGGCCTTGGCAATGGTTGGGGGCTGTGTGGCCCTTCCACATTTTGTTCCTGCTGCAGCTGTTTCCACAGAATCATATTGTGTAGCACAGCACATACTATGAACATATGTGCATATGTGGCTGAAGAGTACTGCAAGGCTCCACCGGATTATGTCAAGGCAGTGGAACCATGACTTGAGCATCCCAAACACATGCTCTATAATGATCCTGTTTTTTTATGTGTGCCTCATTATGGCATTCTTGTGTGGGTGTGTGTGCATTTCTGATGGGTGTCATCAGCATGACTCCAATGCGTAGCCAGCATCCCCCACCAGCTGGCCATATGGGATGTGCCCACTGGTAAATGCCCAGTACAGCTGTGACGAATGCCAGATGTGGGAGTCGTGATAGCTTCTAGGGCTGCCAGCACACACATTCATGATAAAGCCCTGGGCATCACACACAACCTGGCAGTTGATGGAGGGGAAGCCCTTGCAGTTTATGTAGACCCTACCCCATTCACCAGATGGTGCTTTGATGTGGATGTGCATGCAGTCTATTGCACCCAGTAACTCTGGGTAGTCTGTTACATGGTGGAAGAGACACATATTGCTGGTCCTCTCCTCATGGGTGCAGGGGAAGTGAATGTGCTCAGTGGCATGTGGTCACATGGCATCTAGGAACTGGTGGAGTATCCTGGATGCAGATGCCTGTGAGATTTTCATGATATCTCCAGTTGGTCTTTGGAAAGTACCTGTAGCTAGTATTCTTAAGACTACACATACCTTGGTATCCACTGGGATGGGTTCCCCTCTGTTGGTTTTGGCTCTGAGGCAAGGCTGGCACAGCTCACCAAGTTGCTGAAGTATGTCCCTCTCCACCCTGTATCGCTCTACTATCTCCAGATCATGTAGCCCCTGGTAGGTTACCCTGGGTTTGAACACTCTTCTCTTCCTCCTTAGTCTGAGTTGGTTGTCAGCATTTTCATCCTCATTACTCTCAGTCTCTAGCACATGCTGATAGATTAGAGCAACAGTAGCCCCTAACATGCTTTGTTCGATTTGTCAGTTTAAAATGTCCCCAAATGTGTATACCAGTGGTGTAGAATTTGTGGGAAAAACCAGACTGAAAGGTGTTTGCATAGTTTATAGTAGTGTGTTGTGCTGCTGCCTGTGTGACTGGCTGATTCTGATACATTCCATCTGCCAGCTATGCTTGTTCTCCTTGACTGCCTTCCTTCTATAGCTTCTCTTTCCCATTTCCTCTCCGTTTAAGCCCCGATACGCACCACACATTCCTGGTGCTCAAATGTCAACAGTTCTGCTATCCCATTTGTTTTTTTTTTTTTACCCCAGTGCATGCTACATACATATGTTTAGCTAAAGTAAACAGTTTTAAGCAGAACTGGCCCCTCCTAGATGCAAACACACTCTTGCATTTCATGGAATAGGGAACTATAGCCTCGGACACACACCCTGCCTTAGTTGTGCTTAGCTTAGGACCAACACGGCCCACTGAGCTCCAATGTGCTTACAGCAATCATGACACACACCCTTTTCATGTTAGCTGCTCCTCCTGTCTACACTATGGTGTTGGAGCACCTACACGGTTAGGTGCAGTCTGACACTTAGAAGAAATCTGTGATTCAATATAATTCCCCTCATTTGCATACACCACTGCCTTACTCCTGAGTTACCACATTTACTCTGAGCCTTTCCCCTTAGCAACCACTATTCCCTGGTATTGTTTTCAATCTGCATGCCATTGATTATAATGGCAAAATGCAGATTTCACATTTATTTGGACTTTTTCATTTCTTTTTTTATTTTCCCCACGATCCCATTTGCATGGTGCAGCCAAGATCGGCCAAAAAAAAAACTTTTATTTTATAAATGTTATTACATTTTACATGCCAATGGACCTATATTTGGCCATTGGCATGCCTAATTAAGGGAATACATGTTTTCTTTGAGGCTGTCATGCCACTGTTTTCAATTTTGTAGAAATGTGTTCGGCTAGTAGCTGAATACATTTCTGCACCCTACACTTTTCCTGCAGGGAAACCTGCCTACTTCCTGAATCACTAATTCAGCTAATTTGCATGGTTTTCACCAGCAAATGAGCTAATTAGCATACTGCAATGCTTTCTGTGCAAGAACAGTATAGGCAGGCTCGTGCACATCAAAATGGCACATTCCTGGATCGCTTGGTGGCCATACCGTGGTTGTGTTAAATTTATGTGGTTTGTCGTTTTGTCACTGTCTTGAGTAGGTACTGACCATTGCTGGCTTGCACTTTTCCTAGTTATTTGCAAGTGCTGATGTTATATTTCTGCACATTGTCATATTTTAAAATGCTGTTGCATTTCAATATATTAACTGCTTGTTTCTGCATGTCTTACATTCAATTTCTAAATGCTTGCTAGTAGTTTACTGTTGTAGTTGTGGAAGTTAATGCACATTGAGCTCATCTTCAGTGATTTTAGAACTAGAAAGGTTACATCAGCAGTGGAAAGTAGTCATTTTTTTTTTTAGCTTAGGAATCACTGTGGAAACGATTGAGTGCATTGTTGCGATTGCCCAGTGGTCCATTTTGGTTGTTATTTCATTTTCCGTGCCTGCATCAGCTTATATGTACAGTATAGTCATTGCCCTTGTTAGCAGTGCGCTGTTTAGATACATGCACTTAGAATCCAACTCTGTCTATAAAGAATGATGTCCAATAGTTCTTGAGTACCTGGTTGCATAGCATGCATCTAGTTTGTGGATAAAGCAGCAGAGCTCTGTGCAGTCACACTAAGAGTTTAGTTCTTAGCTTAATAGCACCAAAGCTATTGTATAAACATCTACACTACCGACCTACTGTGGTTTGCACCTAGAGGGGCATTACTCCAACAGTCTCACTGTAAACATTATGGTTTCACGTATCTACATCCCCCTCATACAGTTTCCCTTGTAATTCATGTAAAGCCATAGATAGGCATTTTCTTCTTGTCTCTGCAGCCAACTCAATGGAAATAGACATCCTGAGTCAACGTAGCAATTGTCTTGTGGTTACTGACAACCACTTAATTCTTAAACAATTAGATATGCTGTGTGAGAGATGTAATTATACATTGTCACAGGAGGAAAGCCTCTCATATTCAGCCACTACATTTACCGGTCATTGCAGCCCTGTCCTGTTACTAAGTCTAACGGGTGTCCAGAGTATTACAGTCCCTGCACAATCACATCTGCCTCCATTTGTGAGATATCCAAAGCTGATTGCCCTGCGATCTTCTCTTCTGGAGAAAGGAGACCCAGCAGTCAAAGGGTCATGTCTAGGGTATGCCCTAATTGTGATAGCCACAAGGAGAATGAAGTATTTAAATACACAGATGATATAAAGATGGTAGTGCCTAGCATTACTAAGCAAATTCAAGCAGTAAAAATAACTTTAACTGCTCCACTAAATGCAGTTGCTTTCCCACTGTAATACTGAAAAGTGAAATCCAGTCTTTCTTTTTAAGATAGCTCTGTGGTCTCATATATGAATGTGGTAAATGTTATCCAAGCCACTTTACAAACAGCAGGTAATCAATGGACTGCATGTCATCGGTCACTGACAAATGAGGTGAAAAGCATAACATCAAATTAAAGCAACAAACGTGCCCTGTATATGGTCCTATATTAAATAGCCTTCCAAATGTAGCTGCATCTTTGCTCTGTTCATGATTCAGGTGTTGAATACACAATATATTCTTTACTTCTACCCTAAATGTGGCTGGCAACAGATTTTTTTCTCTACGAATAATAATTTAGTGTCTTTTTAGAGTCCAAACATTACTCTTTTTCTTAAGGACTTTAGGCAACCAATTCCACTATTTTATTACTGTTTTATTAAAACATTAGTTTATCTTCTTAGTATCATTTCTGTAGTCTGTTTGTAGTATATGTGAAAAAAATGTACCTATATTCTTGTTAAGGCAAACCATTTATTTTGATAACCATCCTAAGGAGTGTTACATATTTTCCTATAACATAGACAGTAAAGATCCATAGTCTGTAATCTTCCTGTCTAAGTAAGATGCCCTACTTTTTTTTTCTTTATGTAAAACATAATTGTGAATACCTCTTCACCTTATCTGATATAGTTATATGGGGTACACTTCTGAATCTCGAAATACTGAAATACCGAATTTCAGTATCTTGAGACCAGAATGCCGAAAGTGCAGTTGTTCAAAACTGCACATTGTCAAATCTGATGTTGCTGAATGTGCAGTAGGTACTGTGCAGTGTGTTTTTATAGTGTGGTCTCCCTTTAAGATTTTGTGGTTTCTGGGTGTTGGAGATGTTGGTGGATGTGCCTTATGTTCAGCAATTCAGGTAAGTTTGTAGTATATCAAGGTTTGGCGTAGGAATGTGGTTTTATTTAGTGTTTTGGGAAGATGTAGGAGTGGGTTAAGGTAGGTGTGTGTGTGTGTGTGTGTGTGTGTGTGTGTGTGTGTGTGTGTGTGTGTGTGTATAGATGGGCTGAGGTGGCTGTCATGCCTCCATACACCCAAAGACTAACAAGCAGAAACTGCAGCTTTGAGGGGGGAATTCACTAGTTACCAGGGATCACTCTAAAATTCTTGTGACTTATTGGATCTTTAACAGGGGATCACTGGATAGGGAGATAGCTAGCCACCAGGGATCACTCTAAAAGTTGTGTGACCTAGCGACTCATTAACAGGGGATCATTGGATGGGGAGATCACTAGCTACCAGGGATCACTCTACACACACACACACACACACACACACACACACACACACACACACACACACACACACACACACACACACACACGCACACACACACACACACACACACACACACACACACACACACACACACACACACACACACACACACACACACACACACACACAAACACCCACCTCTCCTACCACTAACTCCCAGGCAGACACACATTCAGCCATACACTTATGCATACAGCCCTTTACACACTCTTAAATACACAACTCCTAACTGTACTTCATCACTAAACTCCCCAGCACTTACCTCTACTGCAATGGATGACTTCTGAAATGTGGAAGAAGCCATCATGCAAATCTATATAGATGCCTTCCTTGAGACAGTTGTGGGAGAGAGAGAGAGAGACAGTGAGATCATATTGGCTAATTAGCATATACCTATCCCTTGGACTGCCCCATCAGCATATAGCACAGCCCCAGAGAATGTCCAAAGCCTCGCTGCACATCTTCACTCAGAAGTGCTGCTTTAGGGCTGTCTTTGAATTTGGGAAGGTTACCACCCCTGGTAATTTTAATGAATTCAGGAGACATCATTTGTTTTGCAGTTCCTACTTAGGGCTATCATTTTTAAAGTGATGCCTGTCACCACTACTCTTTCACAAGAAAGGAATAACATCTGCTTTTCATTATTGCCGCGCTTCTACTCAAAAGTTTAATACTTTGTTTCAACTTTGGAGACTCCATCCATCTCAGAGTTACTATTCCTTTTTGTTTTTCTCCTTGCTGTAATATAATCTAGAAACTTCTTCCTCCAGTATACTAAAATAAAATTATATTGTTCATAGGTTCATAGGTTTATAGGTTGGTAGTAGGCTATTGGCCCTAGGTCCTCTACAAGCCTAGCCATAACAATACCCTGGATATTTCTTCCTGCAATATTTACTTTCCTGGACTGACGTGATCCCCGGGGTGAATTTTCTATCTCTCATCCAATCATCAAGGTTCCTTTTGAAGTATATTTAATGCCATTCTGTTGTAGCTCAGAGCATATCTGAGCATTGCCATTTAGATTCTTGACATAACTATAGAATGCCTTGTGGTTGTCTTTGGAATTGTTGGCAATTTTATTTACGTAACCAGCTTTGGAGGATTTTATGAGGGATCTCAGCTTCTTACTGAGGCTGGTAAGGGAGTTTTTTGCATCCTGGGATTTTCCTCTTTTCTGCAACAGTTTCTTTCTTCTGTTGTATAGTTTGTTTATGGCAGGGGACCACCAGACTGGCTTCCTTTTTTTGGAGGAGAGCATCTTGGTTCTATTTCGGATGGCATGATTAATGCACAAGTGGATGTACTCATACAGTGACTTAGTGTAGGATTCAGCAGTCAATCTTTCAGCTCCAATCTGCATGGGTGTCATGAAGTTTGTCACTTCTGACTTGAGTAGCATGAAGTTGGCTTTGGAGAAGTTTTTTACAGAGGTTTCCTTACTGGGGGTTGGGGGTGGGATGTGGATGTCAAGGGTGATTAGCTTATAGTCAGACCTAACCAATGAACGGGTGACCACTGGTGTGGAGTATCTATCTCCCATGTTGGTAATGACCAGTTCTAGGATATTGGAGCCCCTGGTGGGACAATGGATTAGTTGATCCAGGGCATTGGAGTTTATGAATTCCAACAACCGTTGGGAAAAGATGTTGGTACCCGAGTAGTTTTCCCAGTTAATGGCAGGGTAATTTAAATCATCCAGTATTAGGATATTTGGTTGTATCTTAATATTGTCCAGTATGTTCAAAAAGGTGTAGTGAGAATCTTGGGGCATGGTGGGAGATCTGTAGCAAGCTACAATTTGGAATGTAGTCTTACCTAGTGTTAGTTTTACCTGGAGAATTTCAGATGCATTATGTTGGGCAATTATCCTGGAGGTGTGACTATCCTTGGTGAATATGGACACTCCTCCACCTTTAGTGTTTTGGTCTTGGTTTGGTGGCTGAAAAGTGTGGTAAGAGTTGTAGCCTGGTACTGCAGGGGTACTCTCTGGAACCTTGAACCAGGTCTCAGTTACTGCACAGTTATCGATGTTCTCCATTTTTAGGAGTGCCTTGAGAGAGTGCATTTTGAGGTTTAGACTTCTAGCATTGAGTAGCATTACCTTCAGATTTTGCATGCTTGTATCTGTTATGGTGGTGGTTTTTTCCTTTGAACCTTGCCTAACAAAGGCACTATAGGGGTAGTGAGAGCTTTAGCCAGTAACCTGAATCCCAGGGGTAACAGGTGCAGACCATCTCTGGCAAAGCATCGTGGTTTGTCGATCATGTTGACCCAGGCAAACAGATACTGGATCCCCTTGGAATGACACCAGAAGCTTAGCCAATTGTCGAAGTCAATCATTTTGTTCTTATACTGTGGTATCATTCTGGGCAAAGGCAGGATGCTACTCAGGGCTAGGATCATACCTGCCTGGGCCACATGATCTGAGAGCTCTTTCATGTCTCTTTTCATGTAGTCCAGGGAGGTACATCTCAAGACATTTACTCCAACATGGACAATGACAGAGTCGTATTTGTACTTGTTGTGGAGTGACTTGAGTGCGTTCATTATGTGGCGGATCCTGGAACCCGACAGGCAGCTGACTGTAATTTTCTCCTTGTTCAGCCTGGTGAGTGGGACATCAGTGTGCCTGCCAATAGACTCACCTATGACTAAAGTGTTGGGTACATTGTTTTGCCTTAGGGGCTGTTGTTGGGTGGCACACTGGTGTTGTGAGCTATGTCTCACTTTGGTTGTGACTGGTGTTTGTTTGCATTTCAGATTCGGAGGTCCTTGTTGCTTGGGCAGGTTAATGTTAAGGGCCTCTGCATATATGAGTTTAGTGTTGCTATGTGTGGGTATTGATAGTGTCGGTTTTGAAAAGCTATGTGTTGCGTGAGGTGTAGTGCAGGTGTTAACCTTCTCCTCTTGACTGTCTAGCACAATCTTGGCTGGAAAGAGCTTTGTTTCCAATTTGGCTATGTAAGTGCATCTCTTGCAGGTTGTAGTGTTGGGTAGTAGGAGGAGAGGGCTGTCTGTGTACATGAGACAGTTGCTGCATTGCCCCAGTATGCCCAGATTCACTAGGTGGACAGGAGAAATCACTGGAAGCTGACCCTTGGACATGCCTGTTTAGGTGCTTTTTTGTAAAGTACAAGAGCTGTTTTCCCTTACTTTTGCAAGGTACTTTGCAATTATTGGCTGTTAAGTGCCTACAATTAATTTCTCCTTATTAACAAGGAGAGTTGAGTGCTTGTATCAGTTTAAGGCTTCCTAGTGCTTTCCAGCAAGTTCTAGAGCAAGTGCTAGTCACAGGGGTTCAGATTTTAGTACTACTACTGAGAAACCAGCTAGCTCTAAGGGAGAATTTGAAGAGCAGACTTTCAGGCACTTGGAATAGTTTAACTGTAGCCCGTCGGTGCTGTAGGTTGCGAAAAATGTGCAAACATGCATGTTTTTAAGCCAGAAAGTTGAAAGGGATAAAAATCAGCCCAAAATGGCTAAAATTACAATTTCAGAGCTGGAAACCACTCCTCTAGTGTCAGACAGGCAGTACAATGCTCACCACTCCCACTGGTAAGCAGTAGGACTTCCCTCTACCACAACAAGGTCTGGATAGCTCTGAACACAGAAAATAAAGTCCTGAAACCAGCAAAGCCTGTGATCTGAACTGTATTAGCTAGGAATGGCAGGAAACGAGCAAACAAGATAGTTTTTTTTTTGTTTGTTTAAACAGGCTAAACAATGCAATAATACACTAAATAAACACAGAAAAGGCTAAGGCACTTGAGTGTGTAGCCCTAAATAGCAAATACAATTAAAACTCTACAAAATTAACAATTTAAAACTTTTCAAATGAAGCAAGGCAAGTACACAACTGAAAAAAGATTTAAGAGGAATATATATATATATATATATATATATATATATATATATATCTATATATATCTATATATATATATATATATATCTATATATATATATATATATCTATATATATATATATATATATATATATATATATATATATATATATATATATATATATACATACACACATATATATACACATATACAGCAGCTAAAACACACTAAAACAATTCAGATGCAGTGCAACCTAGACCACTTGAGTTGTAGCAATATTAAGGCAAATACAGTTTTAATAAATGCACTAAAATATACTCTAGATTTCCAAAATGTTTGAGAAGCAGAGTCGAACACAAGGATACTCAGACAATTTTTTTTTTTTTTTTTTAGAAAGGGAGAAAGGAGGAACAGAAGGGAATTCTCTCTGTATTAGGTGGAATGAGTTAATGACACTAGACTGGGAGGAGTGTCCAAGATTAAATTTAGAGTAGGGGTGGGCAATTGCAAGGCCAGCAGGTATAAAGACAAGATGTCAATAGGGAAGGTGGGTGGGAGAAAACACTACAGAAATGTTTATCACAAGTGAGCCAATAGCTATGAAATAAAGTGCAAGTATGCAGTATACAATGCAATTGCTATAAATATCTAAAATAAACAATAACTACTACAAATAAGCAAAAAAAAAAAAAAAACAGGCTACTTATTGTTATATATCACAGCTCAGTTGTTCCTCCTCAGACAGCTCTGTGTGTAATGGCTGAAACACTCAAGTTAACTTCTTAGCAGAAAGTTGAAACCCGAAACACTTTAAAAATGTTCAAAAGACCAATGAGGTGTTTGTTTCATGTTTTAATTTGCACCCGCTGACATAAATTGTTTTGATTCTTCATATTGCATTCTTTGCAGATTTACAGAATTATCATTATTGTTTTATATCTGTGGCAATGTTTAATTGCTATTATTATTATTTTTTCTTATTTTCCTTGTAAATCAGTTGTGACTTCTGCACTCACTGCACCCCACAATTTGAGCTAGTCTTACTAAAACATGACTCACACATTTCTTATAATTTGGACATTGCATAGTGTTTATTTAGTATCAATCAATGATCACTTTCTGCCAAAAGGCAATTTCCAAACAATGCTATGTATTCATTCTTTCTACTTTGACCCAAATTACACTGAAAAGGGCAAATGTGAATCTAATGGCAGCTAAGCCACTTGTATACTTTTCTTTTTACCTATTTTGGGCATGTGGGTTTCTTAGGTAATTGTACACTCTAAAGGCACAATCCGTCTAGGCTATGAATGTGATATGATTTCATCTTATTTCACTTTGAACATAAAATACAAAATTAAAATTGATGCAGATGGTCTCACCAGGACTCACAGATATTGTACAAAATGAATAAAATAAAGTGAAGTACATATAGGGTTATCACCTGTCCCTCTTTATGAGGGACAGTCCCACTTTGGGCAGTTGTGTCCTGCAAAAAAAAAAGAACTAAAAAATGGCAAATGTCCTGAGAGTTTAAAACAAATATATTTCTTAAGTTTTCTTTAATAGTTGTACAAAACAGTTATTTTGCATCTAAAAAACACATACATATTATATGAAATAGCATAGGCAATGCAAATGTACAAAAATAAGCTTTTATTTTGGCAAATTAGTGAAGCTCTGTCCTTTGCACTGGCCATGGGATTGTTTTCTTCTGCAAAATCTCACATTTCTACAAAAAATGTCCCACTTTGGGCATTTGAAAAGGTGGCAACCATAAGTACATATCCACATGCACTATGAATTGCAAGCCTCTCTAATCTTTTGTCTTATAACATCCCCATTGTGTAATAGTCATCATTAAAGTGACAAAAAGGCTAAGTCTTAGGGCCTATAAAGGATAAACAGGCTTAAGTTTCAATTATTTAAAATCTGTTCAAAATTCAAAGCCTTATTTATCTGCTGGAGCACAACAAAGGTTTACTACATTTACTTAAGTCGTGTTCATATTTGAAAAGTAATGAGTGTGCTGTAAATATGCATTTATATTAATATTTCCTAAGTTCCATTTAACAGTCCTGTTTGCAGTCTGCAGTACCTAAAAGTCAAACAGACAACAATGATTTTGTTATGTGACTTTAATTTCAGTCCATTAAATATTTGATTGAGAGATCTGGAAATGAATGAACATCTTTAATGATTCAAAGCAGGAAATAAAGTGTGTCTTTTATCATTTTCTAGTGTTTGTTGTCAAACTAAATGCTGCTTGCTCTTTTAAATACATTGCTTAATGTACTGGTTGAGGCAACTTTCCAGATTCAACTGGAAAAAAAACATAAATGGACCCATAGTTTATGTTGGCCTCAGTGCTGATTTAATGGCACATTCTCCTTATGTGTTTGGGTTGGTTAGCAAAAGCACAGAACTGAAAGTTGGAAAAACATTAAATGTGACAGAAATGTAGTATGTTGTCCAGCAACCACTTTATGCAATATTCAGGAAAAATGGTATTTGTGCACGTCTGTATTAACTTACATCCATTTAGAACAATTTTCTTTGCTGACTTGTTAGAAAATGGATTACTTATTTACACACCAGCATTACAGGAATATTGAGCAACAACTGCATATTTATCTGGCATCTTCACATTTTTGTCAAGCACACTACAGCAATGGCAGTGTTTGTTATATCTAATGTAAATAATGACTTCCATTATGAACTGCTTTCATCTTTCCTGGTCTACTGAATTAAGTACACACTTTATACAAAAACTAGCACCACAGTCATCATAAGTCAACAATGACTTTTACTGATCTAGAAACCCTCAATATTCTTCCATATGATGATCAAATATTAAAGTCATGATTTTGATAAACTCACTGAAATATCAACATTGTATATAAGAGTGCATTATTATGTTTAAACAAAGAGTGCAACTGTAACAAAAGAACAGTAATTGTAAAGAAAAGATAAAACCCCTAAGGGGAAATATATTATTAGAGGAATGGGAAATGACTGACACCTGTTTGTTATGATATAGTGTAACGATACAGAAAAAGTATCAGAAAAGTATCACGTTGTTTATTAAGTCCATTATAACTTAGCAGTAACAAAAAATAACCGCCTACCTCATTTACCGTTTAAGAAAAGCATGCTTCATAGCTGTAATTAATTAAAACTTGTTATTCCTGTCTCTGATTTCTGACTATAAGTTACATCAATTTTATCTGAAAACATGTCCAAGGTATTTATTTATTTATTCATTAATTTTGCTATTGGCATTTATCTCAGGGATATATTTATATTATAATAGTACATTAAATAATATGTCAGGACTTCATGGAATTCTGAAAAAGCTGAGCACATCCTAATTGCCCAAGGTTTTAGCAGCTCTGCTCCTAGTGTTTGATTTTATTTATTTTTATTCCCCACATATTTTATTCATTATTTCATTGTAGAGTAATCCAACCAGTTTTGTCTCTCAATCCTTAGTTTTTTTCCCTATTTTAACTTCCTATCTCCTTTATTTTTATTTAGTATTTCTATACCTAATATACACATCTATTTACAGCCTTGTGGTTCACCCAGTATAAAGACATAATTTTCTGCTTTTGCAGCTATGAGCTTCTTAAACCATTTAAATATCCCTTACTGATTTTTAGCTCTGTTTTCTCAGCTTAACTTTTTTCTACCTGCACTATCTGCTGATAGTGACCACTGCTGTACTCATTGTTTGTGTTACATATAAAGAAAGGAATAGAAGGAAACACAATATCACTATATTGACCTCAGGCCACAGATTTTGCCCCCATACTGTTTCAGACAACCGATGGTCAACAATGGGTTTCAGAAGCATCACATGTAAATGAATCACAGTATTGTCCAAATATCAGTGAATTTCAATTGTCTGCTGATGAGGAAAAAGGCAGAAGAAGGTTGCAGAACATGCCCACTCTACTGAGACCCTCTACTCTGTATAAACTTTTCACTGAGTCTGCATGTCAGCATTACTGAAATTCATTTTTCATGATGCAGCCATATATATCTTTGTCTCCAGGAGGGAATAGTACAGATAATGGCTTGGTAATAAACCTCCAACAGCATATGCCCCATGATAACTGCCAGCAGAATACAGGGGTGCAATTGTATGAATGGTTGGAAATGAACTGAAGTTCAGATGGAGTAAGAACAAAAAAAACAACAAACATCAAAAGAATATGACTTACTTCTAAAACCAAAGCAAAAGCAGTCCAGTACAATATAAGTCTAGTGGGAAAGGAAAGAGTGAAATATAAGAAAATAAATAATGCACAATTTATATAATGGAGTTCAGAGAGTAGCAGATAATTCCACGAACCATTTATATTTATATATATAGAAAAAAGCATAAATAAACATTAAATACAGACTAAAGATAAAAAAAACACTAAATTCACTACAGTAAACTAAATAAAAAACAAAGCACTCTTCAGATTATTGGCACTGGAAGATACCAGTACAATACATATGTGCTCTGCTTTGGATACCTTCAAAGAGAATGCACCCAGTTTATACTTGCTCCAATGATAAAGACAGTCCTTACATCACTTTTTTTAAATTAAGGATAGAGATGGATTCTATATTTGGTGGCATGTGTATTCCTTAATTTTCATAAACCATTCTGGATTATAAAAGATTGGAAGCAACATTAAAGTGGTTGTCCACAAGGCTACCATGCAGGACCTCTACCTGAAGCCTGATATAACAGTACCTACAAATATGTATCAGAAAGGTGGCATATAAAATTAATTCGAAAACAGAAGAACAGGTTCCCCAAGGTAATGATGAAATGGTATGCTGCAAAACCTACTACACAATGTTGTTTCCTAACTTTTATCTTTATGGAGTCAAATTAGGTATATGCTGTATACCAAAACACCAGACTGTGTGATAGAGAGACTAACCAGAGTTTGATACTTTACAGGTAACACGGGCTTTTGCAGGTACCAGAGTTTGATACTTTACAGGTAACACAGGCATTATGCAGGTACTAGTGGAGGGAGAGGAAACCATGGGGTGCAGCATATTACATGGCAAATGGTGCGAGGGACTCCAGTAAACTATTATTGGAGGAAGATGAGAAAATGATACCAGAGAAGTTACGCAAAACTGTCAAGTCTTGTTAATGAACAAGAAGTACAATAGCCACAACATTTGCAAGATGTAATGAAAAGTTCAAACCCTACTTAGAGCTATGAACCATATCACAGATAGTAAGATTCTACTGCTTGTGCAGCCCACATTTCAAGATTTATACAAAAATCACAATTTATTTTCAACACCCATGCATATACTCAGACACACAGATGCACAGAAAGACACACACATACACACACACACACACACACACACACACACACACACACACACACACACACACACACACTCGCACACACACACACACACACACACACACACACACACACACACACTCGCACACACACACTCGCACATGCACACACATACACACACACACACACATGCACACACACACACACACACACACACACACACACACACACACACACACACACACACACACACACACAAAGAACAAATGAAAATGAGGCATTATATCGCAGTTACACATACCTCTAAAGAGTATGCTTCTAATTTTTACTTATATCTGTTTATGACATTGCTAATACCTGAAAAATCCAAACTGCGGAAAATAAAATATCAAACTACACAAACAGCAGACACTCTAAAGCAAAAAAAGTACAACAAATTTATTAAGATAAGCACTTTTGTCCCAGTGTAAACAATGGACTTCATTAGATGTTTAAAACATTGCAATTATGACAATACTTTTGGTTATAAAAACTGTATTACTTCTCAAGGACTGTGCATGTCTTCACTGGTTTAAATAGTAATGGATGGGTCAAGTGTTCTAAAATTACATATGCATGACATACTGTCAGAAGCTCAGTGTAGTGCCTTACCCACAAGAGTAATCTGTCTTGGAATCTGACCAGCTCTCCTACCACTGATTTATGAGAAGAGGATGTGCTGCTTGAAGGTCATACTAGTAATAATGTTAATACCTTGTAACCATATGTTATCTGACTGATAGGTCATAGCACCACTAAGCACCTGTTATGCATGCCATTATGAATCTTATATAAATTCATGATCTATTAATAAAAGTACCATTACATCTATGAATTATTAATTCACTGTTAACCTTTCTTCCTTATGTCTCCAGTGTAAACAAAACTTCTCACAATGAAATATGTTCAGTCAACAATGATAAACTAATACAAAACAATGAATATAAATGCTACCATTCCACAATGACATGCTTTTGGATCCATAGTCTGTGGGCTCAGGTTCTGATTTTACTAGAAATTATCTGTCACTACCAGTCTATTCCCTAAATAATCTTGCCATTAACAAAGGGCATGCAATTCTTTCAGTGCACTGATCACTTTTGGAAGCATCTGTGCTTTACATCATTTGTGGTGCGTTCATCATATTACAAGTTGCAAGTGATTTTGCAAAGAATTGCTAGTAGTAATTGTGTGTTTTTTATTTTTTCATTCACTGTTTACTCATTTATATCTCTAACCCCGTCCTCAAAATTATATTATGGTAGGTATTTGCAGTGATTTATATAATACTGAAAGGCATTATGGGTAAGCCTTTCAGGCTCAGTCCTCAGAAACTCCTCATGCACACAAACAAGACAATTCACATCACAACATATAAAGCCGCTTCTCACTGTGTCTCAGCTACCATACCCATAAGCCAAAGCACTCCATAATGCAATATTTGATCACAGAAGACTCCATTGTGAGACAAACTGGTGTCCTCCTTATCAGACTGGATAAGGGGAAGGTTACAGTTATTTGCCTGTCAGGGTCCAGGGTTCACCAGGTCATACAAGCACTCAGGTCACTTACAACCAAGAACCAGTAGGACTCAGTTACAGTCCATGGGGTCATAAACAACCTGAGATGTGCCACCTTCTACTATATGAAGAGAGACATGATTGAACTCTTGGAATATGTGTCACATGCAGTTATGAGCCTAGAACTGAGCAGCATTCTACTGTCTCCAAGGGTGATGCCACAATATCAGCACAAAATTGTCAACTTTTTCAATTGGCTTAGCTACTGGTGTCATTCCAAAGGGGTCCAACACTTGTTAGCGTGGGAGGACATGGTTGACAAGCCACACTGCCTTGCCAGGGATGGTCTTCACCTGTCACCTCTAGGCTTTTGGATATTGCCCAAAGCATTATGCACTCCAATAGTGTTTTGTTTAGGCATTGCCAAACAAACAAACAAACAAATAAACCTTCCAACATAGCAAAACTACTTGTGACAAGTGAAAGGTGCTACTACTCAATGCTAGGAGTCTCAACAAGAAACTGCACTCCCTGGAAGTTTTCCTAACCCTGAAGAATGTTGACATCTGTGCAGTTACTGAAACATGCTTCAAAGCAATGGAAAGCACTCCAGCAGTGCATGGCTAAAATGCTTTTCATACATTCTGACCATTCACTGAACATGAAAGAGCAAAATGTAGAGGTGTATCTGTCTACATAAAGGATAAGCACAACTCAATGCTGGTCAAACAATATGAAATCCTTGAGCTACTCCACATCCAACTAACCATGGGAAAAATCTATACATATTCTTGCTAGCTACTGGTCCTTCACAATGAGCCAGGAAACCCATCCAGCATACCTGGAGTTACTAGAATCACTCACCATCCAACCCAATTCCATACTCATGGGTGATTTTAACTACCCATCCATTAATTGGGAGGCATACATGACCACCAACATGCAGGCCTCAAAATTTCTTGACTTTGTAAGTTCAAATTTCCTGGAGGAGCAGGTCTGCACTCTCACTAGAGGAACAAATATCCTATATCTGGTATTCACAAATACAGGATAGAGCTGCACCACCCCACCCCCCCCCCCACACACACACATGTAATGTCCTCACTGGTAAGATCAGATCGCAAAGCAGCCTCCCTTGAAATAAAGGTAAAACTAATCCCCCCATCTAGCCCCAAAAACTTTAAGAATTTCTCCAGGGTAAAGTACCACCTATTAATGGATGACATAGCTAGTTTCCAAGCTCCACCAAATCCAGAAAATCCAGAAACCCATGCAGAGGTGTATACAAAAGCCCTGTACGTCCACATAAACAATTGCATATAAACAGCAGTACCAGACTGAAAGAAATCCAAGTCAAACCGCAGAATCAAGCCACCCTGGTAGAGCTATGGTATTAATAGGTTGTACAACAAAAGAAAGAAAATCCCATTGAGAAGTAAGAGTGTGCACAACAGAACAAAACTTCCCTCATTAGTCTACACAAGAGAATCAAGGAACTAGTCAAGTCTCTGAAAGCAGACTTTGAGATAAAATTAGCCTCCAAAGCTAGGGATAAGGCATTTTTCAGTTATGCCCACATTCTTAAGGGCAGCACCCGACAATGTGCAGAATTAGTTGCAGTTGGCATCACCTATACTCAACCAGAAGATATAGCAAATCTGCTGGCTGACAAATTCAGCTCAAATTTTACCACCCTATCACCACAAGATCTTTCCCAAGAAATACCCTCCACCACTTCACCACCAGTTATTATAAGAACAGGTTGCCACTGTGTTTTCTAATGCTAAAAACATGGCTTCAATGGGTCTTGATGATATACCAGGCTGCCTCTTAAACAGTTTAAATCAGGACTTATTGGGCCCTTTAGGATCTCTATTTCACCACAGTTGCTGGACTGGCTTTGTCCTTACAGAGTACAGGATAGCAATAGCCATGCCTCTGCATAAAGTGGGACCATCTATTGACCCAGGAAATGACAGATGCATATGTTTGACTAGTCTTATATGTAAGGCCATGGAAAGAATAATCATGAACCTATTAAATAATGACATAGGAAACCTCAAAACACTGGATCCAACCCATTTCAGCTTTGTCAAAGGCAGGTCATGCCTACTGAATCTGGTGGATTTCTTAAAGAAAGTCGTTAAGGCCATGGATGAGAGTAAAACCTTACATACCACCTACCTTGACCTGGCCAAGGCATTTGACACAATTCTCCACTCAGGTATTATAAGTAGACTCACTAAACTGGGCATAAATCCCTTCAAAACTAGATGGCTAGCCAACTGTCTCACAGACAGGACACATATGGTTAAACTGGGTGAATCCAAATCTAGCAAAAGGTCAGTTATGAGTGGTGTGCCACAGGGCTTAGTGCTGGGACCACTCCTGTTTGGTATACACTTCTCTGAAGTCAAGCCTAATGAAGATGGCCTCTAGCTGATGAAGTTTGCCGATGACTGCAAGCTGGGGGGCAATCACTGAATCCCTAAACAATGGAGACATCCTTCAGCAGGGTCAAGATCAGACAAATAATTGGTGCCAGGACCATAGCCTAAAACTAAATGAGAAAAAATGCATTATCATGCCCTTTGGGAAGTCAAATGCCCCTGCACATTACAACATCAATAGCACACCCCTAAGAATAGACTCAGAGGTGAGAGATCTAAGTACACAGATATACAATAGTCTGAACGTTGACCGCCATGTGTCCACAGTGGTGAGGAAGTCCATCTATGTGGCACAACTTATAAGTAAAGGTATGGCATCCAGATCCAAGGTAATTACAGTCCCACTGTACTCAGTCCTCATTAGACCAATAATCGAGTGAAATGCACCTTTTTCATGTAGTGAAGAAAACCAAGCCACATGGATGAAGACTGACTCCACGAATAAATAAAAACTTTCAGTGCAATAGTAGCCAGTCAGACACAGTGGATGCAGATAAAATGTAGTACTTTAATGAGAGGTAAAACAAATGATAAAACACCAAGTAAAACAGATGAGCACCTTCACTACAGTCCTGAAGCTTTATCAGATCTAACTAACACTGTGCTTGAGACTATTTAAAGATAAAAAGGTTTTGAAGTTATCTGTTCATATCACGTGACCTGAGTAGAGGTCTTAAGGGAACATACTCATTCAAACCTTTTCCCTTGTCACTTTGCATTTCTAGGATGGATTTAGTTTCTAAACATTCTGTCCTGTTACTAACATTACCTCCCCTAATGCTCTTATTCAATAGCTGAGGTACAAGAAATTTAAATTTATGTGTAGTCTCAGCACTTAACACATGTATACATAAAGCATTCTTTTTGTCTTTCTGGGAATTATCATAAATATGTTCACGAATATGGTCTTTAAGTATTGTGTTTGTCTTACCAGTATAAAAACTATCACATGTTGTGCAGGTTGCAAGATATACCAAATCACAGCTATTACAAGTTGCAAAAAAATTAAGCTTTTACACATGCTTAGTCATGGGATTTTCATAAACCTCAGTTGTTAACACATACTGACAAATATTACAGTCTCTGCATGGGTGTGTGCCTTTTCTGTTCATTATAGGTTGCTTCTTAGCAAAAGGTTTATAGCATAACATTTTCTTAAGGGAGGTGTTGTTCTTAAAACAAAACCTATGATAGTTGATTTTTTGCGAATTGCAAGAGCTGTGATTGATTGCTCACCTGTACATTAACAAAGTTACTGAAGGATTATCACAATTCAAGCATCCTGATAGTTATACAGACATATATATAACAAAATCTGCCGAGTAAGGTTAGAGACAACTATGGAATATAGCTGACTCTGTTATGATAAAAAAATGCCATCTATCCCAGTGTAAGCTGGATGCCACTAATAATACATATTTTCAGAATTTGTCCAGAAACACTACTGACAACTATGAATATTTCTGTAATTCATTTACTAACAAAATATACTTGCTTCAAAGCTCCATGCCATTTGTAATACATATCATCAGCAATCTTTGCAATAAACTCAGTGACAACTATGGATATCTCTGTATGTCATGTAATAAAATATGCCTGCTTGCACTTACAGATAGTAACATTTCGAATAAAAAAATAAAGGCAAAGGATAATCATGGCCACATTTCCACAGCTAGCATTTGCTAACAATGGGTTTGGGACTTGTGTGGAGAACACAAGTAACACACACACTCAAAGAAAGTGGGAGATGGAAAAAAGGATGTGGGGCAAGGGTGGAGAAGTGGGGCACACAATTGGAAATAGGAAAATCTGAGGGGAAAGTCAGAGGGACATGGGCATTTTTTTGTGGGAATAGGACCCATTTTTTCCTTTTTTTTCTTAAAGAATTTAAGAAAAGGTAAAGATAGGGAAAGAGGAGGATAAGGACATCATAGCAGGTATACCCATAGAATAAATGCACAACGCAAGACATACAAAGGTTGGAAAAAAACCCAGTAAGGACAGGTAAGTTGCACAGAAGCACACTACATAACACTGTAAATGGAAAGTTGTCAAACAGGGTGGGGATGCTTACCAACCATGGGGAAATGCAGGAAGACATATCTACCTATGTACTATCATATTACAACATGTTGTAAACTGTGTGGCAGTCATAACTGGATGTGTGTGACTAATTGCAGATGTGTTTGGTGAATAATAAACTAGGATCACAATGCACATTGGATAAATAAACACGTACTCAAGTAGGCTGTCAGGAGTGCAGGTATAAACCAAGCAACATCATGGATGAGAAATGCAGGTCTAACAATACTAGGTAACTCCAACAGAGAAGAATAACCAAACCATGCATGTGAAAGGCAAACAACCAAGCACAGTGCCAATGAGAAGTACTGCAGAAAAGCAGCAAAATGTCTGCTATATACATAAGTCAGTGTACAGAACCCAAACAAATGTGTAATGGAATCCATATATGTTACATACTTATGCCATAACAAAGGCAATATACAGGTGTAGATATGTATGTATGACTGTCAGTGCCCTAAATGTAACATGCATGAAATTAAGGTCAATACACATACACACACACACCAATGACATGTAAGAATATTTACAAACATATAACACTACAGCTTAACAAATATATCTGGTTGTGCACATGGATGTCAACAAACTGGATTCACTTTAGAAGCTGGAAATACTGAAATATCGAAAATCAGTATTTTGAGCCCATAAAGAGGAATCCTGAAAACAACGGAACCTCAGAAGCACGAAATTCAGAACCTTGCACACCGGATATTTTGAATTAGCGCTTCCGGTGTTTCGCTGTGGTTGTGGACTCAGCTAAGTCTTTATTTCTTAAGGGCTTGGGGTAGGGGCTGTGGTGTGTGTTAGTGTGTTTAGTTGCTGTGATGTGTGTGTGTGAGAAGAATGTAGCTTGTGTGGTGGTGTTTTGTGTGTGTTTGTATGTAGTGCGATCCCATAGTTAGAATATTTAAGTAGGGGGGGTGTGGGGGGTATAGCCCCACACACGGTGGTTGCAGGGGGTGCTTGCTCCCCAGCTTTTATGTAGTAGAAAGCTTGTGTTTGTGTGTGGGGAGGTGTGTGTGTGTGTGTGTGTGTGTGTGTGTGTGTGTGTGTGTGTGTGTGTGTGTGTGTGTGTGTGGAATAGAAGCACTAATTTGAAATCTCCAGTGTGCAAGAATTTGAATTTCATGCTTCTGAGTTTACGTTGTTTTCAGGTTTCGACTTTATAGCCTCGAAATACTGAATTTTTGGCATGTTAACTATGTCAACAAACTAATACATGCCAATGGCAAATATATACAACAAATGCAAACCTATCTGCAAAATATAATATAGAAATATGAAGATGGAAGGACAATCTGAGACCACATCAGGGAGAAGCAAGAGAAGGTAAGTTGACATACTGCAAATGCATGTGTACATCACACAAGGTGCTGTAGAAGCCAAACCAAAATACATTTAACCAAATGGAAAATGTATGTCACATGGACAAAGTGAGTGCTGATGTCCGCAGAAATGGCTATGTATAAAGCACTCATGCATAGCAATGATGCTTTATGCTTCTGGTGTCATTCTAAGGGGATCAAGTATCTGTCTGCCTGGGATGACATGATCGACAGACCACAATGCTTTGCCAGAGATGGCTTGCACCTGTCGCCCTTGGGATTCCGGATACTGGCTAAGGCTCTTGCCACCCCTATAATACCTTTTTTAGGCAAGGTTCAAATGACAAATTCACCACCTTAACAGGTAAAATCAAGCAAAATCTGAGGGTAATGCTACTCAATGCTAGAAGTCTAAATCTCAAAAGGCATTCACTCGAGGCACTCCTTAAAATGGAAAACATTGACATCTGTGCAGTGACAGAAACCTGGTTCAAGGCTCCAGAGAGCACCCCTGCATTACCAGGTTATAATTGATACCACACCTTTCAGCCACCTAACCTAGACCGAAACACTAAAGGCGGAGGTGTGTCCATATTCATTAAGAATATCCACACCTCCAGGCTAGTTGCTCAGCATAATGCATCCAAGATTATCCAAGTGCAACTAACTCTGGGCAAGACCACAATCCAAATTGTAACTTGCTACAGATACCCCACCATGCCCCAGGATTCCCACTCCTTATTTCTTGATACACTGTAAAATATTAGGGTACAACCTAACACCCTAGTAATGGGTGATTTCAACTACCCCACCATTAACTGGGAAAACTACACATGTACCAACTCTTCTTGCGCAACATTTTCTGGAATTCATAAATTCCAATGCCTTGGATCAACTTATCCGCACCCCCACCAGGGACAGCAATATCCTAGACCCAGTCATTACCAAAATGGGCGACTGGTGTTCCACACCAGAGGTCAATTCCTCATTGGTCAGATCCGACCACAAGCTAATCACCCTAGACATCCACATCCCGCCCCCGCCCTCCATTAGGGAAACCACCATAAAAAATTTCTCCAAAGCCAACTTCACACTTCTTAAGACAGAAGTGGCAAACTTCATGACACCCATGTAGATGGACAGACCCAAGATGCTGTCCTCCAAAAAAAGGAAGCCAATCTGTTGGTCCCCTGCCATAAACAAACTCTACAACAGAAGAAAGAAACTGTTGCAAAAAAGAGTAAAATCCCATGACTGGAGGAACTCCCTGGTCAGCCTCAGTAGAAGATGAGATCCCTCATAAAATCCTCCAAAGCTAGTTACAAAACGCCACTGATTCTAAAGAGAACCACAAAGCATTCTATAGCTATGTCAAGAATCTCAATGGCAACACTCAGATCTGCTCTGAGTTACAGCACAATGGCACTAAATATACAGAACCAACTGATATTGCCAACATCCTGGCAGATAGGTTCAGAGCTAACTTTACCCCCCTCTCACCCCCTAAAGGGCCCATCTCCATACCAGAAGAATGCAAAGTTCCTGTAATCATGGCTGCACAGCTAAAAAACACACTCTCCAAAGCCAAGAACACAGCATCTATGGGACCTGACAACATCCCAGACTGCATTCTACATGAACTGCAGAATGAACTGGCACCACACCTAAGCACCATGTTCAGTCATAACCTCACCTCAGGCTTTGTGCCCACTGAATGGCGTACAGTGACGGTTATCCCACTCCACAAAGGGGGAACCACCACAGACCCTGGGAACTACCACCCTATTAGCCTAAAGAGCTTGGTCTGCAAGGCCGTGGAATGTATCATCATGGATCTTATACACAAAGACATTGGTAATCTCCAATCTCTGGACCCCACCCAGTTCGTGTTTGTAAAAGGCAAATCATGTCTCCTAAACCTGATAGACTTCTATGAAGCGGTCTCCAAAGCTGTAGATGAGGGTAAGGTGGTTCACACAGCCTATCTAGATCTCACCAAGGCTTTTGACACAATCCCCCACTCTGGAATTATAGATAAACTCACAAAACTAGGTATAAATTCCTATGTCACAAGATGGGTTGCCAACTGGTTCACTGACAGAACCCACACTGTGAAAGTAGCAGACACAAAATTTGACTTCAGACCAGTGACAAGTGGAGTACCACAGGGTTAAGTCCTGGGTCCTCTCCTGTTTGGTATCAGATGACTGCAAACTAGGAGCCATAATCAAAACTCCTAACGATGTGGACATCCTACAAAAGAGCCTCACAGAGACAGATGCCTGGTGTCAAAGCCATAGCCTCAAGCTTAATGCCAAAAAGTGCATTGTCATCCCCTATGGTAAAAACTCTGTACCCATGAGCTACCACATAGGTGGTAGTCTACTTAACACTGAAAGTGTGATAAGAGACCTTGGGACACAGGTGGAGAGTAGTCTCTCCTTTGATAATCACATTGCCACAGTAGTCAGGAAATCCTTATATGTAGCACACCTCATCACAAAAGGTTTCTCATCCAGGAAAAAAGAGGTCATTGCTCCCCTCTACTCATCACTCATTAGACCCATTATAGAGTACAGTGCCCCTTTTGGTATGTACCTCACAAGACATCTACAATAACTGGAATGGACGCAGAAGTACCTCACAAAGAGGATTACTGGCCTCAAACAGATGCAGACCATCTCAAAAAATTCCAGCTTTACTCCGTTGCATATCGCCTACTCAGAGGCAATCTCTGCCTAACATACAAAGCTATGTCAAACCCAGAGCTGCTGGACATGCTCCACTTAAAGAAATCCCAATCCCTCCAAGCTACATGCTCTGGGGACCCAAACCTTATCACTACAATAAACAGAACATGCTGGAGGGATAGATTCTTGTCCCAGAGACTTCTCATACTCTGGAACAAGCTACCTATCTATATCAAACAAAGCTCCTCATTAGCACTCTTCAAGAAAAATTTTGATGATCGGATGGGAAATAGGAAATTAACCCTGGGGATCATCTTTGTGGCTCTGCTCAACAGGGGCACAGGAAAATAATTTTCTTGGGTGGCGAAAGCCAGGGTACCTTTTTGGCTATGCTTATATAGGCCCTAGGGCCAATAGCTTTGTACCTATCTATGAACCTATGAACCTATAATGTACAATCACATAAAATCAACATGCATAGGTAAGCAAGCTATAAATTTCAAATACATACACATACACTATCATGCAAATGTTGAATAAACAAACACAAGTGTGTGTCACCCACCCTGCTCATTACTTGAGCACAGGACACTCCTTTCAGCATCATTATACTGCATCAGTGATTAAGTCACACTATGCTCACATGTCTAAGGTTCAAATATGAATCACTAAGGATGTAACTATGTGCAGAGACATGTGCAATGAGTTAGGTGTGATCTTACATGAATAACTAATGGATGTGGAAGTTTAAGGTTCAGCAAACACAGTGTAATGTACTTTTAAAGAATAAATTATCTGTATCACTGTGTGTATATTAATGCTACATGGCTGTTCGATGCAGTCAGAAAAGGAAGACTGCTAACAGACGTGATATACCTGTATATGATCCCACATGGGCATCAGTATTGCCAGTGCATGGCATACAACATCACATCATGCCAGTGAGATAATAATAACTGTCATCCAAAGCACAATGGAAATGACATGTCCTTCTTTTGCACATACATGATATGGCAATACACAATTCCAAGCTACACCACAATGTTAGTGATAGACTTTGGTGTTGTCTGCCATTTACTATCAGTAAAACACATTTGCAGGCTACACCTTGTAACACTAGTTGCAGGTTAACTGCCACAATGCATTGACAGCTGAATGTGGGAGGAAAGTGTAATGTGTTAATGTGTGTCATGCACGCACTGAAACAGAAGTAAATGTCAGAAAACTATAACACATGAGCATGACAGCTACATGATATGCATGCACAAGAGTGCATATACAGTCCAATCAATTATATGACAATCAGCATGTTGGCAGCAAAACACTAGTGGAGCACACAGACAATACATACAGACCAGAGGGACCAGGCTAGTGGGAATGAGACTCACAATTGACCTTACAAGCTATTTACCTGACTGAATCGTGCATAGCCCTTGCCATATCCTGGGAGAATATCCCCATCATGTCCATCATCTGTGTTCAGAGTATATCAGTCAAAACCTCCCAGATCTTCTTCGATAATCATTTCTGTTACTGTACTAGTGTCGTCTCCTTTGGGTGCAGCATGATGGCTCGGGCAGAGGTTGGTCCAGCTTCCTCCTTTTCATCATCATCATTACCATGTCATCATCTGAAGACCCTGGCAGTGGCCTGGCATGCACTCATCATTGTTGTCTGATAGGAGAACATCCCCAGGTCCCATGCTCTGCCAAGATTAATGGCAAAACATGACAGAAATGAAAAGCAAATTTCTGTCATGCAGAACATTCCCATGAAGATCATAGCAGATCTTTATATGAGAATGAAGAAAATTTAAAAATGAACAGACACGAGTCTGTTTTGGACAAAGGTACCTTATAAATGGCCTGCCCTTCAATGTCCTGTTCATAAACATTATGCCATTATTCTTTTGTGAAGATTTATATAGGCTTAGAGACACCTACTGGGACCATTAGCATTTTAAAAATGTATTAATATTCACATCTAGAGTTGTACTGTCTGCATGTAATGCTTCATATGAAAAGCCACCAAGTGTCATTGTTAAAATGAGGAGAAAGTGATATGATAATATTGTGGTAAACAGATAAGCCATGTGACAAAGGTGTGAGCCAGGCAGCATGATAACTGGCTGACCACACATCAATATAACAAATACAAGAGAAACAAATATTTTATATGTTCAATCACCACAGTCTGTGATATATGAAAATGTCATTTATGTTGTACTAACAGCATTGTATGTGTACAACTGTTTGGTTATCTACTTAAAATTAGTACCCATCATTGGCCTGCAAAATGCAAACATCCTGATAATGCTTGCTGATTATGAACTGATGCAAAGAAATGTCTATCTCTACAAGTGTCAGTAAACCTAGGCTATAACTGTGTTTTAACAAAAACACCCAAGGTGTTGTAAGCAGATACAAAACCAGTGTTGAACTGCAGGGCATGCTGATTATGAACTATTGCAAATAAATATGCACAAGACTGAGTAAATCTAGGCTATAACTGTGCTTTAACAAAAAACATTCTAGGTGTTATAGACAGATGCAATACCAATGTTGAACTACATGGTATGCTAATTATGAACTGTTGCAAAAAAGCCATCCAACCAAGTCTATAACTGTTTCTAACAAAAAAAAAAAAAAAAAAAAAAAAAACAAGGATTTGTACCAATGCTGATCTGAAAACACAAGCCTCACAGTCTGCAAACACTTCCAGAACAGACACCTGTTCATGCAATACCAGTGTTGAACTGCATGGAATGCTGATTATGAACTGTTGCAAAAAAAAAAAATCCAATCAACCAAGGTTATAACTGTTTGTAACAAAAAACACACAACACTTTGTACAGATGTAAAAGTGAAGAACATGCAGTACACTCTATTCGGTCAATTAATATGCAGACTATACACAACCAATCAATCACTAGAAAACACAGCCACAGGTATGAGCATGTCAAACTATGCATTATAAGCAGACAGCAAAGCACTAAAACCTGTATACTAAACACTGACTTTAAAATATATAGCTATACCAACCCAACTGTTATTTCGGTTGTGGAGTACAATTCAAAAACTGTGTGCTGAAACAATTGCTTAATGCTAAATGATTGTTCAACATTTTTACTTCCAATCACAGATGTAAGCACAGCTACAGTGTGATTATTGCACTTTACCTTACTGACGCATTATGGGTATTCCTACAATATCCGTGGTAATATGAAAAATACAGACCTGTAACAAGGATCAGATATATTTTATTTCATAAAACAGAAAACATAATCGACATACATTTCTCCCTCAGCTGCTCCTCAGGCTTCTGCATCTGCTCAACACACAGTTTCTGATTACTGCTCTGATCTTTATCACCTGAAAACAGAAAAGAGAAACTATGAATGATTTATTCCTCAAATAACAGTGCTAACATAGCTCAGAACAGTTTCTAGACAATTTATTCTTGAAGAACTTTAGAAAATCACCAGGCACATTTTTCATTGTTACACACAGGTTTTAACATTTTTTAAAACAGATTAGAAGACATGAGATTCAAGTATGCAGATATAACATACATCCAAACTCAAATCTTGCAAGCTACCTGCCTAGCTCATCCAGCACAGTGACAGATCTGGTTTTATGGTATCACCTGGATGGGGGGATGGCCTATTAATATGGATGCTGGTTTTGGATCACAAAGTATGGACATGTGCTGGTTATGTAGTTAAAGAGTTTGAAAAACTTCATTCATGTCAGCACTGTGTTCAGAAACATTAACTGTAGTGGAAATCAATCATTCCTCAGACAGTGGGACAGTGTCATATAGAAAACAGCTTCTGAGAAAAGAAACAATTTGCTGTACATAAAGGAAACAGTAAGGTATGTAAGGATCATGATATTCTTTGGAAAAGTGCACATCACTAAGCAAATACATACATTGTGCATTTCACCTGAATGAATACCCATTCTCCTAGGCTTAAAATGGCCTGCAAGGGCAGTTAGGCTACTACACACATATGAACATATATATGAATATCAAAAGATGAAGATGATTGCATTCCTGAACTGAGTGTAATATTTAATGATAAAATAGAACTTGATAACACTTCTATAAATTATGCAATATTAGCAAAAGCATTGATCAGACATATTTGTTCATAGGTTCATAGGTGTGTACTAGGCTAAAGGCCCTGGAGCCTTTATAAGCCTAACCAAAAGGATTCCCTAGCATAGTGCCATCTGACATTATTTCCCAGTGCCTCTGTCAAGCAGGGCCACTGACATGATCACTGGGGTGAATTTTCTATTTCCCATTCACTCATCAAGATTTCTCTTGAAGAGGGTTAGTGAGGTGCTCTGCATGACGTGTAACAGAAGTCTGTTCCAGAACATGGGCAGTGTCTGGGTTAAGAACCTGTCCCTCCAGCAAGTTCTGTTGATTGTGGTAATGAGATTGAGGTCTCTGGAGTGTATGGCATGGAGGGATTGGGATTTCTTTAGATGTAGCATATCTAACAGTGCTGGGTCTGACATGGCTTTGTAGGTCAAGCAGAGATCACCTGTAAGTAGGTGATATGATACCGAGAATGGCTAGAGTTTTTTTTAGTCTAGCTGCATAGGGCAAGTGTTTAAGACCTAGAATTCTCTTAGTGAGGTATTTTTGTGGTCTTTCCAGTTGTTGAATATGTCTAGTGAGGTACATGCCAAATCAGGCATTGTACTTGAAAATAGGTCTAATGAGGGAACAGTAGAGAGAGACAATGACCTCTTTCTTCCTGGATGCAAAACCCTTTGAAATGAGATGTGCCACATAGAAGGATTTTCTGATCACAGTGGCAATGTGATTGTCAAAGGAGAGGTTGCTATCAACTTGTGTTCCCAGATCTCTTATAACACCTTCGGTGTTCAGTGGACTGCCATTGATGTGGTAATTCATGGGTACTGTGTTCTTCCCAAAGGGAATGGCGATGCATTTTTTGGCATTGAGCTTAAGGCCATAGTTCTGACACCAGACATTGGTCTCTGTGAGGACTTTCTGTAGAATGTCAACATCATTTGGAGATCTAATAATGGCTCCCAGTTTGCAGTCATCTGTGAACTTGGTTAGCCAGAGTCCCTTTGTTTTGGCCTGGACTTCAGAAAATGAGATGCCACACAGGAGAGGACCCAGGACTGATTCCTGTGGGACTCCACTTGTGACTGGTCAGTAGTGTGACTTGGAGTTCACTGCTTTCACAGTGTGGGTTCTGTCAGTGGACCAGTTTGCAGCCACTTTCTGACATAGGGGTTGATGCCTAGTTCAGTGAGTTTATCTATGACTCCTGAGTGAGGAATTGAATCGAAGGCCTTGGCCAGATCAAGGTAGGCTGTGTGATCTACCTTGTCTTCATCCACAGCTCTGGTGACAGACTCAAAGAAGTCTATCAGGTTGAGCAGACATTATCTATCCTTCACAAATCCAAACTGGTTGGGGTCTAGAGTCTGGAGATTCTCTATGTCCCTACTTATTAGGTCCACGATGATGTGCTCCATAGCCTTACATACCAGACTCATTAGGCTAATGGGACGGTTGTTCTCAGCATCTGTAGTCACACCCCTTTTGTGGAGTGGGATGACTATAGCAGTTTACCATTTGGTGGGGACAAAGCTTGAAATGAGGCTGTTATTGAACAGGGAACACATTGTGTGGTGCCACTTAATGTTGTATTTCATGTACACAGCCAAGGATATTATCAGGTCCCATGAATGCTGTATTCTTACTGTTGGACAGTGCGATTTTAACCTGTGCAACTGCAATATTGGGTACTAGGCATTTCTCTGGTATTGTGATTGGCTCTGTAGGGGGTAAGAGGGGGGTAAAGCTGGCACTGAATCTGTCGGGCAGTATATTGGCAATGTAAAAATATAAGTAAAATAACTGTAGAAAACTATGAAAAAAAAACTTTACTGACAAAGCACTTTCACCCTCCTGGGCATCTTCAGAGTCCGTTGACTTCATTGAGAACAAACTTTAAATACACACATTAATTAGTACATAATTAGACAAAACTAATAAAACAGACAAATAATTAATTTGTTAACCCCTTAAGTGCTTGTTGACCAAGCCTTAGACTTTTGAAAAAAACAGCGTTTCTTGTATGTTAAAATCGCTATATGGTTGAACAAAAAAAATAAAATAAAATAAAATGAAATGAAATCAAAAACAACATGTATTGTTAAAAAAACTAATTAAAACAAAAACTCATATCTGTTGCAATGTGTATATCCAGCATTGTTGTGTGTCAAATACAGGCTGCCTTGTGTCTTAAAATGCATGCTAGTGACAAAGTGTCATTGATACCTGGAGCGTTACTAGCGTCCAGTCTCAGCTGCCAAAGGCATTGCCTTACCTCCAAAATAGTTTTGTAGTCTCCCCCAAACTCCTTTGTGTAAAGCCTATCAATGACAAAGAATATAAACTTTTTAAAATTTGGACAGTGATTCGTGTGAATGTATAATGAGTTAGTGGTTTTCTTATTTTTTATGTCTCTATAATGTTCTAATATTCTTTGTCTTAACTTCCTAGTAGTCATACCTATGTAGAAGGCTGGGCAGGATAAACAGGTGGCAGCATAAATGACCATACTTGTGTTGCAATTACAGTGGCCAGGACTCTTCAAAGTTCTCTTAAAGTTACCTAGACAAACGTAAGGCCCGTCGTTAATAAATTTACAAGCCTTACAGTTGCCACATTTAGCCATTTTTGCAGGTCTTTGTCCAAAAGATCTAGGTGTCTTTTCTAACAAATCCTTCAAGTTTAAACCCCTACTGTTTATAAAGGTCGGGGTTCTACCTACTGTGTCATGTAAATCTGCAGGGATAATGTTTTCCCAAGCACTACGAATAGCACCCTTCAAGTGCTAAAAAATTATGTTGTAATACCATACCCGTTGGCACATTTTTTCTGTCAAGTTCTTTTTTATGATTGATGACTTTATCACACAACCTATGTGTGTCATGTAAAATGGGAACAAAATCAGTGGACCTTCTTCTAAAAACTTTGTGTTGAAGCATCAAAAGCATATCAAGCGGGTAACTTCTTTGGACAAATAAATATCTCAATATACCTAGTTCAACTGTAAAAATGTCATCCTCACTAATAATATGAGACAACCTGATCATCTGGCCCTTAACAACATTCCTCTTAACATAGGCAGAGTGAAAACTCTTGTAGAGTAAAAATGAATTGCTATAGGTTTTCTTTCTGTACAAACTGGATTCTATTTTGCCATTTTTAATATATAATTGTAAATCCAAATAATCTATACTCTTCTTGTCAACCTTGTGTGTAAATTTTAAAAATGTAGTGGTGTTATTCATGTATGATATAAATTCTTCCAGTTCGTCAAGTGTACCCTTCCAAAAAAAACAAAATGTTGTCCAAGAATCTTAAATAAATAGGCATCTTTGCCTTAAATTCAGATGTCAACACAAACTGGTCTTCCCATTCTGCTAGAACAAGGTTAGCATATATGGGCACACATTTAGTGCCCATAGCAACCCCAGTGGACTGTCTATAGTATTCATCCTCAAAACCAACATAGTTGTTCTCCAATATCATCTGAATCAGGTCTACCAATAAACCCTTCTTATCCTGATGCAAGTCAGTATTTTTATCCAAACTCTTACCAAACCATTCTAGACCAAGGTCATGGGGAATTACTGAAAATAAATTGATAACATCAACAGTTACCAACAAAAATTCCCCTAAATGTTCATCAGCCAAAGTTCTGAGGCAGTCCAAGCAGTGCCAAGAGTCTTTTAATATATAAGGCAACCTGTCCAAAATCTCCTTGGTCACAATGTCTATATATGAAGCTAGTGGTTCAGTTTTAGATCGTCTTGCTGCGACTATTGGTCTAAAAGGTGGGTTGACAATGTTTTTGTGGATTTTGGGTATACCAAAAAGGGTAGGCATGACCGGATGTTCCACCAGTAAATATTTATGCTCCTCTGCATATATGATTCCTTCACATAGCAACTCATAAAGCTGCCAGTCTATTTTAGTGTATGCCTTCTGGACGTCAAATTTTGAAACTAACTCATATGTGTTGGAATCACATATAATATTCTACATCTGCACTGAGTAGTCAGTGTTGGTCATAATAACTACTCCTCCCCCTTTGTCCAGTTTTATCACCCTCTATTCGTTGTTACCAGAAAGCTACTTTAAGCAAAATACTTCTGCGGATGTTAGATTGTTGTCTAACACTACCTGTCTATTGTCAATGGGACGCCTAATTTGCGTTGTACATAACCGTTCGAGAGCCAAAACCGCAGGATGATATGGGGGTATAAAAGAACTGTTTCTTTTAATTGTAAACATTTGTAACTCTCTATCAATCCTTTGTTTGGTACTGAAAAATATTTTTAGATTCAATTTTCTTGTATATAACTTTAGATTGATAAGTACTTTACTAATATCATATTTGAAGTCAGGGACAAAAGATAAACCTTTTTTCAATAAACTAAGATGGCTGTCCGTGATCTTCAAACTAGAAAAATTATAGACATAAAAGGAGTCATCCCCTAAAATGGTAGGACCCTCCTTGGTGTTGTTCACTGAGGATGGGTTCAGCATAATTTCAGGAGGATGTTGTGGTAAAACAACCAAGGACTCAAAACAAAAAGCTGGAATATCTGTAAGTAAAAAATTAGATGGAATGTTGTTATAATAGTCATTCATCTGTGGTGCCAATTTTTGTTGTTGGTGGAGTTCGAGTTCAAATTCAAATTGTTCCTCCTCTGTCCCCCACCCTCCAGTTGTTCCCTGTTTACCGCCCTAATCCCTGAGGTGGTCTCTGGTCCATCTGGTCTCGTGAGTTGCCTCGATTCCTCAGCCTGTCTGACCATCTTAGTTGAGGTTGATTTTCTAAAAAAAAACTTCATCCTCCTCTACTACAAAGTGTGTCTCTTCAATTATCCCCTCCTCAGTTAAAATTGTATTTCTCCTTATATTCCCTTCATAATGAACATCCCCACTAGTGTTAGGTAAGGGATAAGCTCTTGTTTCTTTGTATTCAGCAGTATTCCTTAAAATCTTTCTCTGTTTTCTTTCCATACTTGTTTTAACAAATTTTTCAAGTTCAATTGTGATTCTGTCCAATCTACTTTTGTTGCTTCAAAAAGTAAATCATTGGTAATGCTCTGCTTGAGGGTAAGTAGTTCATTTTTTAAAACACTAAGTCTGTTGCTATTGTCTCTAATAATGATTCTCATTAAGTCCATCCCGGTCCTGTCAAAAAGTTCAACATGTTTTTGTATGCCTCAGTATTTGCCTCAATCCCCATGGGTATTCTATACACTTTCAAACCTTTAGGCACTTGGTTAAGTTCTAATGAACGTTCTAAAAAAACATTATCCATCTGAAGCGATTTGTATTTCCTAACTAACTTCTCGAATCTGAATACCTGAGTGTTGAATGTCCCAGGGTTTTCTGGTCTAAACGTGTTACCTAAAACTGGCAGGACCAAAAAACTTTCCATGTCAAACATCGAACCTGCTGGAAAACCTATAGCAATTCAATTTTATACTACAAGAGTTGTCACCCTGCCTATGTTAAGAGGAATGTCGTTAAGGGCCAGATAATCAGGTTGTCTAGTATTATTAGTGAGGATGACAATTTTACAGTTGAACTAGGTATATTGAGAGATTTATTTGTCCAAAGAAGTTACCCGCTTGATATGCTTTTGATGCTTCAACACAAAGTTTTTAGAAGAACGTCCACTGATTTTGTTCCCATTTTACATGACACACATAGGTTGTGTGATAAAGTCATCAATCATAAAAAAGAACTTGACAGAAAAAAATGTGCCAACAAGTATGGTATTACAACATAATTTTTTAGCACTTGAAGTTAAGGGTGCTATTCATAGTGCTTGGGAAAACATTATCCCTGCAGATTTACATGGCACATTAGGTAGAACCCCAACCTTTATAAACAGTAGGGGTTTAAACTTGAAGGATTTGTTAGAGAAGACACCTAGATCTTTTGGACAAAGGCCTGCAAAAATGGCTAAATGTGGCAACTGTAAGGCTTGTAAATTTATTAACGACGGGCCTTACGTTTGTCTAGGTAACTTTAAGAGAACTTTGAAGAGTCCTGGCCACTGTAATTGCAACACAAGTATGGTCATTTATGCTGCCACCTGTTTATCCTGCCCAGCCTTCTACATAGGTATGACTACTAGGAAGTTAAGACAAAGAATATTAGAACATTATAGAGACATAAAAAATAAGAAAACCACTAACTCATTATACATTCACACGAATCACTGTCCAAATTTTAAAAAGTTTATATTCTTTGTCATTGATAGGCTTTACACAAAGGAGTTTGGGGAAGACTACAAAACTATTTTGGAGGTAAGGGAATGCCTTTGGCAGTTGAGACTGGATGCTAGTAATGCACCAGGTATCAACGACACTTTGTCACTAGCATGCATTTTAAGACACAAGGCAGCCTGTATTTGACACACAACAATGCTGGATATACACATTGCAACAGATATGAGTTTTTGTTTTAATTAGTTTTTTTAACAATACATGTTGTTTTTGATTTCATTTCATTTTATTTTATTTTATTTTTTTAGTTCAACCATATAGCGATTTTAACATACAAGAAACACTGTTTTTTCAGAAGTCTAAGGCTTGGTCAACAAGCACTTAAGGGGTTAACAAATTAATTATTTGTCTGTTTTATTAGTTTTGTCTAATTATGTACTAATTAATATGTGTATTTAAAGTTTGTTCTCAATGAAGTTAACTGACTCTGAAGATGCCCAGGAGGGTGAAAGCGCTTAGTCAGTAAAGTTTTTTTTTCAATTTTCTACAGTTATTTTACTTATATTTTTACATTTTGTATCTGGACAATAAAGGGTCTGTGATTTTACCTGTTATGTTACCTCAGTGCCTTTCTGTTTATCAGTATTTTACATTTTTGGAGTATATTGGCAATGTCTGTTGGCTCAGTATATGCATTATCATTGTGTCGTAGCTCAGAGCAGATCTGAGCATTGCCATGTAGATTTTTGACATAACAATAGAAGGCCTTGTGGCTGTTTTTAGTATCTGCTGCAATTTTGTTTTCATAGCTAGCTTTAAAGGATTTGATAAGGGGTCTCAGCTTTTTGCTGAGGCTAACAAGGGAGTTTTTCCAGTCTTGGGACTTCACCATATTCTGCAACAGATTCTTCCTTCTGTTGTAGAGTTTGTTTATGGCAGAGGACCACCAGATTTCCTTCCTTTTTTTGGAAGGAGAGTGTCTTAGTTCTATTGGGTATGGCCTGTTCCATGCATTTGTGTATGTGTTTGGACAGTGTAGTGGTGTATGATTCAGCACTCCTGCACTTATTCTTCATTTGCATGGGCATTGTGAAGTCAGACACCTCAGTTTTAGAAGATCAAAGTTATCTTTGGAAAAGTTTTTCACGGTGGTTACATTTATGTGAGGTGTGGGTGGGTTGTGGATATACATGGTGACTAGTTTGTGGTAAGATCTGACCAGGGAGGAGTTGACTATTGGTGAAGAGCAACAGTCGCCCATAATAATAAAAACCAGATCAAGGGTGTTGCTACCCCTAGTAGGGGTAAGAATGAGCTTGTCCAGGGCATATAACAGTCTGTAGCAAGTTTTAGTGACTCTGCTGTTAAAGTTGGCATTAATGGACCATTACTGATTATGAATATGATTGTCGACATTTATTGAGTAACTGAGTTATTCACAAACATGCACAAAATATACAATAATATCAATACTTTAAATATGTTTCTCTAAAGAAATGCTGTGGTTGAATTAAACTAGACTATAAATTCAGATATGTTTCTTTTAGGTGGATTGGAACCCACAGCATGACAAAATATAGACATGCTGGCCAGTTTCCTTACAGACCAAGCTAAAAGCCACCATACAAATATATACTACTCTATTAACCCTGCTAATAAAAGCTGATGTTAATGGACCATTACAGATTTTGAATATGTTTGTAGGAAGTTTTATGACTAACTCAGTTATTCAAAACTATGCACAAAATAAATATTAATATGGATTAATGGATTATGCTTCTCTAAGAAAATGGGTAAAGTAAACCAAGAGAACAATTTCAGATATGTTTTTCCTCCGTGGATTTGAATCCACAGCATGCCAAGATTTAAGCATGGTAGCTGGTTTCTTTACAGATCAGGCTAACAAGGAATGTGGGTGTTATTTTTACAAATGTGTACTTCAGGTGTTTATTCAAATTCCTGTGGAGAATGGATGAATCTGGAAACAGCAAACACTTATTGGACTTTTAATTGTAAAGAAATAACAGTTATCAACATATAAATGAAAACACATGTAAAAGCAGTTGGACAGACATGCCTTTTGGCTTAAATATACATGACTGTATTAAGAATATATACTTTATTAGGAGGAATGAATTAAAGATGTTATGTATGAATTTTTCTTCAGAAATATAACACTGCATTAAGCAATATTGTGGTAACATAATGGAAAACTATGAAGTGTACAGTCATCTGCAGCCTAGGCATTATAGCAGTCAGTAATGCACAAGGGCAGTAACTGTGTGAAATGATGTAGTTATATGTAGTAAAGCACATGTATATCTATAAAGGATATAATTAGGGATATTATAAGTATCATTAAAGACATGAACAGCATTGGAATTGAACCAACACTTATAAGGACAGCAATTTTCATGTCCAAGTAATTATTCCCATGAGCTAATTGTCACAATAGCCAGGTAACAGTTACAAAAAGCATCTCTCTGATGTATGTATATACACACACACACACACACATATATATATATATATATATATATATATATATATATATATATACATATATATACATCTGTATGTATGTATATATATATATATATATATATATATATATACATATATATATATACACATATATATATCTATATCTATATAAATATATATATATAAATATATACATATGTCTATATATATATATATATATATATGGATGTCTATATATATATATATATATATATATATATATATATATAAATATATATATATATGTGTGTGTGTGTGTGTATGTATATATATATATATATTTATATATATATATATATATATATATATATATATATATATATATACATACATATATATATTCTTATTCTTCTTTTTTCGGCTGTTCCTGTTAGGGGTCGCCACAGCGGATCAACTGTTTCCATTTATATATGGTTCCCCTTCAGAAGATCAAATGGCTGAAATCTCGAAATGCATATGGCTGAAGCCATATGCTTGAATTTCAGAAGCTTAATCTTCTGAAAGGGAAGTAAAAAAAAAAAAACCACAAAACAATGTTTCTGCAGGGGGGCGTGCCCCCCTGCACCCCTACACCCCCCCCGCTAATTATTTATTCCAACCCCAAGATTGCACTACAACGCAGAAAAGGAAATCATTCAGCAGGTCGAGCTTCTGAAATTTCAAGCATATGGTCTCGACCATATGCATTTCAAGATTTCAGCAATTTGACCTTCTGAAGGGGAACTCTCTCTCTCTCTCTCTCTCTCTCTCTCGATATATATATATATAAAAACACGGAACACAGATATATCTCTTATTTCCATATGAATGCTCAGGTATACATAGGATAGTCACACTTACTGTAAGGATCCCACCACAGCGACCCTCTGTCAAAGCTCCTCCGCATCCCTCAGAGTCAGATCATCATAGCAGTGATGAACCTTTATTCCAGTTTTATAGATCCTATACAGCTGCTGTTTTCCCTTGTAATCTAGTTCCATATGTCTATCATTGAGAGTTTTTTTGGCCTGACTCTCATTCGATGCTCCACTCCAGCATAAATGGTCAGCATGTAGGTGGTCTCCTCATCGATCCAGTTAGATGCATGGACATGTCTCAGCTTTCTTGAAGTGGCCATCTTAATCCGCCAATGGAAAATGTCTGAAAAGTGCAAAAACAGAGAAATGCTAACTGAGATCCCACTCAGTTCCCAGTTAGCAATGGTATGATCTGTAAATATATCAAAATCATTATTTAAATGTGGGCTGATATCACGTTATCATATCACTAGTAGATAATAGGCATGTGCCACACATGTCACTGTTTATATGTATGCATTGGGTGTTCAGAGGTTCACAAATAGACTTCCAAAACTCATAATTAATTATGTCACAAATCATACTTAAAGGTGGGTGCAGATTAGGTACACTTTGTTTCTGTGATTCATAGTATAGTGAGAGGTACATTGGCAATTGGTTGCATTTCTGTTTGTGTGATTATTACATCTGTTAATGCCAGCCAAAGATACTTGTTTAAATTCATTTAAACTCAAAATATGAGCTTTAACAGAACTTCTATGCTATGGCACTTATGTTTGTTTGAACTTTATGCATAGAGGTATTGCTATTTTAATAAATTGATTTAATTCCAATAGGCAGTTGTATAGGCATAATTACACTGTAAATGTGAACAGTATATAAAGGCAGATTTGGGGATCATCCACAGTTCTTACTGGTATCTCCTCACACTCTGTGATGTAACTATGGAGTCTATGCATTACGACATTATCTGTATGCACTATGTTATGTTGACATTACGGATATTTCTTAGCTCATGTTTCCTAACAAAACTTTAAAAGCACGCGCTGTTGCTGTTATGGATATTTTTTCAATGATGCTTCATAGCAAAGGTGTTATCAATACTAGCTCAATATGCAAAAGATGTGCCTGCCTAGGGATCTTGAGATTTTCCAGCATTTCTGTTATGTAGTTCAATTGTTGGTGTAGTATTTTAATATGAAATGGATGCAGGCTCCTGTGCCATGATGCTGTTGTCTTTGGGCATCCATTCAGTCAATATGTAGTGTGAGGGGTTCTATCCCACTCATGAAATATAAAGATATTACAAGTTATGTATTTTTACAAATATTGTGTATAAAGGCATTGTTGTTACTTTTTCTATGTCACATTTGTATTTGTCACAAACAGTTTTGTACAAACCTTAGCACTGCACAAGAATGCATATTGTGTACGCTGACATACACTGCTCATAGAATACACTAAATAAATGGGATCACATATGCCTATGATCAAGTACATATCACTGTCTTTCAGATGGTCAACCATCCTAGGGGTTACAACATTCCCCCACTGGAAAATGAAATCATATCTGATGCTCTCCAACAACAGGGACAAAGAGTTCTTGGTTGCTCTGGTGGTATAGTTTGGAGACATGAAATCTTTACTGACTTTACCAACATGATAAATGTGGTTGGAGGCCACAACTGATCCCATGATGCCTGTAGATGATGTTGCACAGACATGATCCTTCATGCAGCCAATAGATTAAGATAAGAGAGTTTGAGGGATGCCACCAGTGGTGGACCACCATTGACTCTCCTGATGACATCACAATATTTCTGGCCTCATTGGATATAGTGAGAGGGGAACAATGCATACCATGGGTGGGACTGAAGCTGGATTTCCAGGCCAAACATGTGTGCATTTCTTTCCATGACATGGCTGGGTATAGACACAATCACTGCACATTACTGTAGCATGCTTATTCATGTTCTGTCACGTTTGATTTACAGCAGCAAATTTAAGTGATGCACACAGATTCGCACAGGGTAAAGATGATAAGCGTAAGTCAAATGACATGTTTTCATACAACTGAAGTACAGACAGAGCAGTCCAAACAACATGTGTAATGTTGTTCACATTAAAATTCACAGGTCCATCTACTTTGGTATAGCACCAAGGAATGACAGGTTTGTATGTTCATAATGTGTTTCTAGTGACCACTACCTATTATTGCCTCAGCCTCATTTCATGGCACTGCTGTTTACTGTCCTATTGTTATTTCCCTAACATTGTACACTACAGTACATCCAGTGGGGGCCTAAGTTGCGCAGATTCAAGTTCATACAGACCAGGTATGTTACTGCAAAAGTTTCATAGCTTGTAATATTGTATAGCACACATGTGATACATGATATCAATGCCATATGTTTCAACACATACCTATCTCATGTACATGTGCAATGTCCATCATGTGAGTATCTGCAGCCCCTATTACTGCATTGTATATGTGATACTGTCAGTAATGGTTTTGCTGCATACATGACTGTGTTGTCTTTCAATTTGTTTTCACACTGAGGGATTCACAGTACAACCCACAACCTCTCCACAGCAGGATCCTGTCAGTGGTATGCTTTTAACTATATTTCATAAATGTCATTGCTGTTAATCTTGTTGTTGTCCTCAGTTCATTTCCATTCCTAGGCCAGTCTGCAGTAACATCATCAAGTGCGCATACAGCTTGTATGTGTGTGTCAGACCTTCTGTATGTTTTACATGTGTTCACATAGTTAATGGTGACAATGATGTGATCATTAATGCTGCTTTTTGCTGTACAACAGTTGGAGTACTTCCTTGTTCAACAGCATTTTCTTCCCATGATGAGTTGTCAGGTGTGTGTTTTGTTTGCATTCCTCACATATGTCATGTATGTTGGCTTTGTAACCTAATCCTGTATTCCAGGAATGTAGACTCCAGGAAACATGCACACAGTAGACCGCATGTAGTATCACTGTAATGTTGCAGTGCGATATATATGTCATATGTCTTTGATGCTATCCATCATGTAATGTATTTTCTTTTAGCACATCAACTATCTGTATCATTTATCAACCCATCCAGGGACCATGGTGTGGTATCAGATGTGGCTCAGCATAGTATTACACCCCATGGCACACAGGATGTTGATGTGTTGGAGGAGTTTATCAAAAATGTTCACAGTGATTTTTTTGCATCTGTAGCCTCAGAAGTGAAGGGAAACTTGTCTGACCATTTAGATGATGATGGGACATTGGATATTGAACGGGATGAAGCCCTTGAATGACAGACCCCAGTTGAGACTCCTGCTAATGGCAATTCCCCACAACAACCTAATAAATAGTATCGCAGTAGACATAGGTATGCAGATGGTGTGCATGGAAAGGTGTCAGAGGGTGTCTGCCTCTTAATGCAAGCAAACTAATGATCCCAGTAATGTCACTGATAAGACATCCATGCACTTGCACATGCATTGTCCTCTCAAAATGAATTATGCAAGCTGTGTTACAGTTGGAAGAAATCCTGGTCTTTATGGTACTGCAGCAGTGCTCTAGTACAAACTGGATTCTGTGTGCCCTGACTGTGATCAGCATATTGCAACATGGGAGAAGCAGTCCACTTCTCTGCAGAACCACCAATGCCCATCAACCAACTGCAGCTATGGCCCAACATGCATACAGTTTCACTGCTGGCTAATCTGCATTAGAGTTTATCCAAAAGTGCCATAAACGTAACTAGCTCTTACTGTGATATATTTTTTGTGTCTATTAAATGTTCTGCATTATGTTCTGTGTTGTTTCTCTTTTTTCATGTAATTATATTGTAGGGACAGGAATGTGTTTTATTGATGTGTGTCTCTTATTGTGTGTCATACAATGATACAACAATCTGAGTGAATCAGTTGTGCCCATAGTTGATGCTGCCTGTTGTGACAGATTTGTATATGTTCCTAATGTTATATATTATGATTATGATGTTATGTCTGATGCTCAGCATCTGTATCTAGTGGATAATTGCCTTTAGATGCAATCTGTGCTGCTCTGGTGGGGCAACATCTGAACATCAATGTTTAATCTGTGTGCTAATGTACATGTGGCTTGTCATGACTCAAAGTTGTGAGTCTGATGCTGACATGTTGCCTGAGCCTACACTTGTGGACACACCCTACATTGTTTATACCTGTGTCTTATTCCCCCTACATCCTCCTACTCCTCCTCTTATACCGGTAAGATGTCCTCTTCAGAATCTGGGTTCTTAGGGTAGTCTATCTACACCTGCAGCTGGAAGACTGCCATGTACTCTATTTAGCATGGTGTGCAGCACTGCACACACTGTTATCATCTGTGCTACTTTGTTAGTTGTGTATTGCAGTGTATACCCTGATATGACCAGACATCTGAACCTTACTTTCAGTACGCCAAATACATGGTCTATGGTGCTTCTGATGCTTGCTTGAGCTATATTGTAGGTGTCCTGTGCAGAATTGGATGTTTCTTCGTATGATGTCATAGCCACGGCTCAAGTGGATAACCACAGTCACTAGTAGTGAGGAATGACAACACATTTGGTTAGAATGGATATTGTGGTGCTCCTGTACTTATCCAATAATAGCTCCTCAGGTATTTCCCTTTGAATGCAGCCCTCAGTTCACTTTCCCTCCATATGGCAGCATCATGGTCACTTCCAGGGTGTGTTGTTATGATGTTTGTTATGCTGCCATCTGCTACACACACTACTTGGCAGATGATGGATGACTATCCCTTTCTGTTTATGTATCAATCTGCTTCAGGATGCAGTGGTATCTTCATAGGTATGTGTGTGCAATCTACAGCACTGAGTACATGTGTGAAGTTTGTGATGCTGTAAAACAAAAAATACATACAAATGCAACCTGCTGTTAATGAACTGCAACAGGCTGCAGTGATATAAGCCATAAATGAGGGTGTGACTGTCCATCCTAGAAGGCACACAACTGTAACTAAACCAATTGTCAGAGCAGCAAATAATCAACAGGTACCAGCTAGACAGACAACTGGTGCAAGCTGTCTGCAACATGTATGTCCCACACATGTGTAGGAAGAACCTGTAAGGAATGTCTTTCCCCCTTCAAACAAAAGTGCATCTAAGTCTGTGTGTACTTGCATATGGGACATTCCAAAGACACATAATGCTGGCAAAATTCTGGAACAAATGTGCAACAATGTGGATGACTAAATACATTTCTTATCCATTCCCCATGGATCGAAGAATTGTAATAAATCAGTTCTTCTGCTATGGAATTCAGCAGAATCTGTAGTATAACTTTTTAATCCTTGGGGTACAAAAAGTTTACACTGAGGATTACAGAAACGGAATCTGTGTGGAAGTTTGTCACCTTTAAGTTGTGTTACATGTGTTTTGGAATCAGACAAACATGCAAAGAATCCATAATTATTCTACTCTGAACAGCTAAGTGCTCGGACTGCCTTCAGTTTGTCATCTGAAATCGCATCCATAGCAGGTATGCTGAATTCTTCCTTTGGCATGCTGCACTGTCTGTAAATAGCTCACTCAAACTTTACAGAATCTGGCCGAGTATCTTTGCTTAAATAATGATACTTTAATTTTATCTTGATTCTTTTCATAAATTTTCCATTCTATCATATAATAATCTTTATTGTTCCTTTCCAAATCATTTAAAACATCCATATACATATATTTTAATTTTTTCTGCTTTTTTTTGCATCTAATTGCCATTATAAAAACATGATTTATATTTCTCTTTAAAAGCTAGCCACCACTCAGGCCAGTTTTTATAACATTCTCTAGTGGCAATGAAATCTTTCCATAAACACATACTTATTTTTTTTTTAAATTTTCATCCCATCATTTCTGCTTTATTCTTTTTATTCCTTTTTCCCAATCTGATATACTCCTTAACTTGTATTTCAATCTAGATGGCTGAGTGATCTGAAAAGCCTGTTACAAGTGTCTTTCCCTTAGATATACTTAAACCTTGTGATATAATAAAATAATCTATTTCCCTTTTATATATATGTGCATGTATATATATATATATATATATATATATATATATATATATATACACACACACACACACACACACACACACACACACACACACACACACACACACACACACATATATATATATATATATATATATATATATATATATATATAGACACACATACACATACCTTGACTATATGTCCACAAATTATTATTCCAAAACTTTAAATTACCACATTTTATAACTTCAGCATTTTTTTATTCTCATTTCTTCTCTTCTTTTTTCCTCTCAAATCACAATGAAAATCTATGTTAATATTATATTCATATTAATTACTAAATAATGCACAATTTTATTAAATAAATGTTCCATTTATTTACTTGAATCTTAGGTACACAATGCTAGAATTCTATATACCTGATTATGCCATCTGAGATCTACAATAGTTAAACTTCCCATCATAGCCAATGTTATGTTCAGTATTTTCACTGACTTGCTACAAAATACAACTATGTCAGAATATAGCTCCTTTTCTAGTTTCCATATTGTATCTCCCCCTCAAAGTTTCTTTGATTGTAATCTCTCTCTTCTTGTGTGAAAAATCGTACATCTTCCAATATCATTACATCAGCATCACACTTACTACACCAATTTAGGATGCCTATTCTGCTACTTATATTTTTGATACTATTTGCCTTTACTAAAATCACTCTAAAGCCATCATCAAGCCTATGTTGTAGCTTACCAAAAATTGTGTAAATCTGATGTATTCATTTCATTTGCATTATCCATTTCTGTTTTTTTTTACTCCTTTACACTTATCCCTTTAACCTTTTTCTTTCTCTTACTCTTTTGCCAATAAAATTATTTTTACTTTTTCCAGTTTATAACTTCCTCATCACTTATTTCAGAACCTTCTTCTATATTATCTACTGTTTATTTTTTTCTGTTATCCTTATCATTATTTTTAGCCTGATCTTGCTTCCATATTTCCTCCTTAACTTTTATTGGGACTGTTGCTTCTCTTCATTGACTAACCTCACTTTTGTTTCCTTCTTCATCCCTTTTCTCTAGATTGCCATCCATATATAAATGCCCAGTTTTGTTTTACATTTATAACATTTCAATTCACACTTTTTTTGCATCATGACTTTTTCTCCTGCAATTGTAACATTTTCTTTTATTCCAGTTATTTATCAAGTGATCATTCTTACCACAGAAAAAAACATGTTTTCAGTTGTCATCATTATTTTACAAAAGATCTGTTACCCTCTACATTTATCATAAAAGGGATATGAATATTTGTTTCTCTGTTTTCAGTGCAATATGACAGTCCCATCCCCAGTCCATAATTTTCTGTTATCATAGACTTTGTTAATGTCCATAACATCTATAAAAAGTTTGCTTAAATGCCTCCTTAATGTCTCCTTTTCAACTTCAGTTTAAAATTGAACATGTATTTTATGCTTTAACACCATATAAATTCCAAGGATTACACTTCTGTTTCTTCTCATACTCACCCTAAAATCTTTTCAGGAGAGAACCAGCTTCAGAAATAATGTTACAAAATGTCTTGTTATGAAGGCAATAAAAGCTCTTACCTACTGACCCTTCACTCCCAATGGGACCATTACAAGCAAATTATTCCAGATATCATACCTGTCCATTTATTTTCCATCTTTGTTCTGAATTCTCACCATAAATTTCCTTTGATTGTTAAAATTTTTTCCTCTGGTCATCTCTCATCACTTTCACTGCAGTTTCTACAGTCTTGGCATATGATTGTCTGGTAGTCTTCTTTCAAAATATCTTCTGATTCCTCTGCTTAAATTTTGTCCATGATTGCACCAGATAAAATACCTTTTCCATGCGCTGGCTCATTTTGCAACAATTCACCCAAAATATCATCTCACAGCCCTCCTTACTAGAAGGTTGTAGTAACACATTCATCATTGCTATGAATATTTGTGTCTGATGAAACAAACAAATTCTGCTGAAGGAGCTTCTCAGAGTCTTTTACAGATTCAAATACTGCACTAGCATTCACCTCTTTGTTATCTGCCATCTTGGATCTTCTTGAGTACTGTTCTCTCAGACACAATTGCTCTAGGAATGGAACACGCACTCTCCTAACAAGTAGTACTTTTTTATTGATATAAATTACATATTATTTACATATTTACATTATTTACATCTATTTACAAATCTTCATACATTATAAGCTTGAATTTAAACATTTCCCTCCCACACTTTTATCCACAACCAAAACATTATTTTTTTTCCAAAATCTTTGTCAAAGTCCATTTTTTTATTGTATTTAATTTCATTTAGTCTCTCGTTCCATATAGTCCATGCAGCATAAAATATTACTCTGTCCATTTTCTTCACTTCTTCCTGTTTATGTGCACCATAATAACCACATTCTATTATGTCCATATTTATTTGTTCAAATTTTAACAAACATTTCACTCTATCTTTACATATTTCTTTCCACAAATTATTAACTCGTTCATATTTCAAAAACACATGCTCAGTAGTCTCAAACTCTCCACATTTATTACACATTCTATCTTGCTTTTTTTTTGTATGGCGTATTTGCTTTAACAGGCAATTTTCTATAGACAATCTCCATGAAAAAATAATTACATTCTTTAATATTTTATCGTTATTATATCCATCATTATGGCTTTTTTCTTATCTATTTCTAAATCTATTCATAGCTCAATACAATAAAATGCTTTCATAATACTTAAGTACCATTCCTTTCTATTTTTCTCACATACATTTTTTTTTATTTTCCATAACCCAGTTTTGTTTTAGTACTCTTTAATTTCTTCATTCACAACGCTGTTACTTTGTTTTTTTTAACTTCTATTCATTCCTACAATTCTTTGTATTTATAATATAGTATCATTTCTATCAAGTTTTTATTTTCTTTCATAATTCCTTTTAATACCTTATATAAAATTAAAGATGCTGCATGTACAATTGGGTTTATTAAACCCAAACCTCCTTGCTCTTCTTTCATGTACAGAATGCCTCTTTTGATTGGATTCAGTCTAGAGTCCCATATAAAAGAGGATAAAATCATCATTAATTGCTTTTCATACTTAATAGGAATCATATAGATGTTAGCAACAAAAGCAATGTTTCCTATTACCATGGTGTTCAACAAGTGTGTTTTTTCTATATGAAAATCTATACGATTTCCAAAAATTAGTCGTATCCTTTACTTCTTGGAGTACATTATCCTATCGTTGTTGTCTGTATTCATTCCTTCTAAATGTTATTCCCAATATATAGTTTTCATTAAACTCAGCACATCCTATCATACCTTCAAAACCAAATCCTTTATTTTTCTCCTTATTCATACGTAAACCATTTTTTTTAATTTATACTTAATTTTTCATTTAGTTTTAACAATTAATACAACATCATCTGCATAATTATACATTATTGGCAATTGTACTTCCTTCATCATTTTGTATCCACCGCTGCTTGACATTTTATTAATTCCCTTCGCTATTACATTCATAACTAATGATAAAATTACACTACTAGCTGGGCAGCCCTTCTTTATTCCACTGTCTGTTTTTTTATTTCTTCCCCAATCCAGCCATTTGCATTTAGTTTTCAATAGTTCCTTTCATAAACAGATTTAATTACTTTTAATATTTTTTGCTTACATTCTATGCCAGCAAAATTCCCCATAATACTTTATATTGAATATTGTCATAAACTTTACTTATATCCCCTATCATAACATTCACTTCTACATTTTTATTTATGATATCTTCAGTTATTTCCCTTATTATCCATAATAACTTTTGACTTCCTTTTCCTTTTCTTCCAAGTATGTTTTGGTCATATATTCTATCCATTTTTTTCTGTAAGCTTTTTGTTATTATTCTCATAAAAATGTTATAATATGTATTATTCAATGTTATAGGTCTCCACGTTTTATCTTCTCTTTATTTCCTTTTTTTAAATATAAATTTTATAACTCAAGCAAATATCTCTTTCTCAATAATTCCAGTTTCTAAACATTCATTCATAACTTCAATAAAAATTATTTTTGCCACTCTTTCATTTCTTTATACATACCATATCCAATTCCATCTAGTGCTGTTGCAGAATTCATATTAAAATATTTTAGAATTTCATTCAATTCTTTTGCGGTTATTTTTTGTTCTAAATACGCATTATCTTCCTTATTTCATTTTTTACCTTTATAAATTTGTTCCAGATTTTCTTCTGCTTAACAAATTTCAATACATATTCTTTAATTATTTCATATATTCCTTCTTGCTGTCTTATTTGCTTACCTTCCTTATTTTTTAATTCTCTTATTATTTTTCCTTCTTTTATTATTTTACTCAAATATGGTGCTACCTCTTCTTTATTGCTTTGCAAAGAATATTTTGCTTATATAACAAGTTGTTAATTTTAATTTGATTCATTTTATATATATCTCTTTTTCATAAATTAATTTTTTTCTGAACTAATAAGTCTTCAAATGTTTCTTGACTTAATATCTTATATCTCTCTTTTTCGTTTCTTCTTTTCTTCCTTATGCATTCTAAAAATACCTTTTTATATATTTTTTTAAAATTAAGACACCAAACAGTTCAATTTTCATAAAACTCCCTTATAGTCATATGATTTTTCTATAATTCCACAAGTTATTTTATCTCTTCTAAATCTAATTAATTTTCATTAATTCTCTTTATTCCTTTTCCTATTCTTATATATTCTTCATTTTCCTGTACTTTAACCCATATTGCCACATGATCTGAAAATCCAGCATACTTAATTCCTTTTTTTATATCTTTTAAACTATCAGATATTAAAAAAATAATCAATTCCGGTCCTAATTTCATTCATTTTATAGGTCCAGTGGTTATTCTCCCATACACTTAACTTTCCACTTCTCATAATTTCTTTAGCCATTTTAACATCACAGTTGCTCTTATTTTTCCTTAAATTACAATAAAAATCACCAACTACTATAATGTCCATATTTGTGAAAACATATTCAATAATATTTTAAACATCATTTCTCTCTCTTTTTGTTACATATGCATATAAACCTATAATTCTATACACATATTTTTTTCATCTCACATCTATTACCATAGTTTGGCCTAGTTCCACTATGGTCACATCTAGTATTTTAATGCTTTCTTGACGTAATATACATATTCGCAAGCACGTTTCTTTACCCATGTTCCAAACGACCACACCATTCCAAAGATTTTCAGTTTGTGTTCTTTCTTCCTCTGTTAATAATCTGATATCTTCTAAACAATAATATGTGCATCTACTACAGCACACCATTGTAATATACCTATTCTCCTTTTAATATTTTTCATACTGTTCACATTTAAAGCTAATATTTTCAGCTTTGAAGAATAGTTAGTATAATAAAATGTTATCCCTTTCCTTTCTTATTTTCTCTAAGCATTATGTTTTCTGAATTTTCTTTTCCCTTTAACTCTTTTCCCTATTGAATTCTTTTTGTTTCTTACTGTGCACCAATCTGCTTCTTTCTCACTTGCCTCCACTGTTTCTTTTTCCTTGTTACTTTCTTTAACTGCATGTATAACCACTTTATCAGTTACATCTTTGGTACATTTTCTTGTATAACACATTCTACTATCTCTTTATCCTGTATAACTTCACTTTCATTTTCTTACACATTCGTTTCACATTCTAGCCATGAATGACCAGTATTGCCACAGTTTTGCACTTTAAATCACTTTTTTTGTATTATGCCCTGTTTTACCATATAAATAATATATTTTTTATTACATTCATTGATTAAATGATAATTTTCCCACAAAAATAACATGTTTTTGGTTGACCCCTGTATTTCACAAAACCCATCTTACCATGAACAGTAATAATACTAGGTACCTGCAAAACATTATCATTTTCCATTTTCAGTATTAGTCCACATTCCTATCCCCCAGTCCATGGTCCTCTTTCATCATATACTTTTGTAGTGTCCATTACCTCTTTACATATGTTATTGTGTCTTTCGGCTTTTCCCGGTTAGGGTTTGCCACAGCGGAACTCCGGTCCGCTAATGATTGGCAGTAGATTTTTACGTGCTGAGTTGCTGGCCCTGATGCACAACCTTCAATGAAGGTATGCCCATTCACGCATGTCTCCACACAGAAGACGGTCTAGCTGAGAATCGAACAGGACAATGTCTTACTGTGAGGTGACAATGCTACCGCAGCACCAATATTCTTTCAGCTCTTTTTCTTCAACTTCAGTTCTAAACTAGATCATTATTTTTTTTTGTTTGTCTGCAAAAAGCTTACACGACATATTCTGACCATGGATAAATATTTTCTTTTGTTCATATGCTCACAAAAATTTTCCATGGCCTGCGCAGTCTCAAATATCAAGTCACAAAAAGTATCTTTATTAATTAAAATTAATGGGTCTATATTAGAATGCCGAAACCTCACTTACACGAATCCCGAAAGGCCGATACATACACAGCGAACTGCAAGAACACCAAACGTCCTTAAGCGTGAAATTCAAAATATCAAATTGCCATAGTTGGCCAACTTCACCGCCAGCTATGTACTGCCTACCCAAATAAAATAAATATGAATGTATTACTATATAAGCACTTACCTTAACCCACACCCTAACCCTAAGGTCAGTAACTACATTTACGTTAGGGAGCTATACTGGATATGGGAATCTCCTACTGACATTTTACCTCACTAAACATGGTGTGGACAACTATTGCGATTCGGTATTTTGAATTTCAAGCTTAAGGACTTTCGGTGTTCATGCGGTTTGCTGTTTATGTGTCGGCCTTTCGGGATTCTTATAAGTGAGGTTTCATCTTTCTAATATGGAGTCAAAATGAATGCTCTTATCTCTTTTGCTTTGACACCCAGAGGTACTATGACAGAGTCCCAAACCTTATACCAGTCCAAACTTTCTTCTTTATTACAGCTCACATGTACTGTATACTTTTTTGTTTCTTCTATTTCTTCTTTCTTCTTTGCTCCTTCTCCCACGGTTTGTGCAAGTTTTTGTCTCTTGAGGTACAGTCTCTTCTTCTCCTTTTTCTCCCTGATGTCACTCCATGAAATTGCTGCTCCACTTTCTGGTTCACTTTGGTTTACCATTTCTTCCAAATAATCATCCTGCAACCCTCCCGATTGGAGGGTTGTAATTATGTATTTCTCAGAGGTAACTGTCTCGCCTTCAAACAATCTCCTCTGAAACCTTTCCTCTGAATCCATCTCTGTTACAACTACAATCTCCTTTTCTTCCAATATCACTGTTTTTTCTGCACTCACAGCATCAGAAAAAACTTCTGGTAATGATTGTACCATTTCAGCTAAATTTTCATCAACCTTCACTTCATTTTCAGCCAAAGCTGAATCAGCCATATTTTCTTCCTGTTCTTCCTGGCCGCCTCTGCATCTAGACAGGAAACAAAAAGTCAGGATGTGTAACACACAAATCCTTCCCCCAACTACCAAGAGTTGGAGAAGTTCCCTGATGAAATTTTTCCTAGCTGTAGAAATACCAGCTCAGGTCCTCCCTGAAAAGATGCTACTAGCTTAGTGCAGCTAACCCAGTCAACAAAGTATTAAAAATAAATAAATACATAAATAATTATAATAGCAAAAAGCCCATATCTGTCTATGGCTGACCAAAGACCAGTACAAAGAAGCTGAAATTTACCTGGTAAAGGAAGGAGAATAATGGAGGAAAATAGTTAAGAGACAACACATATTCTTTTTTCATAAAACTCAAGTTAATTTGTGGAAGAAACATGCAGGCTTAACATATTAGTTTAAAACCTGTCATGTTGACTTTTTATGGTTATGCCACATGAGTGCATTAAAGCTTCAAGACTGATTCTGACAACATACTTTATTCATTTATTTTATTTTACTGGAATTCATAGCTCTCAACCCTCCATCTCCAAAATGAGGAACACTACCTTTTTCAATGTGTGACAAATGGGCAAAATATGGAAAACTTACTAACAGCTTACTAACAACTTCACCTAGGAAGCTCATAAGATGGTTAAAATGTGCTATTTTTACATATAAAAACTTATTTTAATGAATTCATATATTTCTGCTCTCTTTATCATGCATATCAGTTAAAAAATACCCAACACTGAATGTGTGACAGATAGGTACATCTGAGAGGTATGCTGGCATTTGTTTACCAGGAGAGTCCAACTAAACAGTCACTTTTTTAAACAGAGGCTGGGGAGAAAAGCTGCATTGTACAAATATCATAGACATTATTTGCATTGTTTCATCATTAGAGACAGTTTCATTCATGAACAATAGTTCCATTGTGCAGGCATCCTTGACATCAGTTACCTCATTTACAAATAGTTTTGAGTATGAATAACAGTTGCATGGGTTGTATATGAATATTTTTTTAGATAAAGAGTTAGAGCAGTCAAAAGAAAGGAAGGAGGGGGTGAGGCATAAGGGAGATAGAAGAAATGAGATGATAGAGGAGTGTGGAGTTGTGCTAATAGTACATTAAATTTGTGCAGCAGAGAATTATGGCACAAAACATACACATTCTGTCTTTTCAGTGTATTTAATAATGCACCTCCTCTCGTTCCCTGCCTTATCTCTCACCATTTTTGTATTTTCCCCATGTTCTCTAGAACACCTTTAGGCATTCATCTCTACATTGTTATTGCCCATTCTACAATTTCACTACTTTCTTCCTGAAGAAGGTATTTTCAATATTTGTGTAGTAGTTAATTCCAACAATCTGCTGCAAATCTGCCCATTACTGGACACATACTTTCCTTTTATGATAATGCCATCTCATCTCCCTGACATGATCTTGTGTAGTCATAACATATTCTCCTGTGTCTTGTGACCTCAAAGTTTCTAACAAGAAAATCTTCATCTCCTATGACTTCGGGTCATGTTCTTTTCCCTACATTTTCATCCATCTTCTGGTTGTCTTCCAGCAGCATAATCTCCTTCTACTTTTACGACATTGCTACAGTTTCTGTAAGGTGCAGACAGTACTCTGTTTGAGTTTCACAAAACAAGATCATAGGACCATCGGAGGTTACTAGGCTATCAACCCAGAGGTCATTTCAACCCTAGCCATTTCATCCCAATGTAATAGCAATGATATTCTAGCCAATACTCAGAACTGTATTTAGTAATGACTGCCCATGTCTAGAGGGTTGTGGGTGCTATCCTCAGTAATAATTTATGGTGCCCCATCCACTCATCCAGGTTCTTTTTGAGCAGTGTCATAGGGAAACGAACCACTTGGCCACCAGGGAAAAATAACAAGATGGATACAAACTAAACCTGCCCAAGTGTGGGGCTTCACCCACACCCCCACACCCACCAACTAAATATACCAACTCCAAGATCGCACTACACTGGGAAAAGTGCAAAGTTCAACCTGGTGGCCAAGTGGTTCATTTTCCTATTCAAAATTGTGCTGTTTCATAGCTTTGGTGATTAGAGGTTTAGGTGAAGTCATCTCAGCGATTAGAAATTTGGTAAGTGTAATTTTGGTTATACAAGGTAGTCCCATATATATATATCTATATCTATATATATCTATATATATCTATATATATCTATATATATATATATATATATATATATATATATATATATATATATATATATATATATATATATATATATATGTCTCATATAGATATTAGAGAGTATACCTTCTTTAGTTATATAATGCATTTAGAAACAACTACGTTTGGGAATGTTTGGGGTTATGAAAACGTAGTAGAGAATCATCAGACTACCTGTGTAGAAGATTCCATAGGAATGGGAAGTTTAATAATTGGTTCTCTGAGAGAGTAGCTGGTGCATGGAGTAGACTACGAATACATTAAAGCAAACACTAATTTAGATATTTTTAAGAACAGCTTGAAAACGTATTATGGGAACAAATGTTTTGGTATACTGGCAGGTTAAATGGGAATTATTGGCTGTGCTTAAAATATTTATATGTATGCATGTATGTATGTATTTGGGCCACTTGACTTAGTCAAATGTTTGGAATATCAAATATCTATAATGCTGGCAGAAATGATTGAATAGTCATATAATCATATAATGCTAATATTACTCATTTGGAGAGCATTGTACAGCACTGAGTGGACATTAATCCTTTTCCCTCTGTTGTACAATGTTGTGTAATGTCAGAGTAGGTATATATAAGTAGCAGGGGATGTGGAGGGTGCAGCCTGCTTGCAAATAAACAGCCTTTTATGGTGCTCTGGAAGTTTGCATTTCCAATGGGTGGAACCTAAGCTTTTTCATAGAATCAAATTATGCTCTCACATTTCAAATAGATGTTCATATGGCAAACTCTTCAACTCAAACTATTAAATACTGGTGGTATTCTTTAGGTTATAGGTCTTAACCTGGATTTATAAGTCACAATAAACACAATAACTATCAAGTTTATAATATTCTGTAAACAACTTAAAATATCTCAGCAACCACTCAAGTTACACAAATAGATCCAGATTCTGTAAAGTTTGCAGAGTCTGACACTTTCTGCCAATATCTGTGCAAAAGTTGCAAATAAGTCTTTAATACGTAAATATGCCTCAGTGAACTTATTTTTTCATAAAAGAGATTTTCTGTAGAACTGGTGCCCTATATATCAGTTCCAGCCACTCTGTAAGTGATGAAAACTGTCCCATAAAGTGTAATGTACATTAACAAAGTTACAGAAATACCATCCCAATCAAAGCTGCATGACATTCCTAAACACACATCTACAAAAATCTCTCCATTAAGCTGAGAGACAACTACAGGATATCTCCATAAATCATTTATTAGTAAAATATACTTGCTTTCACTTATGGATACTGACAGAATTCATAAAATTGACAATAAAAAATGAATAAAGGTGAAGAGCAAAAACAGCCACATCACCACAGCTTACAGTGGCTAACAATGGGGGAGGGATGTGTGTGAGGAACACAGATAATGCACACACCCAAGGGAATACGGAAATATAATAGAAGGAAAGGTAAGGTCAGGGAAATAGGAGGAAGGGGCCAACATAATAGATATAGCCATATAAAAATATCACAACACACAGTGCAGACGAGGGTCAGAAATAAACAGTAAGGTGAGTTAGGGTACATAGATGGCACACTCTGCAACATGGACAATGGAAAGTTTACAAACTCAATGGAGATGCATACAAGCTATGGCAAAATGCAGAAATACACATGCACCTATGCACTATTACATTATGACATGTTGCAAACTGTGTGGCATAGTTACCTGGATGTGTATTTCCAATGGAAATTGTATGTTGTACGGTAATAAACAGGGCTCACAGTACACATTGGATAAATAATCCAATACCCATCTTGTCTATCAGTATTGGAAGTGTAAGTAAAGCAAAATCACAGATGAGCAAATTAATTCTTTGAATGTTGAAGACTACCAGAAGAGGACAAGACAGAACCTCTGACCATGCATTTGAAATGGAAACAAACAAGCACAGTGCCAAACAGCAGTAATACAGCAATGCAGCAAAGTGGCTGCTCCCTACAAAAGTCGATGTACCCAACCCAAAGAGACATGTAATGGAATGCATATGTCACACACATATGCCATGTCAAAGGCAACACACAAATGTAGGCGTATATATGAACTTCATTGATCTGACAGGAAAATATCAGAAAGCAGTGTTGAGGTACATACACACACCAAAGATATGTAATAATAAATAGTCACAAATCAATGATTAATGCTATATAACCAATCTTTTGTTGCACACATAAATTTCAGCAATATACATTGGTTAATATGTAACACACAAGTATAAAAAAAACAAGGATATAATGCAAGTGAGGGCCAGCAACTTTTGTGCATATGTCCTGCATCTGTATATTAGCCATAGAGTTGGCACGAGTTGACCTTTAAAGAAAAAAAACTACATGAAAATGGATGAGAATTCCAACAAAGGTGAATATATGCCATGCCTATGTGTAAGATATATGACATACCTACAAAGATAAAATGGAGGAGGGCAACATGGACCCACATTAGGGAAGACATGGCAGCAAAGCTCCGTAGACAAATGATAAAGCATGTCAACAATATGTAAGGGGCCACATTGCAAATATATATGTACACCACATATGGTGGTGTTGAAGTCAACCCAGACTACATTGAACCAAATGGCCAATGTATGTTACATGGACAGACTGCATTGCTGATGTCAACAAAAATGGGCATGTATAAATCACACACGCAGTATTGTGCAATCATATAACAGCAGCAGGCATAGGTAAGCAAGCTATGAATTGGTATCACATACACATATAAGATGACATGCCAACATAAAACAACATGTGGCATAAATGCCTGTGGTAAGATATCACTGACTATGGTTATGACTGAGCAAAGAACATTCCTCTAAGCAACATTACAGCATATTAACTTGAAGACAATAACTACTCACAGTCCCAATGTAAAACAGTGCTTCTCTATTGATCGAAGCATGTGCAGACACATATATAAATCATTGTATATATACACCATTCACTGAAATGTGAGAATTTATGTGAATAACAAATGGATGTAAAAATGTAACATAGACCAGAGGAGGCATACTGTAATGGTTTTGAATAAAGTTTCATTACCATGGTGTATATCTGAATGTTACATTGGCAGTCTATGCATTCAGTAAAGGAGGACTGTTCATATGTGGCAGACATATTTATATGCAACATGTCATCATCACTGCCAACACATGCCATACACAATAACAGTATGCAAGTGTGACAGCATGACATGTGCCATCCAAAACATGGGGACAATACATGTCCTTCTGTTGAACATACATAACATGGCAAGCCACAATTTAAACCCATACCACTATGGTACATGTGGAATATGGGCAACATGCTATTTGTGAGTTGCTGTCAATACCACACATGTATACAGTGGAATTGTTGCAGCAGTAGCAGCATATTAACTGCCGAAACTCATGGACAGCTGAATGCTGAATGAAAGTCTAATATAATAATATGTGTCATGTACCCATTGCAACATAATGCTAAATGTCACATGGTACCTGCAGTATACGTTTGGTTGTATATCACATAAGTATGGTAGCAAAATGTTATGCATGCACAAGTGTACTTATTCAGTCCAATCACTGATATGGCAAACACCATGGTGGCAGCAGTACACAAATGGATCTCATAAATAAGACTTTCATTGCTGAGGGCCTGCTCTTATGGGGACAAACATCACAAATGATCTCCCAGGCTATTTCCCTGAATGTGTACCACACAGCCTGAGACATCAGTCACCACCTCCTGGATCTGCTCCTAGTAATCATTTTGTTGGGTACTGGGTGTTGTCTCCTCCAGGATGCAGAAGGGATGATGGCACATGCAAGTCCAGCTTCCTCGTCATCATCCTTTTTTCCATCAAGGTCATTGTCATCATTGGAGGATTCTCACAGTGGTCTGGCATGCCTCTGGGTGAGAGTGCACAGGTCCTATGTTCTATCAAGGTGAATCAAAACACAAGGAAAAAAGCACATATGTATGCCTGCTACTACACAAATACATAACACATTTGCTGTGACACAATGCACAGGCAGAAAACAGTCTGTAGGAAACCTTAGAATATGTTATGGCCATAGTCAAGTGTCCCACTTTATGCAATGTATGCCAGTAATCAAAACCATAACAGTGAAAACCAAATGTCTATCAGACAGCACATTTCTATAAAAAATATAGCTGACATTAAACTGAAACTGGTGTGCACATCTTCAAACTGACATACGTTAATTAGTATCCTGTTGACATTTGATGTCTACATATGAGAATAAAGGTATAATAGCATACATTACAGGAGTCAGTAAAAACACATTATCAGATGAAATGCCATAAAATGATTATGAATGATAAGTATAATAAACACATTTGCTGCTAGCAGATGGTTAATCAAGCATTCAACACATTCCCTATGATCTATTATCTATACTTATGGATGTTCTCAATACTGGATAATGTCAGGGTCACTATATCCATCACAAAATGGGAGAAGCTTACTCAAGGCAATGGCATCACATGCAAAACACAACTTACCTGTGGAAATATGACATTAACTTATTAGCCATAATTATGTATAACAAATGTACGCAAAGCCAGCACACTCACATATCCTGCCACTTGAGAAGCATGCCATGACACTGTGTCATACAATACTCACATGAGTCTACCTTTAAAAACAACACTGTGAAAATGACAACTTAACACTAGTAGTGTGACCTGCACTGTTTATGTATACTTATGTTGGTGCGTGAATGTCAACTGTAACCCAGGTGTCTGTGCATGTAATGAGTTATATGAACAACTGCTAATTAACATGTTGTTTGCAATGAAGATATATTGAGATGACAATCCAATGGGAATATAAAAGCTATATGCAAAGGAGATGAGCAAGGCAATATGGCCATTGACTGACCCTACATACACTTTTGGAATGCAACACAACACACTAGTAATAATGTACAATCATAAACATAGTAATAGCCTGTGACACATGAGAACATAGTATATGTCATAAGTCTTGTCTGTCTACAAACGTATCAGTGCCCTACATACAGTATATTTATTAGCAGTCACTACCCTTCAAAATGCAAGAAGCATGATGTTTGCTGATTATGTACTAAACAATTTGCAATGTTGAACAGAAAGGTCTATGTGGGCAAGTATTCCTAAACACAGGATAGAACTGTGCTTTAATTAACCATCAAAGGTGCTGTAGCCAGACGCGATATCCATGTTTAAGTGAAGGGCACACCAGACAGTCCACCAAAAACAGTGTAAACACTGACACAAGAGACATCCATTCAGTATGTGAATGGGTTGGTTATGCACAACAGATTAGTCAGAGACAACCATATACATACACAAACACAAATGTGTCAAGACATGCATTACAGAAAACAGGCAAATCACTATTAACTTGTGTGTGAAACATCACACTCAAAAGCACTGTGACAGTTACACATAAATTACTGACATCTAGGTTGTGGCCTTCAATTCCAAACATAACCTTCAGCAAATAAGCCTTTCAACTAACTCATATGTAAACATAGATTTAAGTAATTCATACTTGTAATCATAGAAATTGATTGACTATTGCACTTACCTTAAAGATGTGTTATAAGTATTCCCACATTCTAAGTAGCTTACATGATAATGGCAAAAATACAAGTCTGCAACAATGATGACATCTATTTTAGTTACAAAATCTGATTAAGTAATCAGCATACCTCTCTCCCTGCACTGATCGTCCAGGCTGTGCATCTACATAATGCACAGGGCCCGATTCTGAGTGCACTCTTCATCACCCGCAAAAAATTAAAAGCATGTATGAATGATGTATATGCCACTCAGCTCATACTCTCTAATTTTTAAATGGAAGCACATTACAGAATCTCCATACACAGTTTTAAATGTATTCAAACAGTCCTTTTCATATTAGAAGAGAAATGAACATAGATTGGAGGACTTGAGATTAAAACCTGCAACTCTTAGCTATGTTCATACTCTAACCTAAACACATACCTGCCTAGCTAATCCATCTTGCCTGAGACTGTCTGAAGGAAATGCATTTAAAAAAATTGAGGTATGAATGTGCAGGGATGGAGTACTAATAGGGATCATGGCTTACGCTTTAGAGTAAGTACAACCCACCGTGCATTTATGAAAATAAAATTGCAAGTATGAATGCATGTCAGCACAGTGGTCAAATCACAATAACACAGCTGTAAACTCTCATACTTCAGACAGTGGAGCAATGTCATGTATTAACATGATAGCATAATAACATGTTAACTGATATTAACAGACTACTACAAATAGTTGTATATCACATGCACATAATTGTAATTCAGGTGGAAGGACATAAAATATGTACAGATATTTATTGTCAAATTGCAAGTTATAACTCAAAATTATTACTGATATCAGTAGATGCCCCTGTTCTACAGTCATAGGTTTACAGGTTCATAGGTAAGTACTAGGCTATCTGCCTGAGGGCATTTGTAAGCCTAGCCAGAATATGTTGGCTTTTGCCGCCCCCTTAGATTAGTTCCCTGTGCATCTGTCCAGCAGAGCCATTAGTTCCCTGTGCCTCTGTCCAGCAGAGCCACTGCAGTGATTCCCGGGGTAAATTTTCTGTTTCCCATTCACTCGTCAAAGTTTCTCTTGAAGAGTGTTAGTGAGAGGCTCTGCCTAATGTAGATTGGAATCCTGTTCCAAAGCATGGGGAGTCTGTGGGACAGGAATCTATCTCTCCAGCAAGTCCTATTTATCGTTATGATGAGGTTTAGATCTCTAGACCGTGTGGCTCTCGGGGATTTTTTTTTTTTTTTTAGGTGGAGCATGTCCATCAATTCTGGGCTGGGCATGGCCTTGTATGTCAGGCAGAGATCACCTCTGAGTAGGCAGTATGCAACCGAGTACAGCTGGAGATTCTTCAGTCAGGCTGCATAGGGCATCTGTTTAAAGCCAGTAATTCTCTTGGTGAGGTACTTATGTGGTCTTTCCAGCTGTTGCAGGTGTCTTGTAAGGTACATCCCAAATGGGGAATTGTACTCTATGATGGGTCTGATGAGTGATGAGTAGAGGGGCACAATAACCTCTTTTGTTCTAGATGCGAACCCTTTTAGGTGGGCCACATAGAAGAATTTTCTAACCACCTTAGCAATATGATTATCAAAGGAGAGATTACTATCTACTTGGGTCCCCAGATCCCTTATTTAATTTCATGTATTAAATGTATTTCTCACTATCTCACTCCCTCTAAATATAAGGTACCAGAAAGGTGTTAAATTTGAATTAATAAACAATGACACATTTGTACATAACATTCAAGTTGCAAATATTAGTATATTCCACACTCTTTTTGCATAACAATCACATTTTATTCAAAGCTTTACACATAAAAAGAGCTGCTGTTGTTGACATTACAGATTACAGAGATATTTACAGAAATCCAAAGAATATATTATGTTGTCATAAGCATGTTCAAACTAACTGATAATATCAATAAGCAGGCATATATAGTAGTGCTTTGTAAACTTTTGCATAGACACAATGATCCATATATAATGGAACTATTCCCTAAATTGATTTAAATCCACCCTTAGCCAAGACATATGCACATTGGCTTCTTGCTTTACAAGATGAGCTAATACCCATCATGCTTTCCTTCTTAACAAACTAGTGTGTGTGTGTGTGTGTGTGTGTGTGTGTGTGTGTGTGTGTGTGTGTGTGTGTGTGTGTGTGTGTGTGTGTGTGTGTGTGTGTGTGTGTGTGTGTGTGTGTGTGTGTGTGTGTGTGTGTGTCTGTACATAAACACTATAAGCCCTCATGATCCACAAAACTGCAGTGTATCATCGAGTTTTACAGTATAGAAGATATGTTTAGACAGTTGAACATGCAGTGCTTTCATGCTAAACAAATGGGATTTTAATAATACTGTTCACTTCGTAAAGTAGAACGAACTAAAGAAGGTCTTTATTTGTTAGTATTCACACATGCACAGGTAGACTGGATGATACTGTTGAGGTATTACAGCTAATGAAGAAATGCATGGTCATAATTGGCCTAGGTACTATAGGCGCCAGTGTTATATCACCATACTGGATGTGTAAAATGATGTCTTTATATGTTGGAAACCAGACATCTAAAATTTTCATTAGTATGTACATGATAAACGATATTAAACAAATAAACCACATGGGAATCAAACCTATATTTACAAGGAGAACAGTGACATTACTTCTCAGTTACCCAGATGAGCTAATTGTCAGAACAGCTACATAATGGTTTTAAAAGGCATATATCTGACATATGGGACAAAGCAATATTTCTGAATTCCTTAGGAATGGTTAGGTATACATAGAATTGTGACACTTACTGTAGTCATCCAAAGGCTATTTTCACATCTCAGCAACCTGCTGATGACGATCCTCAGCATCCCTCCAATGCCAGGCATCATGGTGCTGGTGAACTTGTAATCCAGTATGGTAGATTCCCATACAATGTCAAAGTTCCCTCACAATCAGGTTCCATATATCGATCATCACACATTTTCATAGTCTGGCTCTCATATGATGATCCACTCCAGCATAGATGGCCAGCAACTGGGTGGTCTCCTCCTCCTTGATCTAATTGTGTACCAAGACATGTCAAAGCCTCCTGGAAGTAGCATCTCGATGATAATGTTGAGACTATCGCTATAGCAGAATTCAATAAATTGCTGTCTGAGGTCCCACTCAGTTTGCAGGTTTCAATGATCTGATCTATAAATGTATAAAAATCACAATTTAAAAGTGGTGTATATGGCATGTTATCAGATCACTGGAAGATAACAAACTCATGTTACATATAGTCCTGTTTAACGATACCTATTTGGCATTTGCGCAGAGCACCTTCCCATTAAGCCAAGCTATTTGCTAATGCTCCAAATTTTGAGAACTTACATGGACACGTGCAAATGGAGCTCCAAAGCCTTGAATTTTAATTAATCTCATTAATTAGGTATGGCACAAATGAGACTTAATAGATATATGCATATAGCTGGTCTTACTTTCAGACATTCCTGACTCATAAGTAGCTGCAAAGGTAATACTGCACCTGTTAGCATTGCTGGGTTGGAATATGTTTCTCTCCTTATATACCTATGTTATCTATACTTTACAGAAGTGTATGCTTATATGCTTAGATTGAAGCATTTAGGGAAAACTGTGTGCAATATAAAAAATGTATGAATGTGACTTTCCATATGTAGTTGTACAGAAAAATTTAAACAGAACAAGTGAGCAGTACATAAAGACGTGATCGCAGATTTTCTGCATATATTGCTGATGACTCAATATGCTCTGAGGTATATGTATAGAAACCTAAGGATTCTGACATTATCACTATGCTGCTATGTTGTATGGATTTCTAGTACTGTTATGGATATGTATTCACTGATGGTTATTAAAACATGTACTAGAACTATTGCCTCAATAAAACAAAATCCATGTTTATGTCTGTTTTCCATGTGCTATCTATTGTCTACCTATGAATATACAGCCTTGACTACACTTTCAGTTAATGGTTCATTTGATACATTTTAGATGCTCTCTACTAACATTGATGACATTCATTACTGAATATTGATTATGTTGATATAATATCATCATATAACAGTATGTTAATATGACTGCTTTTTTTACACAGGTTGTCTGTTTAGTCTCAAATTGCAGTACAGCTATAGGAAGTGTGTGATGGCAATCACGCATTTTATGTTTTACACATATATTATGTGTAGTATGTCAATATGAACTAAATGCAGAGTGAGTGTATCATGTCACAATGCTGTTGTGTTTGGACCTCCACTACAGTGTTATCCACTGTAATGGGTTCATATTCTACAGATACCACAAGTTATGTTGTTGTTCCAAGTCTTATGTACTCATGCATTGTTTTCATATTACATTTCGTATTACGTACCATATGGGATAAGAGCTGTTTATTAGGGTTTGGCATTGCTCAGGACTGTAGAGAGGTTAAATTGACATAAGCTGTCCACATAATTATCGCCATACGTGGGCCCCACATCAATCTAACCATGTGCACATAACTGTCTAGGGGCAACAATGTTTTTCCCCACAGGAAAAAAATATATAACAGATGCTCTGTGGCAACATGAACAGAGACTCCTTTGATAGGCAAGAAATACGGTAAGGAGGAATTAATTCTGCACTGGCCTCACCAACATGATTAATGCTGTCGGAGGTCACAGTAGATCTTAAGTAGCCTGTTGCCCATGGTGTTCTGACAGGATCCTTTAAGCAGTCAACAGGGTGTGCCGGTATGAGAGCTCAATGGATGCCACTGGTGGTGGCCCACCATTGACACCATCTGATGAGACTGCTCAGTTTCTTGTGTCACTGTATATGGTGGGTGGGTAGCACCAATTACCAGGGGTGGGACAGAAGCAGTTGTTCCAGGTCGCACAACTATGTGTTAGTTTGCATAAACTTGATGCACATAGAGCAACTCAGTACATATTGCTGTTGCATGTGTATCCATGTATTGTCATTTTTGTGTTGCAGAAGCAAAATTGTATTGTGCACATGGATCCACACAGGGTGATGACAACCAGCATAAGTGTAATGACATGCAGCCATACAACTTCATTATTTTCATAATAGTGAAACCAATATGTGTAATGTCTCCATTCATTTACACAGGTTCATCCACTTCTGCACAACAGCAGGACATGACAGATGAGTGTATCTATATACTGCTGCATTGACCATCACCTGTTATATCCTCTGCCTCCTGTCATGCTAGTGGTGTATACTGTCATTTTTATATTTTCCTGCCATTGTAACCTACAGATACATTTTCTGGAGACATGAACCATGCAGGTGCACCTACAGACAGACCAGGTATGGTTCCCTACCATGTTCATAGGCTACAGCACTGTGTAGCATAACTGTGTTGTATGAAATTAATGTTGTTATTTTTCTACACAGGGACATCTGGCCAACAGGTGCACTGTACTTCATATGAGTATCATATCACCATATCCTGTTACCATACTGAATATTCAGCTATGCCGGTACCTGAATTCATGACTGTGTTTGTTTTGTCTTTACTTTTCCACTGCAGGATCCACATTATGACAGGCAAACTCACTCCACTGGTATGCTATTACCTTTGTTTCATACATGCCATTACTGTTACTCTTGTTGTCTTCCTCCATTAATACTGTGTCCTTCTACCCATGCATAGGACAGTGACCATCAGCATCTCAGCCACAAACAACTAGTAATCATATGTATTACCTACTGTGTGTTTTTTCTCTGTTGGAATGGTACATATTGGCAAATATTTAATTAAAAATGCTGTGTTTATGCCTTTGTATCCCTACAACAGATGCATTTAATCCCTCACCTCCAGCTTCAGCTTCCCATGAGACATTGTCAGATGTGTGTTATGCTTTGTATTTCTTATATGTATCATGTATGTTGCATATGTAACATAATTGTCAATTCCCTGTGATATAAGTTGCATGTTGAATACATGGACAAGACCTCCTGGTAAGTCATTATTATTTACAGAGAGATATAGGTTCATAGTTAGGTACTAGGCTATCGGCCCTGGGGCCTATACAAGCCCAGCCAAAAAGGTACCCTGGCTTTTGCCACCCAAGAAAATTATTTTCCTGTGCCACTGTCGAGCAGAGCCACAGGGGTGATCCCGGGGGTGAATTTCCTATTTCCCATCCAATCATCAAGATTTTTCTTGAAGAGTGCTAATGAGGAGCTTTGTTTGATATAGATAGGTAGTTTATTCCAGAGTATGGAAAGTCTCTGGGACAGGAATCTATCCCTCCGGCATGTTCTGTTTATTGTGGTGACAAGGTTTAGGTCCTTAGAGAGTGTAGCTCGGAGGGATCGGGATTTCTTTAAGTGGAGCATGTCCAACAGCTCTGGGTTTGACATAGCTTTGTATGTTATGCAAAGATCACCTCTGAGTAGGCGATATGTGACGGAGTAAAGCTAGAGTTTTTTGAGATGGTCTGCGTAGGGCATCCGTTTGAGGCCGGTAATCCTCTTTGTGAGGTATTTCTGTGGCCTTTCCAGTTGTTGTAGATGTCTTGTGAGGTACATACCAAAAGGGGCGTTGTACTCTATAATGGGTCTAATGAGTGATGAGTAGAGGGGAACAATGAACTCTTTTTTTCTGGATGAGAAACCTTTTGTGATGAGGTGTGCCATGTATAAGGATTTCCTGACTACTGTGGCAATGTGATTATCAAAGGAGAGACTACTGTCCACCTGTGTCCCAAGGTCTCTTATCACACTTTTGGTGTTAAGTATACTACCGCCTATGTTATAGTTCATGGGTACAGAGTTTTTACCAAAGGGGATGACAAGGCACTTTTTGGCATTGAGCTTGAGGCATGGCTTTGACAAAAGTTTGAATGCATAAAGATCTACATATATGTGCCATATGTCATTAATGATATACTGCATGTGATATAGGTTCATAGGTTTATAGGCTCCTAGGTGTTTACTAGGCTAATGACCAAAAGGGACTTTTTAAGGGGTCTACTTTATTTACACAAAAGCGTAAAACTGCGAATACATATGGATCAAACTATATGCATCGAAAGTGCAAGCAGTCGAAAACTGTAAATGGAAATCTCCGTAGGTGGAGATTTCCATTTACTTCAATGTAGTGCGATCTCAGAGTTGGTATATTTAAGTAGCGTGGGGTGTGGGGGGGTGGGGGCAGGGGGGCTTGTCCCCCTACCTACATCTTTTTTTTTTCTGTGTATTTTTTTCTTTATTAACTTTCGAACGTTTAAGAGTTCGATGCATATGTGTAGATCTTTATGCATTCAAACTTTTGAACATTCGAGTTAATAAAGTAGACCCTTTTTTAAGCCTAGCCATGTATCTAAAATCTCTTACAAGTTCTGATACCCTTGATAATTGTAAGCATGGGCCTGGGAGATGAACCATTTATAGGTTACTTGTGTCCATTAGAGATATAGGTGCCAAACCAGGGATGAATTTCCAGTTTCACATCCAAATGTCCAAGTTGCACTTGAATTGGGTTCGGGAGGAGCTCTGCTTCACATGGATATGGAGCCTGTTCCATAGACGGAATAGTGTCTGGGATACATACCTATCTCTCCAGCAGGTCCTATTTATATCACAGGCAAGGTTTAAGTCTTTACAACAGGTAATTCTGGTGCTGTTTGTTTTGTGGATATGCAGGAGGTCCATTAGAGTAGGGTCTGAAAATGCTCTGTATGCCAGGTATAGCTCTCCCCTCAAAAGTCTGTAGGAGACAGAATACAGGGATATGGCCTTGAGGTGGTTTGCACAGAACATTCTACTTACACCCCATATTCTTTTAGTGAGGAACCTCTGTGGACATCCCTATTGTTGGATATGTCTGGTTAGGTACATACCAAAGGGGGTATTTTACTCAATGATAGTCTGATGAATGACGAATACATAGGAACAATGCCTTCCTTAGACTTAGACGCCACACCTTTATTTATACGTTGTGCAACATAGAATGATTTCCTCATCACAGTAGACACATTATGGTCAAAAGCTAGATAACTATCTAGGTGTGTCCCTTAATCCCTGACTACTAGGTCAACTCTTAGGGGTGTGTTTTCAATTTGATAGTTATCAGCGATGGCTGACCTCACAAAGGATATTGTTATGCATTTCTTGGCATTTAGTTGTAGTCCATGGCTCTGACACCAATTGTCTGTGTCAGCCCATCATGGAGAACATTTGTGTCAGTGTGATGGTGAAATCATCTGCAAATTTAGCCTGCCAGAGACCACTGAGAATTGCCTTGACTTCTGAGAAGAAAATGCCAAAAAGGATTGGTACAAGGACTGATCCCTGAGGGATTCCACTTGTGACTGGCCTCCTTGTAGAGATGGACTCCTCAATTCTAACTTCTTGGGTCCTGACTGTGAGCTATCTAGTTGGCTATCCACCAGGTGACATATAGGTTTGTGCCTATCCTCTTGAGTTTATCAAAAATTCCTGAGTGAGGTATTGTTTCAAATGCCTTGGCCAGGTCAAGGTAGGCAGTGTGTATGATTTTTCCATCATCCATTGCTTTGGTGACCTTCTGAAAGAAGTCCACCGGGATGAATAGGCATGATCTACCATTGATGAAACAAAACTGGGTTGAGTCCAGTGTCTGGAGGTTTACTATATCTCTGTTGATCATCTCCATGATAATTCTTTCCATGGCTTTACATATAAGACTAGTGAGACTTATGTGTCTGTAATTTCCAGGGTCTCTAGATGGCCCACATTTGTGCAGAGGAATGACTGTTGCCTTTCTCCGTTCATGAGGCATGAAGCCTGTTTGGAGGCTACAGTTAAATAGTAATTCCAGACGCCTTGATAGGGCATGTTTCATGCTATTTAGAAGGCATCCTGGAATATTGTCTGGGTCCATTGATGCAGTGTTCTTGGTCTTAGAGAGAGCATTAAGGACCTGTTCCCTAGTGATAGTAGGGAGAATTAAATTTGATGATATTTCCTGAGTGAAGGTTGAGGGGGAGAGAGGGGTAATGTTGGAGATGAATTTTTCAGCCAGGAGGTTTGCTGTATATTCTGGTTCAGTATAGGTGGCTCCATTTACAATGAGCTCTGCACACAATTGTGTATTGCCTTTGAGGTTGTGGATATAACTAAAGAATGCTTTGTGGTTGTCCTTGGTCTGGGAGGCCAAACGTACCTCAAATTTGGCTTTGGTGGACTTTATTTGCCCTCTGAGTTATTTGTTTAGTTTCATGAAAGTGCTTGTATCCTACTGGGTGCTGAACCTCCTAATTTTACCATGATTTTCTTCTTCCTGTTATACATTCTATTGATTTTGATTCCACCACGGTGACTTGTTTTTTGAGTTAGTTCTGTACTTCTTCCTGGTGGGTACAGCTGCATCTGTGCAGCTATTAACATGCTTGTACAGGGTTTCTGTGAACAGTTCTGCATAGGCAGCAGTGTTCTCAGAGTTTATGGTGCCTTGAAATTTTGCCAGGCTCTCAATTAATAGCAGGGGGTTAGACTTAGTATAGTTCCTGAACATTCCAAGTTTTATTTTTACTTCAAAGGAGGCAATTTTGTGATAGTACAAGCACATTTTTCTTACCTGTGTCATCTGATTCTTCTTTTAACACATCCACTGATTTTATCATCCATTAGCCTGTTCACTGATCCTGATGTTGGATCTGATGTGTCTCAGTGTGGTAGCATAGGCCTGGCACACAAGACACAGATTTGGGGATATAGTTTAGCCCAGATGGTGACAGTCTTGTAGATGAGGCTGTATCCTCAGATGTGCAAGAAAATTTGCCATTCTGACAATGTGGGGGCATCAAATGGTGGACAGGATGATGAGTCTCCTGGTGATGTTGGCACTCTCCTACAACACATTGATACTGCCCAGCTCAGCAAACATAGGAGTGTATCTGGTGAGCATGGGCATGTGTTAAAGGGTGTTTGCCTATTCCAAAAGGCAAATGAACATTCCCAGTGATGTCATGGATCTGATATCCATGCACTTACCCAAGCCATGGATCATGTTGATCATCTTGCACACCAGCTGGGTGTGCTGCATAAAGGATAGGACTGCAAACATAGTGAGGTAATGATGGCATTAACAGCATAGAATGAAAGCATGTTATCTGTAGCATGGTTCCTTTAATCCTTGGCTAAGGCAGTACTGTAGCAGTGTTGTAGTAACATATAGTTTCTGCATCGTCTAACTGTCCTTAACCGAGTGCCACATAGGAGAGACAGACACCCTCTCAACAGACCAACCCCAACACTTGCTCATCAGACATCAATGTCTATGCTGCAACATGCACACATATATGATACTGGTCCATCCAACGTGGGCCCTGCAGTCATGACCAGATGCTCATCTGACAGTCATGCTCCTTCCTACAGTTGGCATCACCCCATTATTTACCTCTGTGGAGCAATCTGGGCCAAGTGTTTTCACATGTGGTATGGGCAGACAGGACCATGCTGTGAGCTGACAGTGACAGACTGTGATAGAATATTACTGACAGTTGATCCATTATGTCATGTTGTGTCAGTCTCACTCCATGACGATAATGATTGCTGTGCAGACCTCTGGCAATTTCATCTGTCTATAGTTGTTGTGAAGTCTGATGCCACAGGAATCTGACATTTTTGCTAACCATAGGTAAGTCCATTTAACACATTACACTTTATATATTTTACATTGGTATATGCTGCTTGTGATATTGACAACAGTTCTGCATTATGTTCTGAGTTGTTTTGCATTTTTTAATAGTGGAAGATAGGAATGAGTTTCTCTGTGGAATGTCTGTTGTTGTCTGCTATACACACATACACCACTATAAGTCTGTATGCATACATGTGTCACTTGTGGCCTGATCTGATGATATATGTTGTGATATTTGTGTATATGTTCATACTTTTTGTGTTAGAATTGATATGTCTGATGCTCAGTGTGTACATATACTGGGTAATTGCCATTAGATACAATCTGTGCTGCTGTGGTGGGGCAACACCTGAACATCAATGTTTAATGTGTGCCCTTGTGTACATGTGGTTTGTCATGACTCACAGGTGTATGTCAGATGCTGCCATGTTGCCTGGGCCTGGACTTGTGGTCGCACCCTCTGTTACCCACACCTATGTTTCTTCTGCTTGCTGTGTCCTCCTGCTTCTCCTCTGATAGCTAGTTCCATTAGTGATTTATGACATTGGTGAAGAATAATGGTGCCAATATATCATACAATCCTGTAGTGTTCTCTGACACATTGACATATATGGGATTATTACATCTATATAGGGACAGTTTAGTTGCCTGATACCAAGATGTGTCCATTTACCTGTTATATCACATCTGTAAATCTATATCACAGTTTTGTTTTTCTCTTGTATATTTACATCATTACATGGCTGTAGTGTCCTACCATATGCTGATGTGAGTAATGCTTTTCCATGGAAGATACATCCTGTATATTGTGATACTGTCTACAGTTATGAGGCTTCTTTTGGAGCTGTTTAATGTAGATGACAAAACTTTCACTGTAATGTTTGGTGTGGGTACCTCTTGTGAGTACTGATTCATATTTTTTCACATATGTGTGCAGTCCATATTTTTCTTATGTTTTTAGCATAGATTTTGTCATGCATAACTGCTGCTATTGAATCATATTTGTGACTGTGTGAAAAAGTGAAATGATATAATGTTAACAGAGAGCTTGCTATTTTATTTAATTTTTTTTGAGTTTAACATCATAGTGTAACCAAAGCCAATATAGACTGCATTACACTGGATAAAAATCTGTCTTGTCAATTTTACAATTTGTGTGCATTTTACACGAGCACTGTTTTTTACATCACCCCTTTAATTACTGCAAAAACCTTGGAATAAAATAATGAAAGACTTTGGAAGCTGCATCTCTATGTGTACATAAAAACATAACGCAAACAATACCATCACAGACTGCATTGATCATTGGATAAAAACTTTCCTTTGCATTATTACTATTCCATTGCATATCACATGTGAATGCTGTTTGCTATGTTGTTGCCTCTTTAATTACACAGAAAACTTCAGAGTAGCTTGGTGTAAGACTGTCCCCTGGATTCATGAAGCTTGCGCCAGGCGCAGGCGTAGTGTAGGCAGCATAATGCCAAATATGTCCGCAGAGCGATTCAGGTATGAACCAATCCCACGTGCACTACCGGCGTATGCCAGAGCTACGCAGCCCTCGGCATAGGTATGCAAATCACCCCATGTGCAGTGTCACACCATGCTAATGAAGGCATACAGCGATTCACAAAGTGGTGCAGGCATAGCGCAAACCCATGGAAATGTAAACCAAAATACACGGTTTACATTTTCCCAAACAGAACATCGGAGTTATGAAAGCGGACCACACACGTATAACAAAGTTAACATATGCCAATGGAGAAATACACAGCCAATGGCACAAGAAAAGATGCACAACACCTAAAAAACAACATTTAATGGCATGTCCACAGTAACGCAATGTACAACCGCAGGGCATGTGTGTGCAAACAGGAATACAAAGGAAATATATAAAAATGGCAGAAAATTGCAATGAAAGACAAATCAGGATTGCACCATAATATGCAATGGTAGGCATGGCACACCACAAGCAAGGTGCAAGGGTTGCCAGGGGCCCGCGACAGTGTTCGGCACTGTAACTATGAATTAGTAGTCAATGCCATGCAAATGAGGCAGGTAATACTGAATCGCAAACGTCCCGCCGGATTAAGGATGTACCTGACGGCGCAGCGCTATAACACCGAGGAGTGTATCAAAGATGATACATGACATCAGCAAAGGGGTGTGCCACCGTATCAGTAAGCACATTGGAGCAATGCAAATCTGGCCTGGCCATTGCTATGCAAAGCTTAAGGACAGGGGTGGGGAGGAGGGTATAGCACCGTTTAGCTGAAAGCACACATGGTGCTTGAAAGCGCATGTGTATGGGGATGAACTTGTGCCCAAAACCCGGTAAGCGGATGCACGCGCCGCGAACAATAGTACAAACAGGAAGGTCATGGGAAGAAAAGAAGGAAATGTTGAAACAGGGTAATTGGCATAGTAATGAGCAATTAACACCAATCAATACACGGCGGCCAATCGACAGCAGTAGACAAGCCTGCATGCAGAAACCTGCAAAACAGGATAGGGGAGGCATAGGATTGAAAAGAAAGGTGTGGAGGACCTGGAATGCAAAGATAGGAGAACTGTCATAGCAGAGCAAAGCAAGCCCCTAGTAGATTGGCAATAGCACACATTATGCAAGATAAGCCAGGTCTAGGAAAGTACAAATGAAAGCAGGCAGCTGGATGCATGCCAGCAAATGGTAGGTGTAACGTGCACAAATGTAAATGGAAGGGCAGGAGGTAAGCACGGCATCCAAATGTAATGCAACACCAAAGGCAGCACAATAGCGGTTTCGTAAATAAAACACAGAAGATACCCTGTAGCCACGATCGTACATACACACCCTATGACATCATCAGTGTTCACAGCAGAACAGTATAAAGTGTGAAAGCACCCAACACACACCTGTGTATTCCCAAACACCGCACCATAGGTGTAAACAGACGGGGAACTTTTAAAATGTACATGTTGGGAGCTGCCATAGCTGTGATTCATCAGCATGTGTTACAGACCGACGGTGTTGTGGAGGATGATGCCGACAACCAATGTAGGCCTCGGTGGAGGAGAAGAGTGTTCAGACCAAGGGTAACCTACCAGTGGCTACATGATCTGGAGATAGTAGAGCATTACAAGGTGGAGAGGGACATCTTACAGCAAATAGTAGAGCTGTGCCGGCCACGCCTGAGAACGAGAAACAACAGAGGGGAACCCATCCCAGTGGACATGAAGGTATGTGTAAACTTGTGAATACTAGCCACAGGTACCTTTCAAAGGCCAACTGGAGATATAATGGGGATCTCACAGGCATCGGCATCCAGGGTACTACACCAGTTCCTGGATGCCATGTTACTACATGCCAATGAGCATATACACTTCCCCCGAACTCAGGAGGAGTTGGCCAGCAATATGCATCACTTCCACCATGTGGCAAACTACCCGGAGGTACTGGGTGCGATAGACTGCGCACACATATAAATTAAGTCACCACCCGGTGAGTATGGTAGGCGCTACATAAACCGCAAAGGATTCCACTCCATCAACTGCCAGGTCGTGTGCAATGCCCAGGGCATTATCATGGATGTGTGTGCTGGCAGCCCTGGAAGCTACCACGACTCCCATATCTGGCATGCCTCACAGCTATATCAGGTATTTGTCAGGGGGGACATCCCACAAGGTCACCTTGTGGGGGATGCTGGCTATGCACTGGAGCCGTGGATGATGACCCCCATCTGAAATGCACACACATCAATGCAAGAACGCCATAATGAGGCACACGCACAAACCAGAATCATCATAGAGCGTGTATTTGGGATGCTGAAATCACGGTTCCGGTGCTTGGACACATCTGGTGGAGCCTTGCAGTACTCTCCAGGCACGTGTGCCCACATCTTCATAGTATGTGCCATGCTACATAATATGATCCTGCGGAAACAGCTGCAGCAGGGTCATAATGGGGGAGGGCCTCACAGCCCACCACAAGTGCCAAGGCCAACACAGGCACAGAGGGATCCAGACCACGGACACACTGTGCCAGCCCCAGTAGACAGACGGAGGTGTGCCCAATATGCCTACACCTTGGCAAAGAGGGAACGTATAGCACATACCTTGACAGTGTAGGCTCCCACGGACTGACACCCCTCCCCACCTGCACACAGTAACATGGATGGCATGCAAACATGACTACCTGTAAATTATGATGTATAGGTGGCCCACTGTGGAATCCTACATAGGCAGCCCTCAAACATTGTACACGCAACAGCCATGGGAACACGGAACTGTCAACACCTGAACAGTAGATGCGCCCATCAGCCTCTGTTGGTGCTGTGTGTATAGGTTCCCAAGTACATCGGTAGGTACACGCCCGATTGTCAGAGGCAAAACACCAAACGGAGCAAACAGTGACACCCGTCGCCACAACATCGAGTAAGCAACTGTCGTGTACTGGAGCAGAGGCAATCACGGGAGCACATGTGTGTAAGCACTGTCCCACACACAGTCATCATGGATTATCCGCCGCGTTACTGAGGGGCTCCACAAAATGTAATCATGGATGTAGTGTCAAGGCAGGGAATGTACCCATGAAATGCATTAGTCACCCCGGCATGCAGCATCCACGGTCGTATGAAGGTGTAGCAAATTATCGGGTGTACCTAATTGTGATATACATACCCAGTGCTGGAGTACAGCCAGTAAACATCACATGGACATACCATTAACTGGACCCATCAAGTTGTAAACTAACAGAGTCATCCATGTGAGTGTAGTGTGGAGTAACTGCTGTAGTGTACTGCACATACAAATTTACATAATTCGTGTATACCCCCCAGATGCCCAAGTGGTACATGCAGTAACTGTCGTGCATGTTCCCGGTCCCATGTTCCGCAAGGGATGTAACATAATCCCGACGGCACGGGTAATGCAGTCCGGATGTAGGTCATCAGAATATGTGTAGCACACGATAGCGGGAATAAGCATTGCCCACAGCTGGTAAGCGATGTTTAAATACGTCTATACGGATATGCACGAAACAGGGCTAAGTGTCACCGACCACTGCGCAGATCACGGTCAATGATGTACAGAACAGGTGACACCAGCATTAGTCACCACTGAACAAATAGCACCTGCTCTGAAGGGTAAAACGACCACTGCCAGGAGTGGAACAGGCAGTCATGTACACAATCACCCAACACTATTGCTAGGCAAGATGTATGCTCGGTAGGGTTGCCACAGTTCAAATGACCAATGTGGGACATACGCCAGATGTCAGCAGGACGACACACACCCGGCCAGGATGTAAACCAGAACAACAGTGTTTTGCATAGATAAAAAGCTTATAGTTTAGTAATGGTCGCAGGTACGTGTTCCGTGTCCTGTAACATGTAGGCGGGTCAGATACAGAATAAGGGTGACATGCAACAATGACATAAACTATAGGGAATATGTTTGTCCCAAAGTCACAGGACATTCGGTATGTTCACAAATATTTTGCAGGACACAACTGCACAAAGAGGGATTGTCCCTCGCAAAGTGGGATGGGAGGTAATCTTAACCTATGGCAGGTGTGTAATGTGACAGGTACAGACACAAACATGTGGAGTCTAGGAAACACCGTATACACTGACAAACACACAATGAAAGGCATAGCATGCCTGTCACCACCCCTGTCCGAGATATGTATATATATATATATATATATATATATATATATATATATATATATATATATATATATATATATATATATATATATATATATATATATATATATATATATATATATATATATATATATATATATATATATATATATATATATATATATATATATATATATATATATCTACACATATATAATACAGATAGAAAGGGCGATAGTGTGATATATGTCGATATACAAGGGGTCACTGGCATCTGCAAATATATAGATAGGTCGACGACATTCTAAACACCTTTGTGGTACAAATAAACAGGATGCCGCCAACTATGGAACATGTCACACACCAACACGCGTAACCAGGAGGATGAAAGACAGAAAGAACACAGTACTGGAAGAGTAGAACCGCGAGCAATAGGATGATAGTAAGGACATGTAGTCACCGCTGTTGGTGGTGCAGGCCACGTAGGTACCATGTACAACTGTGGTTGTGTGTGATGTAGCCTGTGTATGTGTGTGATGAGGGTGCCATGTGTGTTCCCGTGTGACTAAAGTGTGTTGTATGTGTCCGCATAGTGTGTCTGTAGATGGCAACTCGGAGGCAGATGACTACGTTAGGTGTGGGTATAGCTATCCGTAGGCATGCGGTAAACACCTGTCCCACATCGGGAGGGACGGACCCCCCTGTGCAGGTGTGTCCTGACATGAAACATTAGAAAGGGCAAATGTCCGTGAGTGTAGGACATTAGTATGTCCCACATAATATGCAATAGTTGCAGGAAATACTCATGCCTGTATGTAAGAAACGGAAATGTTACATGCAAACCAATACGTAGTGAAGGACCAAGAACAATAGGTTTGTAATGAGGATAAAAGTATGTGCTATCCCGTGTACTGACCATGGCCATATGTAAGCCTGTAAACACCACTGTGTGACCCACAAGTGTCCAACTATGGCCATATGAAAAGGTGGCAAGCCATGTGACAGAGGGTCTGACACCAACACCACTGCAATGACAGCAAATATCTGGGGCAGACATACACGGGATAGCGTTCATTTACAAATATCTCTGCACATATCGCCTTACATCCAGAGGTATGGAAGTATCAACCGCACCTGCATACCATATTGAAACCAACTAACAGCGGCCCACAGTAAATTCCCATAATAGAAGTCTATTAAGTGATAGCACAGTAATTAGGGAAGGGGCCCACACATATATATGGACTATGTAGAAATGCAAGCCCCACAAAACCGTATACACTACATACACCCGCCTACATCCCCCACACTGTAAACAATAGCAATACAGACCGTAACCACAGCCCAAACATCTAGTTAGTCAATTACATCTGCTGAACCGTTGACATACCTTGTGAGAGACATTTAAAGGTGCCATGCAAAATTGTATCCGTCATATAACGGAACAAACGGCGATGTTACAGGTGTTTGCAATAGTCCTTTATCAGACGGGTGGGATGACAGGTACAGTCACAGGTAGAATCACACACAATCCACGGGGGACATGACCCCAAAATAGACTTGGCTCTACACAAAGCAGTTACAATTACACACAACAAAACACAATACAGGCCGTCTCCCTGAAGGCAGGGCAAATGGCCAACGCCCAGGTGGAGAATTCAATTACACCCCACTGCTGCCCCATAATTGGTGAATGCAGTAGCTGCACAGCTGAAGTGCATGTAATTAGTCACACCGGACCACCAATTGGCGGCAGTAAACCACATGTTGCAGGTATAGACATATATAAGGATGACTTGCCAGATATGCAAACTGTATGCTCATACCGTATAACAGTTGAAGGAGTGATACAGAGGAGCGAGATAGAGACGAAACACCAGAACGATATCAAGATATGTATAACACTAACTGTATGTATAGTATGTTCTGAATTATGTAATGTCCGTGTATGCATAGCCTGGTTTGCAGTAATTAACAGTGTCTGCCATGCATAAAGTGGGGAATGGTATTTATGTAGTGATGTCTCGCTGATCGTACCAATGCTTGTAGAAGATGTGCGTTCAGCAGTGGGCCACACGGTAAACAGCACAGATACCACAAGGGATGCAACATGATGGCGTTAAATAGAACAATGTCATATGACCCACCGTCAGTGGCAGGGTATGTCCAATAAGTACGTGCCATAGCAGGGGATAGTATATGTAGATATACTGTAACAGTACGCATGCGTATGGGCATATAACGTCAATGACATGCCTAAGGTGGATCCTCTGTGCAAGTAATGGTTGAATTATGGGATACCATGTAAAACATGTGTAGTGTATAGTACAGTAGATTGATACATCAGATATGTTACACAGGAGAACAGGCATATGATGCATAACAAAGGTATCATATAGTGATGTGAGTACTATGTAATTAAGATATGTATAAACAGTTATGATGAAATAACTATGTACTCCACTCTGTGCATTTGCAAAGGACGCAAACATTACTCCCATACTAGAATAGTGGAAGAGATGTGACAGACAAACATGAACATGATTGGCGTGTACAATAACAGTAGACATATGGCCCATAGTCACGGGACATTGTAATAGAGTGACAGCCAATCTAACTGGAAGGGCTATACCAGTAACCATGCACAAAGAACATGTAATAGCTGCACAGGTTCATAGTGGTGTACCATCCAGTCTGGCAAGTGAATGTGTAACAAAAACTACAGTGTGCACACCAGTGGCACCTCTCCAGGGTAGTGTCCTGTGAACAAAAGAGCCATGTGTAACCTGCATCACTGCACAGTACAGCCACTGCAGTGATCCATGGCATACATGTGTCCACCATCCAGCAAGCGAGGTATCACATGAATACTGCTACTGACTGTCCATGCGTGATGTGCATAGGAAACATGTCCCAAAGCATGGTGAGTGTCCGGTCTGGGAATGCAACCCCCAAGCACATGCCACACACAGTCATGTGTGTGCACATATCCATGAGCATCATGGTCATAGTGGCTATTGTGTATGTTGTGTATGCAGAGTATATCCATAAACATATTTGCAGACATGGGCCCTGTCTTTGCAGCAGACATCACCCCTGAGTATGTAGTCTGCAAATGTGTACAGATGTGGTGTCTGTACATAAGCCACATATGTCACCAGATGTAGCTCAATAAACATCATGGCGTTTTAATGTTGGGGTATGTAAAGATGTTGTGTAAGGTACACCCTATGCGGGGTGTTGTACCCATGGATGTGTGTATACGTCCGGTGTTCAGAGGTACAATGGGTGCCTATGTACCAGCTACACTCCCAGGACAGACATGTGTGAACATGTAGAAGGATATCCACGCCACAGTGGCAATGTGGTAATCACAGGAGCATGTGCGACATACATGTGTCTCACACACATGTACAATGCAACATGTATGTAGGGGAATAACACCTATGTGATAACCAGTGGGAGGATGGTGTACTGCAAAGGTGATGTACACACCAAGTGTCATGTAGGTAGAGGCCATGATGTTCATATCGGTATCTGTCACAGTGACACCCATATGGATGAGGTCTGTATCAGCTGGTGGAGCAACAATGGTGCTGGGTATGCAGTGGTCTGTAAAGCTAGGCAGGGAAGTCCCCTCAGTGGTAACCTGTACCTCAGGGAAGCATATACCGAACATGAGGGCCCCATGACTGAGGACTGTGGTAAGCCAAGTGTAACTGGATTGCAGTATGTGATTTGGTATGCCACCCTCAGTGTGTGTGTCCCATCCATTAGCCACATTGAATAACATCCGGAGACATATGTTGTGATGTGCAGGTGGATGTGTATGTAGTCAATTCCAGAATGGAGAACGGTGCTGAATGGCAGTGAGAGGACAATGCAGGCTGTGTGGACACCCGTGTCATCATCAACAACTCTGGCGACTGTTGGAAAGATGTTCAACAGGTGTAGGAGGCATGCTGTGGCCCCAACAAGACCAACCCAGCTGGCATCAAAGGACTGGGGCACAACAGAGACTCGACGAATGATGTCCATGATTATGTGCCCTATAGCCGTGCATAACAGACCAGTGAGGTGTGTAGGGCAATAGTCCCAGTTGTGCAGTGTGGCGCCACCTGTGAGGAGTGTTACAGTCGCTGTGTGCCAGTCAGGGGCCACAATGTCTGGTACAAGGCTATTACTGAATATGGTGTCCCAGTGGGGAGAAATGCTGTTCAGAGTTCTGTGGACATCACAGCCTGGGATATTGCAGGGTGACAAGGGGCCTGTGTCCTAGGACATATAGAGTGCAGGTCAGTACTGTGTAGGTGTAACTGCAGGTACACTGCAATGTACCTACAAGGAATGTGGCCTTGCAGGGAGTGAGAGGGTGTAATGTTAGCAATGAAGCCATCAGACAGGATGTAGCCAACATCACCTGTTACTGTCATGTTCCAGAGTGACAGTTGTATGTGTGAGCAGATGTGGGTATTGCATACGACTACTGACATACCACCAAAATGCCCTGTGGTACATCTCGGAATGTGTCGCAGTAATGTGTATGTAGCTAGTTCTGGTGTATGTGATATGGGATCCTGTGGCCCTATCGAGGCTGTCCAGTGAGTCATCCCACCCATGGGAATGTACACCACTGTGTAATAGCCCCCACCTGCTGTTGTAAAGTATGTCCGTGGGACTGCACCCCCAGAGTGTCATCTGTATTCTGGTGTGTACCTGCATGGCTCTGTGTGGAATGGCATGAACTACATTGTCGTGTACGTGCTATTGAAGTGCACTGGGGTATGTCTCAGCGTTTGCATGTGCATTGTCCACCTGCACGTGTGTCACAACAACAACTACCGCTGTCATACGACATCTGTAGTTGGTGTTGTAGTACTCATCTACTGTGTATGCCGTGAAGTGTGATGTGCCGGTATGTGGCTAACAAGGGTGGGTAGCAGATGTTCGGATTCGACCAATGAGGGGACAACCGCAGGTGTCGAACAGCAGTCACATGTTGGTAGTGTCCATGTCAAGGATACTGTTGGTCTTGGAGGTGGTGTATGGGTCGAACCAGCTGAGCGGTGGTTATGACTCACGCACAGTGTACGCCTAATGTGTCAGTACATGTGCGGCTATCACAGTTATGTGTGGGTTACTGTCAGTCTCACATTAGTAGCAGCAGTAGTTCCGGACACAGTCATATGCACGTGGAACACCTGTGATGCATTGTGTGAAGTAACCAGCCAGGATGTGTGTACAACATAGTGGAATATGGGGACACCTCAGCTATGGGTGTGCCAGTCCAGGTACATGCCTGAGAGGTACGGTCTGTCTATACCCAGTCATTGCAGGTGTGCTCTGCAGAGCCAAGAGGTAGGTCCCAGTCACTGCAGAGATATTGCAGTGGTGCAGTATCAGGTGTGCCTTGCCTGCGTGCGTCACAGAGGATGATGTCAAGCATTGTGTGACATGACCACATGCTTCGCTAGCCTGTTCCCATTCTGGTGGTGACTGTTATTGGGCACTATGCAAGACAGGCAGTATAACAGCAGCAAGAGACCAACATGTGATCCGTACTCCCAGGGCGGACAGGTGCAGGTCAACTGTGTCACAGCATCATGTTGTGTGGCCAGGTCTGTCAAAGTGGACGTATACTAGATGCCTGTGGATTGACAGCAGAAGCAGGGACAACTGTTGAGAGTGAAACAGTCATTCGTAGTACACTGGTAACAGGTCTGGATGAATGCAAAATGCTTCCCCTGGGCATGGACCACACCAGCAGGCCGACAACACTGGTGGGCTATTGCATGTCCCTGCACACATAGTCTGTGCCCTGAGTGACAACGTCTGTCACACAAACATGGAAGGGGAGTTGCACCGTACCTGCTGACTTGTGGCATGTGTGCATAGGTTATGTTGCAGAACCAGTTAATGGACAGCAGGATGTGAGTGACTATCGCCTTGTGTAGCCTGCTGAGTGGAACAGCAGTGTGACTGCCGACATTCACCTAAGACAGGTGTGTTGAGTATATTCTGACACCCTATTGGCTGTATGTGATGGGCACACAAGTCTGTGGGCTACAGGTTGGTGTGGTTGTGTTTGGCGATGTGGGCTGTTGTCGGTGCCCACACAGAGTATGGAGGGGTACTGTACAAGGTGTCTCCGTATGTGTGGCCTGTGGTGGGGATCATGTGGGACCATGTGATGTGTGGGGTGCGTTGCCAATGTTGCACAACCCCACATGACTGTCAGGTGCAGTCAGGGTTAGTGACAGTATATCCCCCAGCAGGGCTGCATATGTGCATCCCCCACAGGCTGTACTGTTGTATGTTGGGAGGTGTACATTGACTGTGGACATGAGTATAGCTCTATTGCCACATGTACAACATAGTCATCATAGTGACAGGCAGTAGCAGTGGTACTTGCCAGTTGGACATGCCTGTATATAAGTGGTACGTTGCAGGTGGACAGGCCGTAGAAACCACCATGCCTCACGAGGTATGTGAGTGATGTGTGTACGACAGCTGTTGTACAGTTATCAAGCTGGAAATGTATGGACAGACAGTGTACCTGTGAAGACTGGTGTGAAATGAGTGCTAAACTAAGCAGTAGCTCATAACATGCCAAGAAGCTCTGAAGAAGTGCTGAGCATGCCCACACATTACAGATAGGGTGTTGTATACTATCAACCCACATGTGTTGACAACAGTCATGATTGGTGGCACCGCATCAGAACACTGCCGGGTATGGTCTGCAGGTTCATGAACCATTATCAATGTAGATGTTAGCAGTACAGATGTACAAGACAGTACGGATGTTCGGCTACAGATGCCTGTGTATGTCACAGGAGTGTTCTACTAGTGGCCTGTTGACAGACTCACAACTGCCAAAGGTGCTACAGTGACATGTGCATATCACACAGTGTCAGCTACAGTAAACCAGGGTTAATGTGTTGTACCCCATACCACGCAGACAAATGTCAGCCTTCTGTGTATGTGATGATGTGAATAGCCATGACCTATGGGCAATTGTTGTCACAGTGTTGTGAACAACATACAGAATGGGCTGTGTGTGTGATGTGTGTGACATATGTGCACATTCTGGTGGATGATATCAGCAATGACACCAGTAGGGGAATACCCCGTACCCATTAGGAAACACCTAGGCTGTGGTCAACAGTATGGACACTGTGTTAGGGATGGTGTAGTGTAGTACACCTCCCTGAGCTGGAGACATCTCCCTGGCCCTTTAGGTAGTAATCCGAGGTACCCATGACATGACAGGGTGGTATCCATGTGCACGGAGATCATTGGACAGGCATACACAGCACCCGTGTGACCAATATTGGAATACACATCACCCTCCAGGGGTAGGGCCCATGCATGGATGGCCAATACCAGCCTCCACAATACTCACCTCCAGTATGCAGCATGCTATCCACCTTGCATACAGACATATGCGACACTATGCTGTTAGACATACTACATGTCCATAGCCTGATCTGAAAGACATACATCATGGACAACCACCATCCTACGACTAGGATGGCCACATGCTGGACAGATCCCTGTGCCATACCTGTGACATACTCCTGCCATACCATGCAGCCCTGTCCACATAGCTGCACATATCACCCCTACCATACATGGTGTGATGGCCATATGGTAGATGTAGTATCATCTATCTGGATCAGTAATGTGTCACTGATGCCCCTCGTGGTGGTGTAATGGGTGTCGGATACAGCTAGGAAACCCAGCCCGTACGTGCTATAGCCGATAACCTTACCTGCGAATGACGTCCGACTAGCCACTGTCCCATGTCTATCACATGTGCAACACAGGAGATCCATGGCAGGATGTTGAACAGCTGTGCATTGTAGATGTCTTTGGAAAAACAGATGCATGTACAGGATTCCATGTGTACTTGGTGCATTGTCACTGCCCAAGTCCAGTAAGGCTGTGTCTGTGTTGATATGTGACATATCCACAGCATCTAGGTCAACAGCATTACCATGGATACATCAGGCATGGGTAGATAGGTAAGAACACCAGTGCATGCAAACAGACATGTCCACATGGAGACTGATGTCACATGCAGTAGGAACACTAATGAGGTGACACACATATATGGGGATGATATCTAATTCATACTGGGTGTTACATGTGTGGGACACATACATGCCAGTCGTGTTAGTGTCATGTTGATTTGCAAAGATAACTGTGCAAATGTAATAGAATGTATGTGCAGCAGTATCACTGTACATGTCTATAAATGTGACCTGTCACCTTCATCATGTCTTAGAGATAATGCCGCGTACACGCCTACCAGCATATAGCCGACAGGAGGATGATGTCATAATACCGTACCTCCATGAGAACTACGAGGCATTATTCGGCCACGTGCCACAGCATGCACAGCAGCGTGATGACCTGTGGCAGGATCTTTGCAGGAGGGTCAACGAAGTGGGCGGCCACAACTGCACCTACCAGCAGGTGTGCAGACACTGCATGGACCTCATACGTCATGCAAAACAGTGTGCCACTGCAATCGCCAGAGAACAAGGTGGTACGGGTGGTGGGCCACCAATCCAGCCTCCACTCACACGCATGGAGGAGCTACTGGCCAGTCTGGGATCACCCTCAGAACAGCCCCCACAAACAGTAGCTGCCATCATGGAGGTGGATGTCTCTCAACCAATGAGCCTAGAGTTGCCTGGTAAGTCAGTACTGTACATATGGTCAGTATATCCCACGTATGTGCATGTGTCAGTGCGCATCATGTAATGTAACAACATATGCAAGGTATGTGGACACACATGCTTTATGCTACCCTGTGTATGCACCATACCTCCGAACTGTACAGGTAATTGCAGGATGTCCAGATGTCTGCCTCATATTGTCGGTGTGTTCCCCTTAATATCTGTCCCTTTCTGGCAAATAGCTGAGGAATAGAGTCATTAAATGATGACATACAGTTGTGTTTATGACTGCACATTCCGTTGCAAACCCATGTGCATGCAAACCTATTGGTCTATCTAATATCCGGGTTAGTAAGAGCAATATGTCACAGTTGTCCCTATATGTCCCCCATCATAGTAGGCGTTGTCCACATTTATTGTTCTAAGAGGTTGAGAGGTATGGTATGCGCACATGTGCTGACTATATGCTATTGTACAGGCAAATGTGTTAGCCTGCACTGTGCACCCTGTGGCTGTCTTACAGTCATGGATAATGTTCATACTGCTGTGTCACCCTATACAGGTACCTCTGGCGTGCCACACAGACAAGAGTCCGTTGCAGGTGAGGCTATCATCAGTATCAGGCATGTCAAAGCATAGATCTATTCGCCATGTGGCCAGTTAATACATGGATATACAGGTTGCATCACCCATCATCCACACAGGCCACCCATGTGCAATATATACAACTGAAATGATACACAGACATGAAACTACAGTATTTGTCATTGCTACATGTGTGTCCAGCTGTGCATGCAATGGTGGAGGTGTTCTACAATGGAGGCATATGTACTATGCAGTGGAACAGAATGTGTGGTGCACAAACCAGTACTGCACAGTGAGCTGTGATATGGGCAGACCACAGGTGTCACCATTGTGTTATATGCCCCTGCAAAGGTTTCACACATGGTGATGTTCCATCCGACATGCCCAAGACACATAGCGTTTTGATTGCAATATTGTCACAATTCCCCATAACCCATACCCCACATACACCTGTTGTCTGCATAGCCCTGTGGATGGTGACATAACCAACATCTATGGGTGTATGTCATATGGGACAACACAGACATGTGTGATAGACGGCCATCACATACATGACCAACACATGTGCACACATGGTCATGGGGGATGGCCAGAGACATGTAGCCACATAGAAGATGGGATGTGGATACACCCTGTCCCACGTTGTCCACACATGGTCCAAGTACAGCCATACTAGACCGATTGTACAGGTGATGTGGTACGCTGCACATCATAACTGCTTGTGCACAGCTAGCGGAGGTGTCAGTGACATGTACCTCATAAGATGTGTTGAACATGCTGTCTGTGTCATAGCATGATAATAGTCACCTTCACAGATTCCACTGACAGTGACACCAGGCCACAGAAACAGTACCTTTCCCCCCTGCCATAGGACATCACTGTTAGCTGTGCACCATGTGTGCCTGGTACATCAATTTCATGTGTGAAATGGTGACGTGACAGGTCTGCTATGTGTGGACATGGTTGCCAGGCAGCTAACACTCTGTAGTCATCATGCAGGGGTGCCATCTGTATGTCCTCCAGTGACCTGACACATGACACAGCATGGTTGGGTGTGTATACACCTCAGCATCATAGGTCACAATCCACAGGTATGTCATGGGTATGCATGCAGTTCTGGATATGCAATGTGTACATAACATGCACTGTTTAGCAATATAGACGACTCATGATGCCATGCAATGGCACAATGTTTGTACATCACACTGCACAGCAATGTAGATGGCCCAGTCCCCTACCATGCCCATGCACATTTGCTCAACATGCATTATATCTGTAGGGCATATGGACAACACTGCAATGTGATTCCCAGTACAATGCTGTACATGTGTCACAACACCATTGTGTCAGGCATGCATGCATGTTAATGAACATGTCAGCAGATTACATGTCAAGGTCAGGTCAGCCATGTGTACTGTTATCCTGTTCTGGTCCACATGGTGTATCACGGCGATGCATGCATACTACCATGATCGTGTGAATTGCATGGATAATGACATGACACCTGCCTGCTGTAGTGTGCATTCCAGGGGGTATGCTTACAAACACTATTGATGTCTGAGCTGCATGCTGTCAGCTGTATCACAAGCATGCTGCATGCCATCTGTCATCTCACATGCACGGTGTGTGTGTGTGTGTGTGTGTGTGTGTGTGTGTGTGTGTGTGTGTGTGTGTGTGTGTGTGTGTGTGTGTGTGTGTGTGTGTGTGTGTGTGTGTGTTTGTGTGTGTGTGTGTGTGTGTGTGTGTGTGTGTGTGTGTGTGTGTGTGTGTGTGTGTCGGTGTGTCTATTGTAATGTAGAGTATTTCTTTGCATTCACAGGTGATGTAGGTGCATTACTCTCCTGTGGTCCATCTGATAGTGTCCCCACAGATGCTAGCAGTGATGAACATATGCACGAGGTACAGGCAGGGATGTCAGGGGTGGAATCTGTGCCAACGGTTGCCATCCCAGCTATGTCCCCCTCATCTCGGCACACAGTTCAGCTGCCAACACATACCGCATCTACAGTGGCCATAGAGGAAGGACAGTCAGCATTTGTTAGTGTTGAACAGGAACTTGTGGTGGCTACACAAGGTGTGTCTCCACACCATGGTGGCAGTATATTGACTGCAGAAGTGCCACACAGGCATGTGGCTGGTGCTGCTCGTAGGAGGACCTCTGGCAGACATGCACCTGCAGGACATAGCGCAGCAGCTGGGATCACCAGTCGCATGTTCCAGACTGTAATGGCGGCACAGGCACGTGCCGAACGGCAGAACAGAGAAGGGCAGAGGCTGCAGAGGGCTGCTATCAGTACCCTAAACAACAACATCCAGGCATTGGCAGGTGCTCAACAGCTGCTTGCTGATGTTCTGGGCAGGCAATTGGGTGCCATGGTCAGAATCCTCAACCGTGGCATGGCAATCTGTGAGTGTGAGCTGTCTGTGCTGGAACATCTGGTAGGGGTGTGGCATAGGACATATGGACGTAGGCCAGCTACACCACCTAGTGCAGGTCAACGCGTGTGTGCTACCTCACATGGCCACTCCCATAGTGCCAGTAGCAGTAGCAGTGCAGCTGGTGCTGTGATGTCCACACCAGGTCACAGCAGGCCATGTGGACGTGGCCCTGGAAATTCCCAGTGGGGACACGATTCCAGTGGCCATGTGTCATCAGACAGTAGCCATTCTGTACCTCTGCCTGGTAGTGCCCGTGCAACCCCTGGTAGGCACAAGACACGTGGCCGTGTCCGGTCACAGTGAGCTGTACAACCTGGTCTGTACATTCTGGAGCTGTCCATAATACCCTTGTGTAGGCCTCACAAATGACAGAACTGTGTGCACACACATACACGCACACAGCGAACACAACTGTAGGGCTCCACAACACCCACATACATATGGAACAGACATGTCCATTCAAATCACTGGTCCTTACCCGCACACATGATGTCATCCATTGGTGCAGCCTATGCCCCTGGCAAGCAGTATCACCCTGTGCATATGATGAAGCCTGTGTCACATCCCTGTCATCCACACCATTGGTGCAGGGATATGCTCATATGGTCTGATGCACAGGGTGAACAGACTAGAGAGGTGTATCTAACATTACTTGTGTATGCATATTGCGAGATATGTATGTTGTATTGGTCGTGTATGAATACTGAGATGTGAGAGGTGTATGTCACATTACTTGTGTATGCATATTGGGGGATGTGTATGTTGCATTGGACGTGTGTGAATACTGAGAGATGTGTATGTGACATCAGTGGTGTACTGTCAACATGCACCAGTCATACCATGTAGTCCAGGTGCAGCATGCATTGTGATATGTTCACAGTATGTGTCTCGGTTACAACAGTAACAGCATGTTGGTAATGCCCTGGTTCCCTCCTATGGTGTACTGGCATGTGCCTACAGGTAGCAGTGTTTGCAGTCCCCCATGTGTAACTGTGGAGTACTCACAGGCACGTATGGCAATATCAGCATGCTAAACACACCCTCAACCCGACTGTTGGACAGTCGGACATGACACAGATGTCCAAACATGACACAGATGTCCACACATATACTGCACCTGAAGCATGTGGTCAGTTGAACAGGCTACAGTGGACAGAGATGTGACATACATACCGGGAAACATTACAGGTATGTTGACATGGTGCAGGGGTTGTACACAGCGGTCAGGCCAATGATGACGTTAGAGTCCACCTGATAGCATGAGGCCACACTGTGTAGCAGTAATACCCTGTCACAGTACAGGTACATGGCCACATTTACGGGGTCTACAGCACTATAACACACCCCATAGTGTTCATGTGTGGACCCATGCCTATGTTGCCATCAACCTCACAGTACTTTACACCCACATGACGTGGCACAGAGAAGGGACATGCACAGGTAGCCAGTATGGCTGGGACCGATGGCATCAACAGGGTAGTAGACTGCATCACCATGAGGGGTTAGTGATCCTGTTTCCACAGGATGGTAGCATACACCCTCACACCAAGCACCAGACAGCCATACATACATACAGAGACACACTGTGGTGACCAGCTATGTGTGTACGTATAGCCGATGTGTGTGATGCACCACACCTGCCGACCTCATGCTTTCCACACTGCAGTATGTACAGATCTGTACAATGGTGTACAGGGATGTGTTACATCTGGGACGTAGTCCCCACCATATGTGGCATGTGTGGTCACACAAGTGGACACACATCACAGTGCTAGGAATGATACACCTACCATAAGATGATCTGTTTGATAGACATGCAGTGGTACTGTCCGCAGTATGTGTATCAATGCTATGTCTGGTAATTGTGTGGCTATGTGCACATGGGTGGATGTCAGTGATACAGGTGTCACGTGACATACAGTTGGCTACACCTGACCGCTGTGTATGCGTTAAGTCATCACCATCAAGTAACAGTGACATAGCATACTGTTTGCACATGGCATGGTAGGGTGGCATGTGACACACCTGTGAGCCATCCCTGGCACACATACATCTACACAGGTGGATCACCACATTATGTACACAGATCCCTCCAGACTGGATGTACAACCAACTGTACTGTCTGTATGTCACCATATACAGGTGTCAATGATGGGGCTGCATTGCGACTGCATGTTGTAGTTGGGCACAGCTGTGGTATGGACATCGGCCACTGCACATGCATGGTTGCTGCATGCACAGTACCGATTGTACATGTTTGTTGGTCCTACATGTGTCTCCTGTAGCCATGTTTGTATGCATTGCTATTGGTGGACACGTGTGTTGACATACATGACACATGGACTGTGGTATGATATCACGGGTGTCATGGGCGACTACTACAGGGGAATGTGTCCTCCGACATTGCTACCTCCTGTACTGTGAGCATTCAGCAGACATGGACCCACCTTCCATTTGCGTGCGTATGATTGCTAAGGCCACTGTTCTGCACGGGGGACAGAAAAGGCATAGCTATGTACATATGTGTTGTGTGTGGTCCATGCACACATCCACTACAATCACATGTTTGACATATCCAAACATGCATGTTCGTTGGTGTACAGCAACACTCATGTGTCACAGCTGTGTACCACCCGGGGCCCCTGCTATGTCTTGAGCTGATCTGGTCATATATAGTGGTATACTTGCAATGCATAACACCTGCTGGAACCCTCTCAGTACATGTGTACCCTGCACAGTTGCTGTAGACCTCTGTACAGTCTACTGGTCATGTGTCACATGGTGTTGTGGTAATGTATGGCTGTGTACTGCTGCAGCAACAACATGGTGATGTCTCGGGGGCTACAGTGTAGACTGCGGTGTGTACATCTGGGATCTGCACCTGTGACAGCTGTGATGGCAGCTGAGTGTGTGCTGGTCACTGCATGTGTGTGACCGCTCTGTGCGTGGGGACAGTTATGCCTTACTGAGCCCTTCCGTGTTTAGACTCCGTCTGCATACAAGACAGCCCTTTGCAAATGCTAAGTGTGTGAGCATGCTCAGTACGCTGTTGTGTAGATGGACACACATGACAGTCCCAACTGAGCACTTGCGAGTTGAGACTCCGTCCGCATGCAAGACAGCCCTTTGCAAATGATAAGTGTGTGAGCATGCCCAGTATGCTGTTGTGTAGATGGACACACATGACAGTCCCAACTGAGCCCTTGCGAGTTGAGACTCTGTCCGCATGCAAGACGGCCCTTTGCAAATGCTAAGTGTGTGAGCATGCCCAGTATGCTGTTGTGTAGATGGACACACATGACAGTCCCAACTGAGCCCTTGCGAAATGAGACTCCGTCCACATGCAAGATGGCCCTTTGCAAATGCTAAGTGTGTGAGCATGCCCAGTACGCTATTGTGTAGATGGACACACATGAGAGTCCCAACTGAACCCTTGCTAGTTGAGACTCCATCCGCATGCAAGACGGCCCTTTGCAACTGCTAAGTGTGTGAGCATGCCCAGTATGCCGTTGTGTAGATCGACACACAGTACAGCCTGAATGGACGTGTATTACTAAGCATGTTACCATGCCCAGTGACACCTTGTGTTGGTGATGTCCTTCTGTGCATGGCCGTTTTGACATCCTGTATAGCCATGGTGGTCATCCAGCCAACAGATGTCCATTTTCAACGTCACGATGGATGCCTATGGAGTACACACTGGTCAACTGTCTTGGAGGGTGTACTGTCTGTGGGGCGTCCCGTGACTATGTCATGTTGTCATGGTGCACCGTACATCTTATGTTGCCATGATCACACCACTGCCGTGTGTTTGTCTACGTGTACCATGGGACAGTAATATGTCTGTATGCTTTCAGACTGATCACTCTCTATACAATCCCTGTCAGCACCCTTGTCAGTGCGGATGATGACACACTCCTAGATGTCTGCCTCTGGGACTGCTGTGCTTAGTAATCTCAGTAGCGCGTTCTGTAAATGCGTCATGCTGTAGTGTGTTAGGGTAGATAGGTGTATGTTCGACTCCCAGCACTGCCAAGTGTGTGTGTGTGTGTGTGTGTGTGTGTGTGTTTGCACGCATGCTCCTGTCCGCCTGGGGACGCAGTCTTGCTTTTAGATGCCGCACACCACAGGAGTCTCCTACCAACGTCTTTGCCTTTGCGGATGATGACACACACCTAGATGTCTGCCTCTGGGACTGCTGTGCTTAGTAATCTCGGTAGCACGTTCTGTAAATGTGTCATGCTGTAGTGTGTTAGGGTAGTTAGGTGTATGTTCGACTCCCAGCCCTGCCAAGTGTGCGTGTGTGTGTGTGTGTGTGTGTGTGTGTGTGTGTGTGTGTGTGTGTTTCCAGCTGCATGACAACAGTACATTGCTTTTACAGAATTCACTCTCCATAACATCCGTGCGGCGTCTTTGCCTTTGATGCTGCTGTCTGCAGGCTAGACGTGTGCCTGTGTGAATCATGTGATCCACTTATCATGGTAGCGCATTTTGTAACTGGGTAATGCTGTTGTGTGGTACAGTGCTTACGTTTATGTTCTACTCCCAACCTTGCCAAGAGTGTGTGTGTGTGTGTGTGTGTGTGTGTGTGTGTGTGTGTGTGTGTGTGTGTGTGTGTGTGTGTGTGTATGTATCTATCTACATATATATATATATATATATATATATATATATATATATATGTATGTATGTATATATATATATATATATATATATATATATATATATATATATATATATATATATACATATATATATATATAAAATGTATATTGTATATAGATATGTATGTTGGGATTATCACTCTTGACTCTGCTGCATTGTCTGTACTTGAGCACCTTGGATGTATTTACATCTGCTATGGCTCTGTGATAGTGCACATACTGTGTGCTGTAGTGATCGTGGATTATACATGTGTAGTGACCGGTTATTGTGTTGCTGTGCAGCACCTTTGACTGGTCGTATGCAGATCTCGGCAACAGTCAGCGGTTGGTTATTACATTGGAGTGTGAGTATGGCTCATATCCATCTGTAGTAACTGTCAATTCTATGCACCTCATGTTAACATTACAGACGCACGTTTATCCACAGGTCGTGGTACAGATCCCAGGACTGTATGTGTAGACATTGACAGGTGCAGGACTGGGTTGTGTTGGATGCATGGAGGGGTGTCCATGGCCAGTAATGGGGGATCTCTACAGCCTGGCAGGTACGGTCTGTGACTGTCCCACAACCTCCTGTATATGGCTGACACATGCTGTACCTGTGTATATGCAGACACACACACTTACCACAAACAGCTATGGCTATCACATACACACACCCATTGCGCCACCGTTGGGCCATGCAATAACCGTTGTCCCTCACACACACACACCAATGTGTACATTGGATGGCTTTATGACATCTCTGGACATGTTAACACCACACCCTGTGCATATGATGTCACCTGCGCCACCACCTGTGATGTGTAACATTGATGCAGGATCTGACTAACCTGGTGCTGCTGCACACGGTGGCTTTATTCCACTGTATTGATGTTAGCATGCTGTTAACACACAGTGTGTTACTTCCAGGTGTACTTCAGCAGGCATGATGCATTGCAGCTATGACCATCACTGTAGCATAGTTTACAGCACTGTTACTTCTGATGATGTAGTCTCCATCCATGTGCCATTTCACTGATGTGTGTAGCATTGGCAGCATGTGTGTCTGTGTGTGCAGTATGTGTGTGATGTGTGTAGTACACATGTATACATGCTTACAAACGCATACACGACATTACACGGGCTTCACCATTTGTACACTAGCTTACTCGTTCTTCCACACATGCACACGGGCTAACACGCTCGCACACATGCTTACTCAGGCTTACGGGCACGCACGGGAGCAGACACACTGTGGGCAGGTTTGCAGGTCAAATCGGTGGTATCCATGGCGTACGCCGTCAGTCTCCTGACATTCCCTAGGATAACTCATGACACGCATCTTCCACTGAGTACTGACAGCACACATGAGACACTGTTCCGGTGAGGTTACAGTGTTTTGTACATACACACTCATGTCGTCACCTATCTTCTACTCTAATAGTCCCCTTAACCTACACTACACTGTAGAGGCTTGGCCCATATGGCATGACATGTTGTGATTCACTTTCCTCAGCCTCACTTGCCTCACATTGCCTACAAATGCTTCGTTACATCTCTGACAGAGCGCTTCCACACATAAGTATCAGTACGCAGTAGCCATGTTGTCTCCAGATTGCCATTCATCTGCATGGCATACTAACATCTAACTAAACCTACATTTTGTATGTATATTATCCATATGTCTTGTTTTGAACGCAGCGCGTTCTCGTGGCACTGTGCTACGCTTCCACACCAGGGATCGGGGGAGGACAACAATTGGTTCATTGATATCCAATGGACAAAGCCACCACTGGCCTTGGACTTGGACATTGGCATGCTTCTTTGACTGTATTCATACTGTATTTGCCACTGTCATTGCTCCGTTTAGCAATGTGCAAAACGTTAGTCGCATAACATCCGGGTACATTTCTGCACATAACTCTGCTCTTGCACGGACAGCTTACTGTTTCGTGTATCACCTAATTACGTAGGGTTAACACCTGTCCCACTTTGCAAGGGACAGTCCCTCTTTGGGCAGTTGTGTCCTGCAAAAAATGTGAAAAAATGGCAAATGTCCTTAGATTTTAGTACAAAATTATTTTCTATATTTTATGTGATAGTTGCATAAAACAGTTATTCTGTATCTAAAACACCTAAATGTTATAACAAATAGAACAAGGAGCTAAAATGCTAAAGGAATAAACTTTTATTCAGGCAAAACACTGAAGTTCTGTCCTTTGTACTGGCCGTGGGTATGTTTTGCCCTGCAAAATCTGATGTTTGTAGCACAAATGTTCCACTTTGGGCATTTGGAAAGGTGGCAACCCTATAATTACATCATTTGCATAGCTTACACATACAAATGGGGTATGTTGCAAATCCCAAAATTGTCCGTGCAATGTTTGTATTACGGGCGGCCTTGCACGCCCCTGCAGGTGTTTGCTGAATAGCCTGGCAGTCATCTTTACTTGCTGTTCTCTCACTCAATCCATACATGCCGGAGGCTTCATGTATCATGGCCTAGGCTTTGCTGTGTGCTATGTCTATTTGTGGTGTATGCATGGCTGTGGGTATGTCCCACTGTCATCACTGATAAAGGTGACATCCTATAGGTACTTCCTGTAGACTGCTGTGTCATTTGACATGTCAGCACATACCTGCGGATGAACTTTCTACTGCAGCGCTTTTCATACCTTCTGAGTTATCTTGCAGTCGATAATGCTGTTTCCTCAGACATGTATCTGTTTCTGATCATACCTATCAACCTCCTAGTGCAAAACATCTGTACAAAGCCTAACATGATGGGGGGACAGATAGGGGCAGAGTCTACATATTGCTCTTACAAACATAGATAGTTGACAGTATTATAGGTTTTGCATTAGTATGACCTTTCTGAGGGATTTGGGGTCTTAAACACATATGTTTATCATTATTTAATGATGTCAGTTCTCAGGTATTTGGCAGACAGGTGCAGATTGTGAGAGGAACACACCACACATATGAGGCATACATCTGCACATTCGTACAGTTGCGAGGTATGTTTATGATACTGGACTTCAATTTCCTTACGCCAATACACACAATACATGGCACCATCACAGGCCAGTTACCATTACATTCCTATTGCAGGACACACCCACCCACTGGGTTATATTCCTCACACAGGCCAACAGGTGCTTATCCACACTAATTATTCCATCATGTACCTTATGTTTACGCCAGTATTTGCGCCTTCCGTCAGTGGCAGAGCTCACGTACGAGTATGGGGGACTGGAGACTGTATCGGCGACACTGCATGACACCCTGAGGGACACATGTCTTTTGAGTCTATTAACCTTCCACATTGACTTTCACAGGCCATACATTGTAATTCACATTTGTGGACAAACATGCTTATGACTTGTACATGTTTTGTCATTTGTCCTGACGTCTTTCTTCTCACCTGTCCACCTAGTATCACTAGTTCTGTACATTTCATTAGGACGGGTTACTTTCATACCTCTCACCTGTACACATTATGGATATACACCCTGGGGTTTGACCTATCATTCTGTTACATTTGTCATGATAATGTGCCTTTCTGGCAGATTGCTGGCAAGTCATGACGGACTGTGTGGTTAGGTAATCATGACTGACATTTCTATTTCTTGATTACTAACTCTCATAACATTCGTATTCCTGACTACGCAATTATTCTATCAATGGTCTGACTTTGTCTGAATATATTTAATATAGTCCTTATTTGTCTGTTGTGTACTATGCCTTAGTCCAGCTGTCTTATTCTGACATTCTGGCAGGTATGTTTACCATCTTGGTCGTACGCGTGTCCATCCATGATAATCGCCTACATGACACTGATATAGGTCCCTACTTCTTCCCCCAATGGTTTACACAATATCCAGTAGATGGGTTGCACCTTTTTGGAGAATGTAGGCATGTGCTATACCCACATAGGTATATTGATCACTCCCATGGGGCGTACCTAATAGATCTGTGCCAACCAACACCTTGGCCCAATTCTGCATACCCATGATTTCCATACCTGACACACCTCCACAGTACCCATTAGACATGTTTAATGTGAGCGATAATAAAGTGTGAGGACACTTCCGAGCACTCCCCACTCTGCGGATATCAGCTCGTACATCATACATTCAATCGACCCATGTGTTATTACCCTTGCACCTGCTACTGTTGCATGTACACCTATATCATAGTTGCAGGTGTGACTACTTTTGTATCAATGATGGTTTGCACTTTGTACAGGATCAATTTCTGGGTCCTGCAAAGGACACCTATATTCATGTTTAACGTGTAGAACTTGCAGGCCCTGTCACACTGGTACTTTCCAGGCAATGGTTTGGAAACCATCGGTATATCCTCCTTTCATGCATGTCTGTCTGTCTATCCATATTAGCTATACCGTGACCTATTTATGTACATGTGTTATATGTACAGGGACATATGTTTGTTGTGTATATATCTATTCATGTATCGTGTGTGTATAGATATATATATGTACATATATACATATGTCTGTACATTCCTCATCTCGTAATTTGCTTTGGATTATGTCTGTGGATATATGTGTATATATATCTCCATATCATACCTTTCAACTGTACAGATTTCCGCTGCATGTACAGCTGTTTGCCTCTTATCTTTGGTCCATTTTTCATAACCTTGTGTCTATCTGGCAAGTTAGTGGCATATCATTAAAGACTGACGTTGGTAAATAATGACAAACATTTCAGGTTATGACTTCATACCCTTCAGAGAATCCATGCTAGTGACACACCTGTTATTCTATCCACTTTCTATGTTTGTTAGAGCAATACCTGGGGATTATCCCTATTTGTACCAGTTGTTGTTATGGCTTTGTCCGGTTTCGTACTTTATGGGTTTAACAGTTATGAGCCATGTACATAAGAACGTGGGGAAAGCACCATTCATTTTCTATTCTGTGAGCGGATTACACACGTGCAGGCGCTCTTGCATATCCTTATTGTGGGTTACATATGTTTCATAGATAATTGTGCTTTCGTGAACTTTCATAATTCTGACCGTAACAGTTACATATCTCTATTCCAGTTTATGGACTACTGCAAAACACACGTTCACCTTAACATATTTAAATGTGTGTACTGCACGAACGCTTTCATTACACTTTCAAGTTATATGTGCAGTGGTCGTAGGTCAACCGGGACTGCATTCATGTTGGCCGGATACCGGAACCACTATTCTATTGGTGTTCTCCCTCATTGATATGCATACCCATTGTACTTAGCTACATCAACATACACCTCACCGCTTCACCTACGACACAGGCATCCATTCTCCTGCTGGGAGAAAGGCGGTACTACATGTTACACATTCCCTATTGCCTACTGCTGTGGACTCCGGCTGCATTGTTAATCACTTCGAGGATATGCAGAACACCAAGGCATATAATCCAGCCACATACAGGTCTTTGATTGTCAGGGTGTTCATGTAGTGATCTGGGTTTTGGCTTGTCCACCTGGTGAACGGAACTTCCCTGGCCGAGGCGAAATGTGAGACGAAGCATATGGACAGGGATTATCTCCCTATTTTGAAGTTTTACCTGTGTTTATAGACACAGGTGTTTGGGCACCTGTCAGCAGCTTATTCTGTTGGCATTACATATTATGGGTGGGATTGTTACAGTCCATACTCCACGGTGAGTGGTGTTCCCATTCACATTTGACTATTACCTGTATACAGTCATACGGGGATTATTATTTTTGGACATGAAGTGACTACAGGTATGCAGTTGTACATTACACAAGTGTGAAGGGCTGTTCCTGTTAATATGTATGGACCATACCTCTCAACCTCTTAGAGCAGCGAACCTGCACAAAACCTACATGATGGGGGGACAATTAGGGACACATTTTAACGATTGCTCTTATAAGCTTAGAACATTGATAGAATGCTAGGTTTTGCATTAGCATGACTTTTCTGCAGGTTGTGGAGTCTTATACTCAGGATATTTCTCATTATTTAGTGACGTCAATCCTCAGCTATTTACCACACTGGTGCAGATTGTCGGAGGCACACGCCAACACTATGGGGCGAACCTGTGGTCATTCTTAGGGTTGCCACCTTTTTGACTGCCCAAAGTGGGACATGTTCTGTAGAGATGTCAGATTTTCCAGGACAAAACATACCTACAGCCATGCATAGTACTGAACTCTAACCTTTTTTGTACATATAATAGCTTATTCTAGTAACATTTGAATTGCTTATGCTACTTCACATAACATATTGAGGATTCATATATAAAATAACCTTTTTATGCGACTATTAAAGTAAATTAGGAAATAAACTCTCAGGCCATTTGCTATGTCTTGATATTTTTCACAGGACACAACTGCCTACAGAGGGATTGTTACTCGCAAAGTGGGACAGGTGGTGACCCTAGTCATTCTGTGAATATCCGGACAGTTGAGTGGTATGGCACGGACCTCTGTAATACACTGTTGTGTTCTGGCACAGCAGTAGCTCAGCATTAAAGACTGCAGTTGTAACGTGCTGACAGACAGTTTGGTTTCAGACTTCATACTCCAGACACTAATGCCAATGCGCAAACTGTTATTCTATCAAATTCTATGTTTCTAAGAGTTATCTTTACAGATTGTCTCTGTTTTTGGACCTTTGTCTCACTTATATTCATGGCTCTGTCCAGATATCTTGCTCACACAGGTTGACAAGTATGGTCAGTCATGACTGCACACAGTCAGTGTCCCTCACACTTGATCAGGGTTGACCTGTTTATGTAGTGTCTTCCTCGCCCTCATGCCATTTTCCACTTTGCAAATGTGTGCATTATATTCTCCCTCCTATTCGTGTCTGGACACATGCGTCATGGTAAGGTATTTTATCCTGGGTGGTAGGTTATGCATGCCCACTTAGGGCTGGGCAGTGTCATGGACCTCCACTGCATGTTCTGACTTGTGTTCAGATATCTACTCGATTGGACATCATGTCGTCATACCCATTCTACTATTTACACAAGTTGGTCATCCCATGAGGGATATCCCAAAAACTGGTCAAAACCAAAACAAGTTAGATAACGAAGATTTTTGTGGCTGCACGAAAATGTGCAGGGGGTTTTACCTGCAGGGGATACATGGTTTGCAATCCTGACACTGCCTAGGGTGACAATACCTACTACATATGCATAGGGGTCACTGTGTGTAGCTGTTTCTGCAACAAACTAGTGGACCAAGTACGGCTGGATTTGGTGGATGTTATGGTATGGTGGCAGGTTGTGTGTTGTAGAGGGTATGCTGGGTAGGCTATTATGCATCCAGGTGTGTTGCATTTGTTATGGCCAGTTCCATCAGGACCCATATGTGGGTATGTGACGGTGCTGTATCTATACATTTGTCTCGCATATTTCCATATTCATATGTTTGTGGGATTGTGTTCTACACTATGGCCTGTCTGCTTGTCTTGCAGCTGTTTCTACATGAGGTTGTGTTTCTTTCCACTTCACCTGCTGCCCCCTCATACACCTCCGGTTCACCTTTTCTGCATATGACACAAGTATCGCCTTTGAGGAATTTACCATTAAACACACACCCCTCACACGTGAATTACTCACACCCCATAGAGCACTACTTTGGTTTTGGCCCATGACACGGCCAGAGTTACACATTGACTGCCCTACATGTGTCAGGTACCTTTATGGTTGTGTGGACTACCCTGCCATGTTTGCTTTCCACATGCTATACCTCACGCACATAGGTACATGCTCTTACTTCACTTTCATTACTTGGTTGGTGTATCCGGGTAATACCCGTTCAACTGTGTCACAATCACGTTTGGATTATACAGCTGCCTTACGGATTTTGCCAGCCTGTTCTACTCATTGGTAGGATGGCACCTTTTCCTATGTCCAAGCTATTCCTTACACATGTCCGACTGTTGTGGACATTGCCTCCCCACAGTCAACGGTTGTGTTTCCACCTTTTCAATTGGCCACTGTGTGACATAGGGTTACCACCTGTCCCACTTTGTGAGGGACAGTCCCTCTGTGGGCAGTTGTGTCCTGACATGCAATTGTCAACATGGTAAATGTCCTGAGATTTTAGGACAAACATATTTCTTATATTTTATGTGATAGTTGCATTAAACAGTTAATTCTGTATCTGAAATACCTGACTGTTATGAGAAACAGAATAAGCAACTAAAATGCTACAGGAATACGCTTTTCTGTAGGCAAAACAGTTATGTTCTGTCCTTTGTACTGGCCGTGGGTATGTGTAGGCCTGTACAGTCTGATGTCTGTACCAATCATGTCTCACTTTGGCCATTTGTAAGTGTGGCAAGCCTACTGTGACAGTTGCGGTGAACACAGCATATTTTACAGGCCGACACATACCCACGGTCAGTTCGGCAGATTGAACTTACAATTCTTGCCTATATCTAAGCTTATTCTTGTAGCATTTCAGTATCTTATTCTGTTTGTTATGACATTTATGTATTATATGTCCAGTGAAATATGTTTAATGCAACTATTGCATGATGTCTACGGAGGAATTATGTCCTATATTCTCTGGACATTTGCCAGTTTTACATGTTTGTGTCAGGACACATCTGCCCACAGAGGGACTGTCACTCGCAAAGTGGGACAGGTGATAATCTTGGTCGATGGTATGGATCATACTGTTCCTTTCGGCCTACATGTGTCCGTGTTGTTATGGCTCGTTTATATGCTCCTTCTGTTTCGTTTTCATGCGTATGCTATTTCCTATCACATTTGGTATGTGAAATACGGACATACCTTTTGTATGTGACTATTACATGGCTTGTGGGATATGATTCAGACATACGGTCACTACCTATATCTACATTTCTCCTTGTGTATTTTGTTATGGACACATCTGCACAGCTATGTTCCCTCCCTCATATTATGGGTCGGCTGGTGACCCTCTCCGTTGGACTGGACGTACCTACTGGCGGTGCGCTAACATCTGACACATCTCACTTCCACATGGTATAGCTATCAACACTACGTTGGACTACAGGCACACGGTTTTCCTGTCATTTGTTCATGGGTAGGGACCCGTTATTCCCTACCGTGCATTTGTGTTTGAGTCTTCATTTTCTGTTCGCAGGGACTCTGCTTTGCATACGTTTCAGTCTCCATGGACACTGATAGGTACGATTACTATTGCTGGCGGAATATAATATTCAGCAGTTTAGGTTGCTCCTCGAAAGCCAACATTGACACGCCTCCCTGCGCAGCTTCGATATGCCCCTTATACTCGCTCACATTTCCTATGCACGTGGCTGTGGCGACTGCGCGCCTCCATTAATATGCATATGGCGCGTCTACTCCACATCTACGCTGCACAGCCAGCGCAAGCCTTACGCTGGACTTGCGCCGAGCTTCATGAATCCGGGGGTGTTTTTTTTTTCAGAATCCAACCTTTGGTCTATTTTGGTGGAAAGTGCCGGTTTAATTAAATTGTTAGGTAACCAGGTTTGCCAATAAAAGTGAATGTAAGATGCCACCTAGGGCACCTGGGACACCAACAAATGATTTACCTCAGTAGCTTGTAACAATGCATTCACTAAATATACTAACTGAAGTACTACTTCTGTATGGTGAAATATTTAATAAACAAACAATATGCTAATATGACTCTGTGTACATAGAATAATCCAGCACAAAACAGTTATATCCAGCAAGGTTGGTGCACTCACAAGCATGCATGGAAATTTCTATATGTCCAGGCAAGTGGTTTATATACTGTGCTGTGCATTATCAATGTTCACCAATTGAAATTATGCAACCTCAATGAAAATAACATGAAATCAATAAAATAAGATGAATTGGGAGCAATCTGTCCACTGCAAATGTCATGCAACATACAAGTGAATAATATTGTAAATGATTGTGCATTTTGTCATAATGCTTATAGGAATATTTATATATATACATATATATATATATATATATATATATATATATATATATATATATATATATATATATATATATATATATATATATGCATATATACATATGGGATTACTTTACATGACTGTATACTCAAAATACTGAATTTCATTTGACTAATTTTCAAAATACTGAAAACTCATTTGACTGAGTTTCATTATACTGAGAGCTTAAATTGCTGAATTCCAAAATACTGAATTTTAAGCCATAGACCTGGACACTTGCAACACCAACAACTAACTCTTTCCAAACCATAAAAACTACTTACTTACCCTCTTAACAGAAACCAGATAGTATGAAACCAGTCAGCACTTTAAGTTACAGTATTTTTTTTTTTATCACAAGCAAGTCACAGGTGAAGGGAAACACACATCATGCCTATGGCTTAAATAACTGTATGACTATGCAGGAAAGATTCAAAAATATGAATCAGGATCTTTGAAATAAAAGGCCAACTTTAAACATGTACTGTGCATCTGAATTAGAACATCCTACAATCCTGAATGAATGTCATCACACTGGTCACAGGACTAACCAAAAGCTGTAGCAACGTAGAGTTCACAGTCTAAGGGAGTGCAACAGAACCTGTGCATGTACTTGACAGACATATATAAACAGAAAAATATGTACATCACTGATGGAACATACATCACCATTTCATTTATTTAGAGGGGTCAGTCGATGTTTAACATAAAATTGAATATATTTTGCCAGTGGGGATGCACAGCTAAGATATATATGTATTGGCAATGAAATACACATGCAGCCACAATGACAGAACTGTGATGCTTCTAGAACTTTTGTGGATAATTCAGATATTCATAGTTATCCATGAATTAAGTGCTATAGGTGTTAATGCATACTTGATGTTTAAAAATGCTATACTACATAACTGAACAAGCTAGTATCTGCCATATCTGTTCTTAATTAGTCTTTACTGAAATATAAAAATAAACATCAATGATTCAAACCCACCTTTCTTCCATGAGACATTCATACCAGACTATTGCCTAATGGATTAAGCTACGTAACAGAAAATTCACCCCATCTTACAGGTTTATGAATGTTTCTAGAATCTCTCACAGGAGTGCATATGGTACTGGGGAATACAGATGGTCCTGGGTTCAAATACAGAGTATGGCAACTTTTTGGCAGGAGGTTGACCTAATGGTTAAGGTGGTTGCCTTACCACACACAAGATGTGGGATTTAGCATCACTGTTGTTTATGCATGTAACTAATCTGGGTCATCTATCTCTTCTTGTAGCCCATCCATTGCCTGCCTCTTTCAGTAGTCCTGTCATTGATCCCAAGTTGAGATGGGATGTGAATAACTGTGATAGCACAACCCATGGCACACAGTCCACTGATATGAGTATATTATTGAGCACTGAAGGGAAGAGCCATGTGAATTGTGTTGTAGCTTCAGATGTTAAGGAGAATGTGGCCAGAAATTCTGATGATGTGGTGACAGCAGTTGCTGGACATGATGATGTCCATGAGCCACTGTCCCATGCAGAGTTAGGTGATGAGGGTGACTCTTTCACACAATTGAGAGATACTGTTTATTGCAGGATACAACTGTGTCCTTGCTGCTGTGCATAGACATGTGTCAGAGGGTGTTTAGCTATGATGGACACTGTGCCAACCATGAGCACAGTAATATGTCTGTGGTTATTGACATGTCTGATGCCATGGGATTTTCTTATTTTTTTTACATCATAAGTGAATAGATTCATTTGTAGATATTTATTACATGATTAACACTGAAAGTTTGTGATGATATTGACAATAATATAATATGTAATATCATGCTTTAATGCTTGCATCTTTGTTTCTAAACAGATATGATTGTTGTTTTCATTACAGTCTGCCATATTGACTGCTATTCACAGATGGGAACTGAGGCTCTGTATACATACCTACGTCAGGTATGGCATTTTAATATGGTCCTGTACATACCTATTGCTAAAATAACTAAAATGCCTCTACTAAATAAATTCTTGTATATGTAAATAAATAAATGCAGATGTGACTCTAGCTATCATGCTAACCTATAACATGTATAATATACAAAAAATGCTGGCTTTAACACAGTGCATGCCCCATGAACATAATTATACCTAAATAGCAAACTTAGCTTTCAGTCTCAAAACAGGACTGATGGAAACCATACCATTTAGTCCTGGATAACTTGTTGTGCTAGTTCACAGTTGCCATCTGAAAGAATTTATGCTAACCTATAACATGTATAATATACAAAAAATGCTGGCTTTAACACAGTGCATGCCCCATGAACATAATTATACCTAAATAGCAAACTTAGCTTTCAGTCTCAAAACAGGACTGATAGAAACCATACCATTTAGTCCTGGATAACTTGTTGTGCTAGTTCACAGTTGCCATCTGAAAGAATTTATTTAGTAGAGGCATTTTAGTTATTTTAGCAATATTATATATAAATATGTGTTTGTGTAGCTTAGCAGTGTGGAAGTATGTATTGAAGATATATGAAAATGCATGTGTCACAAACTGCAGATGTAATGTAATATATCTTTAAATGCTGGTTTCAAACTGAGGCAGGTTTTGTCACATGATTTGTAGTGCATGTATAAATGGGTTGGCCATGATGGTTCAAGTTTTTAAGTTTTTATTCTGAGGAAGTTTGTATTTTATAAATGAAAGTGCTAAATAAATACTTGGGAGTGGATCAGTTAGCCTTTTGCCTTCATATTATATGGAAATGACCTATGTTGCAGTGATAACATGTATAGGTGAAGCAGCACTGTTATTGTACAGCCAGTTTTGTGTGTGTGTGTGTGTGTGTGTGTGTGTGTGTGTGTGTGTGTGTGTGTGTGTGTGTGTGTGTATACATATATATATATATATATATATATATATATATATATATATATATATATATATACATGCCAATGCATTACCAAGCACATCATGGACCTTGTTTTTTTGTGATTGTGACTACTGGCTGGGTGATTTTCTATGGTATTATGCCATATGCTGATATCCTAACTGTACAGTGTATAATTCAATTGTGTCCACCTCCTGCATACCAGACATGTTCCTATATGTTCATATTTGGTGGTGTATCTTCTTGCAGGATAACTGCAATCACCTGTTTGTGGGAAGGAGATGACACATATGTTATCATCATGCTTATTGTTGACAGGTTTGGATTCTGTTTATAGCATGACTGTGTTCCTGTCCTTAGCAAATAGTAGTCCTTTGTGAGTTTCGCAATTTTGGAATGAAGCTCTCAGACTACTTTCTCACCATATAGCAGCATCATGTAGACTTCCAGGGTGTGTCACCATTATGTTTGTTATGATGCCATCTTCTGTGCACACCACTTGGCAATCAAGTGATGTCCACTCTTTTCAATTTATATAAATTTCTGCTTTGGGTACTGCAGGAGTTTTGACAATAATGTGTGTGCAGTCTATTGCATTGAGTACACAGTGGAACTTATCACTGGTGAAGAAATGGTGCATGACATTCTTCTGTTCTATGACTATGGCTGGAAAGTGGATGTACTCATCCACATTAATGCACATTGCTGCTGAGAATTAGGACAGGGTGTGAGTGGCAACTGTCTGAGATACTCCTACTATATCTTCTTTATGCTATTAAAATGTCCATGATGCCAGTATAAGTAAGTTCAGTCATACTTTGGTTTTGACAGGTATGGGGTTACCTCGCAAGCTAAGTGCATACATGTGCAGGACAATCATGTTACTTACAGCATGCACCTGTGCTCTGTATAATCAGTACCTGTCAATTATTTCTTGATCAGAGAGATTGCTTAGATGTAGCCTGGCTCAATGTTTGGTTGTCTGCCTTCTAGGATGCATTGCCAGAACTTCTGCTAAGACTATAAATACCTCAGCATACTGTAATGTATTAAATTCTAGTTGCATATTTCTTTTAGTAATGATGCAGATTCTGCAGGATTCTGTTAGTAAAAATTAAATGTAGCCTCCACTGAATGCTTCCATAAAGTTGTCGGTGAAGCACTTTGTCACATTTAAGTTGTATAGGACATGCTCACTGTGTTGTGGAATCCAGTGCATGTGTGCAGATTCCATAAATATCCTACACTGAATTAATAATTCCTAAAGCTTGCTTACCCAAACTTTATGGAATTACAGCCACAAGTCATGTGCTGAAGCCTTCCTTTGGCATGGTGCACTGTCCGCAAATTTATTTTGGAATGCATCCCAATATTTTCTTTTCACTACTATGATTTTAACAATGTCTAAGCAGAAGCCCTTCTCTGCATCTGCACGTGTTTCTGCTTGTGTGTGTGTATGTATATGTGTATGTGTATGTGTATGTGTATGTGATGTATTTGTATTTTAAGATAAACTATAAGAAGTAAGGCACTTATACACAATAGTAGTAGATAGGAGGCATAAGGAAGAAATTGGGTAATCAAAATATACAATCCTGTTAACTTTAACAGAATTTAGAAAATATAAAAATGCAGTTAATCACATAGCTACATATAGCTACTAAATGTATACCTGGTTTCAGTGAAGAGTGCAACAGTGGTCATTCCTACATTATAGAGCCTATGGAGCTTAGTTCAGTGCAAAAAGGGACCTGTGCTATGTAATAAAGCTGACAAATAAGGCAGTTAAATGATAGTGCATGAAAGGAAGACTTCCTTTTATTGCTTTTTAAATGTCTTCTTGTTAATGTTTTGTACATAACCTGGGCTGATCCTACAGTTGGTCATTCTATGATCAGTGTTCTAAGCCAGTATGTAAAACGTAACTAAAATAACATAAAAATAAACATGTCCCAGTGAAGAAGAGCTGAGCTGGAGAACGTCTCACCTTCAGAGGATAGAGAAAAATGGTCACTTCACCCCACCCACTGCAGAAATGATGATTTTTTTATGTCTCTGATGTCACAAATCATTGTGAATGACAACATAAGAATAATCTGCTGTGCAGTATTGCAGGAAAACATAATGTGAGAAGAAATGGTAGAATATAAAAAACGTATAATATATTTTCATTTATTTGTAATGTATTAATTAACTCATGAAATATTGAAATGGTGAGGATATTCCATACATAAATAAAGCACTACATCAGAATGTATTCAATATTACAGAGAAAACTGTGATTATTATTTATATGATGCCTTATAACATCACTGAACTTAGGCATGGTTTTAACTAACAATAACATCAGTAATTTTTGTAAAACAAAAAAAAAGATGAGAGAAAATATAATATGTACAATGACAGCAGACCATGCACCACACAGCATAGCCTACAGATATCCCTACTTGCATCAACTATACTATATGTTTTTTACAAGAAAGGAAACACTAATCTGAATATCATAGTCCATAAGTCTAGACTAGGTGCCACCTCTTTATCTGCACAGCAATACTCTATGTGCAAGCTTGCCACATGGGTGCATTTCTAGTGCTGGTCATCATTAGTTCTAGTGGGACTCGAACTGGTAGCATGGGTTACTTCAACAGTAAACCTGTGCATGATCATATCATGCAGAATGCAACAGGCAGCAAATACCCTGTGCACAGTAGCTGGATTATACCCCAGGGCACCCCATACTCATCCAGGCACCTGAAATAGCTCTTTAGAAGGCTGAAACCCCTCTCTATGGCAATATGAGTCTGGTGCAAGCATGTGTTATATGTTTCTGCGGCAACTCTAATTGGATTTCTTACTGATCATAGCTCCAGTGGATATCCAACATCACTGGGAAAAACAGAAAAAAAGACAGATTGTGAGAGAAAAGGAGAGAGACAAAACAAAACAAAAACGTTTCATATTCAGCAATACATTTCAACATGAACACTTAAATAAAATATAAAAAAATATATATATTTTTTCCACTCACCAGCAAGATGACCATAGAGAATCCTACCATGCAGGAAGAGATGGTAGAGTGAGCTAGTGTTCTAGATATAGGAATGTGCACTGGTAGGATGCTGGGCAGAGATGTTGGTGATGCACCCTCATGCATCACACACTACCTGGCAATTGATGGAATGGTAGATCTTCCTATTGTTGTAATGCTCACATTGTGGATCAGAAGAGGACCTAATTTTAACATGGGTGCAATCTGTTGGACTGAGTACCACAGGAAAATGAACCATCCCATAAAAAGCATGCATAGTACTGTCTCAGTCCTGAGGTCACTTGGAGAAATAGATCTACTGATCTGCACATTCTAAGAGCACATCCATGAATTTCTGCAGTATCCTTGAGGCAGAAGTCTGCGAGATCCCTGACATGTCCCCAGCCTACCTCAGAAGAGGTCTCTGTGGCAAGTATAGTAAAGACTATTCATACCTTACTGTCCACAGGAATAGGAAGTCCACGCATTCCTGCAGTACCTCTACGGGGGGTCAAACATACCCACTAAGACCCTTATAATGTCTCTCTCCACTCTGAACCTATCAAGAATTTCCTGATTGCCAAAATTGCAATGAGTGATCATTTGTATATACTTTTGTATTCTTGACAGGCAAGATCTGGTAGATGCAAGCGGTTTTGTCCTAGCCAAGACAAGCAACTCACACTTAGCAATAGCAAAACTAGCAACAAGTGACAACATTATCATGGATTGCAACTCAGACAGATTTGGAAAGACTTCCCTTTATGTAGCATATCTGCAGACAACACAAACACATGAACATTTCACTATGACTTGCAAATACATACATACATACATACATAAATACAAAGTACATTTCAAGCACAGGCATTCATGCCCTTCTAGCCTGCCAATATACCAAAACACTTGTTCCCATAATAAGTGTCCAGGCTGAAAAATATCTAACTAGTACTTACTTTAATGTAATTTGGTAGTCTATTGCATGCATCAGCTGTTCTCTCAGAGAACAAATGAGTGCACTTCTCATTCCTGTAGAATATTCTGTATAGGTCGTCTGCTGATTCTCTAGTACTTTTTGATAACACCAAGCATTCCAGACACAGTTGTCTCTAAATGCTCTGTATACCTGAATAAGATCTACTCTTCAATTTCTATAAGAGACACTGTACAAGTTCAAATATTTTAGTCTTTCATAATAACTTAAATTTTCACATCCATGGATGCCCTTGGTATATTTTTACTGTACTCTTTCCAGTTTACTCATGCTTGTTTTCTTATAAGGTTTCCATATTGTAATTCCATAATCAAGTTTGAGTCTAATGTAACTAACAGTGACTTATACAACTATCATTAACCAACTGGTTGATATGATTAGAAAAACTCACAGCTGGATCTACCATACACCCAGGTCCTTAAATAAATCTACAGTTTCAATCACTGTGTGATGTATTAAATATTCATCTTTCAATTTATGTCTCCCAAATCTCATATGCTTAGTTTTTGATGTATTTGTCAGCATATTATTCTCCTGTGCCCAAGTGGTCAATTTAGTCAAGTTCTTTTGCAGACATACCTTACCTGTAACACATGTAATCCGTTTAACAATTTCAGGTCATCTGCATATAGACTGTAGAACACCTCAGATGAAAATGTTAGGTCTAAAAGATACAATCTAAACAAGAGTGGGCCAAAGACAGAGCCCTGGTACACCCTGACTATAACCAAGAATTTCACATGTCCAATTGCTGTATGATATTTGTCATGTCCTATTTGTAAGCCGTGCAGCTATCCATCTTATCAAGAGTACATTGATACCTAGTTGTTCTCATTTATTAATCAGTGTTTTGTGTATGACACTGTCAAATGCTGAAGTTAAGTCTGTTTTTGTTTGGATCCAGTTTGCTCAGTTCTTTTTCAATATAATCTAATTTGATTCCACCTTCTGTGGTTACCTGGATGTAAGTAGGACAACTTATCACACCCTTTGTATAGCCAAACTGCATTAGATTTTGTAAATATATCTATAATCTGTTGTATCTGCCAATACATTTTAGAATCTACATACAGTTTATCAGTTTGTGTATCTTTACACTTTCCACATCGTATGTATATATAAAAAAGGTTTCCTATTATGCCCTATATCTTTATATACATTTTATTCATTTTTTTCTTGATCCTGTGTCACACTATGCCTAATCTGTTTGCCCAACTTGTTTATTTCAGTTTTCAAAGTTGTAGTTCAACCTCTCTTCAATTTCTTATATTTTTGTCTCTCACCTTAATCAGGTATCATGTTCTTATGGAAATATATCCCCCCTGATGTTGTATGCATAGATCCTGCTGTTAAACATGTTTTTGATTTTTTTTCAAATAATTTCTCTTTCAAAACTTTTCACATTCTATCTATAATTTTTCCACTGAAAACATTATTCCAATTAGTTTTACATAATGACTGTTTTGCTTCCATATAATCTGTAATTAATCTTTTGTGCATTGGTTTAGATTCCAATTTGGAAGAATTATCTAGCAACAAATTAACCTTCATAACCCCATGATCACTGCACATCAACGGTGGTAAAACTTGACCTGAAGTAGCAGTAATTTCTTTAGGAAGACAAGCAATGTGTAGTATGTTCCATACCCTGGTATTTGTTTTACAATCAGAAGCAATTGTTGTTCCTGAGCATACATTCTGAATAATTTCCTTACTAATGTTGTTGAATTAATAGTATTCCAATCTGTTTCTGGTAAATTTAAGTCATAGTTCCATTCCTTGGTATTTTCTTTTAACAATCTGATGCAATATTATTATTATTATTATTATAGATATTGTTGAATCAACATTATTCCAATCTGTTTCTGGTAAAGTTAAGTCCCAAGCTAATATTATTCTTCCCTCCTGTGTTTAATGCAAGAAATGTATGAATTCCTCCAGGTCATCAGCACTTAACTTTGGTGTCTATATACTCCATCAATGATGTGTTCCATGGCTGTCTTTATTGTCACAGTTACAAAATCTATAGCATTGGTGTTATCATTGAACATGTAATAATCACAGGTCTCATAACTATCTTTAATCCTTATCATAACACTTCCACCTGATTTTTTTGTTAGAATGTCTGTTACAGTAAAAACCTCTATACCCTGACAGAACTGGTTTGCAATCATTGTTCTTTAACAATGTTTCACAAACAATAAGAACATCAATCCTCTGGAAATGTAACAAATTTTCCAATAATCTGGAGCATTTCTCCCCAGGCCTCCGCTGAAAACAGGCTCTGTGGAACCTAGTCGGACTTTCCCGGTCAACAAATGATAAATAAATAAAAATAAAATAAAAAAAAACGTTATTATTACTGTTCATTAACAACCATCAGAGATGCATCAAATGTTGTTATATGTGAACTGTTAAATTTTTGACCTGGCAAAATCGTGCCTAGTGTTTGTCAAATATTTCAAAAAAATCTGCTGCAAAAAAATCTCTTCCCTGATCGTGATAAGTGCATGCCATCTTGTATTAACGTGTGAACAAAACTAGGCTTGAATGCTCTACACATTCCCATTATTTAAAGCAGTACACTTTTCATGTAGGTATGTACCCCAAAAGTCTTTTATTCATGCTGACCTGACTATCATTTCTATGTGTGATTTGTGAAAAATACGTCCTAATACCAGTACAAGCTATACTAAGTCAGCTGTAAGCTCCTTACTAACAGTCAAAGAGTCCTTGTGGATGAGATCATTTGTACCAGCATGAATGAAAACAGATCTGTACTTCCTTACATTAAGGCATTCTAAGGCTTGTATCACATCTTCTATTTTTGCTCCTGGCAAGCATAACACCATTTGATGTTCATTATGTTCTCTACAAATGTAAGCATTAGTTCATCTAATAACAGAATCTCAAATCTTTTCTGACCAGATCTGAAAAATCTTCAACTTCTAATACAGTAATATCTGCTCTGTCAATTGTTTCAAAGGAATGATCTTCATCACTATTAGTCTTATTAATCTCACTGTTTTCGTTGCATATTAAATTTGCAAGCATGCAGTTCTTATCCAGCTGACTTTGTACATCCATAACCATTTAGTCAACATCTGTCTTCCTCTTCTTTATTATAGTAATGTTCTTCGATCTTTCCACGTTCAGTTTTAATTTATTCATTTTCACCTGCCTTTTGCCCCTTTTTTTTCTACATTCCCTTTTGGAAAAATGATGCCTTTTTCTGTAGACTGAAGATTTTATGATAGAAAAAATGCTATCATTCTCTGTGCAGTGACCTTTTTAGTATGTATTCTCTTTACCTTACATTTATCAGTTTATTTTAATTCCTTGTTATTTGTTGTTAACTTCTTCCTTTCATTTTTTTTTATTTTCTTCTAAACACTCTGAATTCTCAGATTGTCGAATACTTGCTCCCAGAATTCCAAAGTTGTTAAGAGCATTGTCTTGTTTCATAAGAGTTGAATGATTATCAGTTCCTAAATTTGTTCTATTTGTTCTTTGCCTAACGTTATTTATCACACCAGTCCAGTCATTAATATATGTAAAAACAGTTCTCCAAGTTGTGCCAATTGCACAAATGCAATCATCATCAGCAAGTCTAGATTTATTTCTAATAATGGTAAGCAAATTATCCAACCTTTCACATGAGGAGCACAGATCACAAGTACTGTCAAGTGTTACCTTTAAATATACATAACATTTATTACACTGTACTTGATATTTGTTCTTTAGCAAATTATTAATGGCATACTCATTTAAGGAATCCATATTCAGCTTCAAACAAATAAAACATTATAAAAGAAAAGAATAATCAAAACCAGTAACCATAGAATTCAAGAGAACTTAAATCAAATTTTATCAAAATGACACAAGCAATATACAACTAAATTAAGTCCAGTAAAGTTGTTGTTCTATCTGTACAAGCTCTGAAAGTTAGACAAAAGCTATAATTCCTTCACATCATGAGCAGTAACTTCTGCTCATTATCAATTGCAGTTGCACTTCTTTTAACAGTAAAGATCAATAAATCACAAACCAAGACAGGATTGTTTAGATAAGCGCTGGATTGTCCTCTTTACAGTTAGTGTGAATTTAGAGCTGACTAGGCCCCTTGTGATGGCTAGAGCTTCCCTATCTAAAGCCTATCCCTTTCTAACAACCAATAGTGAAAATTAAAGGTAAAACAACAAAATATAATTCAAAGTAAATATTCTTGTCTACAAGCTATCCCTTCCTGTCTTAAACAGTGAAAAACAGTGGTAAAAAATAAAATATAAATTAAAATAAAACTTGTCTTACCAATTAACTCCACAGTAAATAACAGACCAAGATAGGATTGCGAATGGTGTAGTAAATTCTTCATTGATATACCCTGAGTTACATCATTCTTCATTTACATCTCATTATTAGGTCATCACATACTTGTGTAAATGGCCTCTATGAACTGTAGCTCAGCTAGGCTCATTTTTGGACATCGCAGATACCGTAAACACATTTGCATAATTGACTTTGAATGTCATCCATAGTTTCACAAGAATTTCAGAATCTGTATCTTGGACATAGTACTTTCAAGTCAGACCAGAAACTCTGAACAGGATGTGGACAGCTATCTGAGAGGAAGCTATTATCAAGTGGTGTTGCTTACAATAAAGACATTTTCCCTTCCAGATTTGCTGAATGTCTTTTGTAAGTATTCCTTTTCTACTGTTACTACTCCTGGTACTACTAGCGTACACACACACTGTACACGTACAGACACACACACACACACACACACACACACACACACACACACACACACACACACACACACACACACACACACACACACACACACACACACACACATGCATACCAACATATGTCCTCATTTATTGAATAACAAATAACACTATAATCCCCACTCCTTTACTACTGACAGGTTTGCATGCAGTTTGGAGAAAATCAGTTTTTTTATAAAGATGCAGACACGATGCTTGCAATTCATATCAGAGCTACTAAACCATGCACAGTTTACATAAAGAATCATATAAAGCAAGATAAGAAAAGCTTGTCTCCATAATCTTGAACAAAGAATGCACAAGGGAGAACAAGAGACAAAGTGTTAAATACCGCAAGGTTTCACTAGAATCCAAGTGTTACTGTATCTTATAAATGACATGCATAACAATGGGAACATGTTTAGACTTACACAATTAACAGCTAATACCACCTGCATGGAAGGTTTCTTCAAAATGTGACAAAGAATTCAACTAGTATCAAGGTTAGAGGTATTTGAGGCTCAATAACTAACAGTATAGGAGGAGATGAGATAAAAGTGGTGATGCACAACCAATCTACAGGAAAGTCCCTAGAAATAGATGGTATTTCTGTGGATGTTTGGAAGCTAGGAGGGAAGAAAGTGATAAAGATTTGGAAGGTTTCGTTTAATAGCATTTTAAAAGGATAAGAAGCAACAACATCCAGGAAGAAAGCAGTGGTGGCTGTAATGCCTAAAGATGGTAAAAACACATCAAATCCAGCTTCATATAGCCCGGTATTGATTATAAACCATGATTAGAATGTGTTTTTTATCTGTAATGTCAAAACAAATGGCAAGGGTAATGCCAGCATTGATAGATATGGATCAATGTGGTTTTGTGCATGGGAAGCAAATATTTCACATCATTAATAGAACAATGATAAACTACAATTAAGAAGAATATAAGAAAATACCACTGTTGTTGGTGGGTCTTAATGCAGAGAAAACATTTGTCAGAATAAGCTGGGATTTTATGGGTAGAGCAATGGAAGCATTTGTGTTCCATGATAAAATGATAATGTTGATTAGGAAGATACATGAGGGATTAGAGGTGAAAATTAAAGTGTGTGCATGGGAGGTTCCTCTCTGATAAGTTCTGTTTGAGCAGACAAACCAGGCAGGGGTATTATTTTCCCATTTTTTAATTTGATTTATATATAGAACAATTAGCAAAGAAAATAAGGGACTCAGAAACTCATAGATATAATTTGTATGGTTGTCAGAAAAAGTTATGTTTAGTTGCAGATTATATTATTTTATACCTGATAAAACCAGAATATAGAGATATCTTGAAGGCTATAAAGTGGCTGTACCACAGTTGCATACAATCTTTGCCTTGGCAGTTAACCTGTGGTGCTCTTGTTATGACACCTTTTAGTTTGTTCAGGCATCAAATGAATAGTGAAGCCCTTCACTAGGAAATAATGATGTTTCTGCATGATAACCGATAAAGAATCTTGACATCCCTTCCAATTGCAAAAAACAAACGTGAACCTTTCAACCTTGCATATTATGATTATTGACGTTATAGGGGTGGAGATGTGTAGAAATCAGAAGTTTTGTTTTTGTTTGTCTGTCTTTTCTTTCTTTTCATTTGCAACCTTATTATAGAAGAAAGTAAGGATGCATGTGACTTATGGATATTCAATGACATTCCCACCAATTCTGGATTTGTCCTTATAGGTCTTTTTATAGCCTCTGGTATATTACAACCTGCTGTGATTCCCAGTTTCATGAAAATCCTGTGTTAAGTGATTGCCACAAAATGAAGGTATCTTAAATCAGTGTGTGTGTGTGTGTGTGTGTGTGTGTGTGTGTGTGTGTGCGTGTGTGTGTGCATATCTTAAGTCTTTTTATTTGAACTGTTAATTTCTCTGGCGCATACTTCTTGCTTTCTATGATACTGCAGCAGTTAGCAGTATGTATTGTCATTTACTATGTATCTTCTGTCATTAGGTGTAATTCTAAGTGCATATAAAGTACAATATAGTACTTTTTTTATGTCACACTTCAATATCACTATAACAGTACATGATTTTTTTCTGATGTTTGTGGATAAATGCTAGCTGACTAATTAAATTAACTTAGGAAAGGTAGAGGTCATGTTTGCATAACTTATCCAGTAAGGTGAGATGGCTTTTCCATTTCTGAGATGATACTTACTAATAAATATTTAGTACATCTTATGAAAATTTCTAAGATCAAATGCATATTTCCTGATTTTTTTTTTTATTTTAAATCTCAGTTACATATCTCAGGGCATTACTAATAATAACTATCACTCCTATAGCCCTTCTTATATATTCCTGTTTGTCCAGCATACCTGTAATTCTCGCTGCAACCAACATCAAAGCTTCCCCGTCTTACCCCTACTCCTCTGAAACTTTGATCAAGCTGTAGGTCCCCTGCTCCCTGTCTTTATTCTAGTTCCCTTTCTTCTTCTCTTTGCCCCATTTTATATCACATACATTTTCCCCTTGCCTATTCTGCCATTCATATTCCATTTAAGATTCAGTCTTCATCTCCTTGACCCACTCTTGCATTCTTGGGGTCTTCTCCATTTTCAAACTTCATATAGTTTTCTTTAACCTTTTAAAACTAAAATCCTAAAGCTCATTAAATAGATAACTTCTTCCTCAGTTCTTCCCTCTCTCCCAAAATTCTTGACATCATACATTTTACCAGCTGAGGCTCTACACCAAAAATGTGTTTTTAAGCTATTTGAATGCTTTTCAGAAAGGCAGTGAGTCTGGGCAGAAAGCTAATGCATGTGTTAATATTGCTTTCTCGAGTAGTCTTCCATTCACCACAAGTTCACCCATAACTTTTCAAGCATCCAAGAATGTAGTATACGTATAACAGTTAATCTTGTCACTGTGACTGTAAAGCATCACAATTTTTGATAGTGCCCCATCTTGTCTTCATCATGGTCACGTTTTATTCACTAGCTCTGTACTCCCTATGAAGGCTATACCTGGTACTGTGTCAATGCTCTGTGAAGCCTTCATAAGTATGCACATATATACCCACTGCTTACACTTTCCTACTTTTCTTATTCATTTAGTTAGTTAGTTACTTAGCTATTTAGGTTCACAAGTAAAGACTAGGCTGTCTGCTTTTGGGGCCATTTTAAGTGCAGCTAATTTTCCTCAAAGGTGAGAATCAAGACCTATTTATTTATTTTATTTATTTATTTTTATTTTACATTTCTTGACCAGGGTAGTCTAACTGGACATTTGTCCATTTTCAGCGAAGGCTTGGGGAGAAAAGCTCCATACATACATACAGAAAAACTGTTACATTAAACAAGTTAAAGCACTGTTACAGATACAATACATAAGATAAAAGTAATTCATTCTGTCATATATAAATCTGATTTGTTATAGAGTAACAATTAGGAAGCAATGTAGGGGTGGCAAAAAGACCTCTTTAGCACATGTTTATATTGCCAGAGTTAGTTAGGATTAAAGTAAGGACATAGCTTTTGCCTTTTAAAGTACTGTTTTAGATTTTTTTTGAATTGTGTTAGAATAGGTTCTGAAGTAAGCTCATCAGGAAGTGAGTTCCATATTTGACAACAGAGTTGGCATATAGAGAGCCTCCAGATGAGTTGTTGCTTTTGAGGGATTGGACTAGTAATTTGTTGGATGAGTTAAGTGTCTTGAGGTTGCTGTAAGGGGTGATCATTTTTGTAAGTATGGGTGTGTTTTCAGGTTGGTAGAGAATTTTATGTAATACTATTAGCTGATTGTACTGAAGTTAGATAGGCAATTCTAGCCACCCTGGATTCTTTAGGTTCAGACAGTGGTGTGTTCTGTATGCTGCTCCAGTGGCAAATCTTGCAATATGATTAAAGCAGCTAGATAGTTTATTAAGGTCAGACTTACTCAAGTTCATGAAGAGAGGGGATGCATAAAGGAGGTTGGATAATAGATCTGTATGGGCAATTACCGTCCTAGCTAGTGGAGTGAGGAAAGGTTTGATCTTGTATAGTGAGCCAAGTTTTTTATTAACCTTTTTAATAGTTTGATTAATATGCATATAAAACTTGAGGTTATTATCAATTGTTTGGTACAGGGATCTGGGACAATGACAGTGCCATTTTTAGATTTTATAGTAAAGGTTGGAGTGGAGGCTTTATGAGTGGGGAGAAAAGCAGTAGCTTCATCATATTAGGATTTAATAGGAGACGTCAATTACAGAGCCAATTTTTGACAGTATTAAAAACATTTTGGGATAGATTCTGCAGACTTAAAAGGGAGGTGGCAGAGCAAATCAAAGTGGAGTCATCCACATATTGAATGCAGGTGGCTGTTGGGATGATAGGTCATTAATAAAGATAGAAAATAACAGGGGTTCTAATATAGAGCCCTGAGGGACCCCAAGGGTGATAGAAGGGAAGATAGTTTGTTCTGCCATAGTACAGCCTATACTTTGTGCTTGTGAGGTAAACACCTTAAGCATAATGCCAGCCCCAAACCCCTTTTAAATATTAGGAAATTAGTCTGCATACTATGTTAAGTCTGGCTAATTGCTGGAAGTCACAATCAAACCCTGTACCTTGCATCTGTGAAGTGAACACTTTACTCATTATTTCAGTTAGTAGGGAACTTAAAGCTTTATTAGATGGCATAACTTGTGCAGGTGTTAGGAAGTATTTCTAACAAATCACATATATAAATAAGAGTCACATCACCATGAATGAAATGATTTTTTAAATAAATTCCTACATGAAAAAAGTGTCCCATTTTTAAAAAATCGAAATGTGTAGAGTAACCCAGCTTAGATTTTGCCACACTTGTTTAGATAGGATTGTGTGCATTTGTCGAGATCAGAGAAGTGAATTTTTTTTCAGCACGTATTTTGCAATATTTGACAAACACAAGGCAGGATTTTTGCTAGGTTGAAAATTTAACAGTTCACAGATAGCAACATTGATGCATCTCTGACTGCGTTTAATGCTAGGAGCATTGATAATAACATTTTTTAATGGAAATTTTTCTGTGTTACCATAAGAGAGATCAGGCGGAGGTGTTATGATAGGGATTAAGGATTGTAATGAGACCTGAGAATATTACTTGTTCAATGGTAACTCCAATACTATAGACTGTGTAACTGTGACAACAGAGTCAACCCTAGAATGTATGGCAATTGTTGTAGTGAATAGCCAAGTGCTGATGACCTAGAGGAATGCATACATTTCATGCATGAAACACAGGATGCAAGAATAATAGTGGCTGAACAATTAAATTTATCAGAAACAGAATGGAGTAGTACTGATTCAACAGCATAGTAAGGAAAGTATTTACTACTTTTGTTGAGGAACAATTACTTCCAATTTAAAAAAAAAGCCTACCAGGAAACGTAATATACTAGACATTGTTTGTGCTCCTAAGGAAACTGCTGTTACTTCATGCCAAATTTTGCCACTACTGATGTGCAGTGATCATGGGGTTATAAAGGTTAATTTGTTGCTAGATAATTATGCCAAACTGAAATCTAAACCAATGCATGGAAGACTGACAGCAAATTATACGGAAGCAAAACAGTCACTATATAAAATTAACCGGAGTGAAGCATTTAATGGAAAAACTGAAGAAGAAATGTGGAAAGTTTTGAAAGAGAAATTGTTTGAGTGAAAAAAAAAAAAAAATGTTTATCAGGATCTAGGCACACAACATCAGGAGGATATATTTGCATAAGAGCAAAATACCTGATTAAGGTCAGAGACAAAATAGAACATGCAAGTATTATACAGCAATTGGATAGGTGCAATTTGAGATTACTGTCAGAGTGTCCCACAGGGCTCTATCCTAGGTCCATACTTGTTTAGATTGTATATTTCAGATCTTTTTCATCTGAGCTGTACTACAGTCTGTATGCAGATGACTTGAAATGGGTAAACTGATTACATGTGTTACAGATAGGGCATGTTTGCAAAAGAATGTCATTAAATTGATCATTTGGGCACAGGAGAATAATATTCTGATAAATACTTCAAAAACCAAGCATATGAGATTTGGGAGACATAAACTGAAAGGTAAATATTTACTATGGCACACTGTGATTGAAACTATAAATTCATTTAAGGACCTGGGTATATGCGCAGTTCCAACTTTGAGTTTTTCCAGTCATGTCAGGCAATTGGTTAATGATAGTTATGGAACTATAGGTTGTAGAAAAAAGATATAATAAGCACAGGAAATCAAAAATGATGAAGTCATTGTTTCTTAGTTATATTAGCCCCAAACCTGAGTATGTAATAACAATATGGAAACCTTATAAGAAAACAAGTCTGAGTAAACCGGAAAGAGAACAGTGGAAATATAACAAAGGTATCCATGGATGTGAAAGTTTAAGTTATTATGAAAGATTAAAATATCTGAACTTATACAGTGTCTCATATAGATATTTTAGAAGACTGAGATATATTTTCATTCAGAGGCAAATATATATGGGAATGTTTGGGGTTATCAGAAAATAGTATTGAATTATTAGACAACCTATGTAGAAGATTCTATGGGAATGAGACATGTACTAATTGGTTCTCTGAGAGAGCAGCGATGCACGGAATAGTCTACCAAATTACATTAAATCAAGCACTAGTTTAGATATTTTTAAGAACAGCCTGGACACTTATTATGGGAACAACTATTGTGATATATTGTCAGACTAAAAAGGCATTAATACCCATGACTGAAATATTTGCATGTATGTATGTAAGTAACAGTCCCCAGACTTATGCTGCCCCAGACATCCACAATTTCAAATTCAGTCTGGATGGAAAACGTCAGTAACGTGTAAAAACAACATTATACAGAAAGGTAATAAACAGAGACAAATTGTAATATATAAGAAGTACTCTAAGCACCTTGAGGGAATAAATGATGCAGGTTATAATTTATAAAACAGAATATTATATAAACAGTAGGGTATCAGTTGAATACTGAAATCTTCAGATATAAGCTTATGTGTAATTTAGTGACATGGGAAGTTACTGTACAGTTAGTGAACAGTTATGTTAGAGCGTATTAGAGATTGTAGGTTGTTACAGTATATATCTCTGCAGTGATATTTGCACTTTGCTTGTTTGATGAGGTGTGCCTTGGGAATTCTGATTGTTGCAAGCAAGCAACCATACTGACCTGTAAATTGCTGTAATAACATGCAAGACAAAAAGAAACTGAAATAAAGAATGTAACAGTAAAATTAGTGATAATCAGTTATTTTGGAGCTTATAATAATGTCAGCTTTACTGTAGCAGTGACATCTCCTTGAAGACCTACTGACATTAAAGGTATACATCCACTTGACTGTACTGTTTTCATTATTGAGGACCACGGAATCAGTCACTCATAACATGCATGAAGATTCCCAAGTAGTGCTATTGTACCCATGGGAGTTGTTAGTTATGGGGTACCCTGTAAAATGGTTGGGCCTTATCCTTTCCAGTGTCTAGACTCTGCATTTGTTTTATAGTACTTAATGAAGCTATAGACAGCAGACCAGCTGATATTTTAAAAACAAGTTCTGTAGAAACACTTTTGAAATGTGCAACTGATATTGCTACACCAAAAAATGTTCTTATAGTGCCTTTTAGAAAACAAAGGGCAGTGGAGTAAGTCAGACTTTTAAGCCCTCTTTTCCTTTCTTAAATGAAGAAAAAGAAAAAAAGGCCACTCTGTCTTCCCTTAGATCTTCTTGTATTACATCTAAATCATCTGTGGATATCCAACAGGTATAAGTGATGTTTATCGATCACTTTTATGTGTCTGTATAGAATACTAGGTGAAAAATTGACTTGTTTAGGACTGCTTTTAAAAGTACAATGGGCAGAAGTGATTGGTAATTTCTAGTGATACCCTTATTAATGAAAATTATAAGACTTAAACAGGTGCCAATAACCCATTATATTGTCAGCCAGTTGCAGCAGCTAATAGATAAACATCCCTCCCATAAAAAGGTATTTAAAACTATTCAGATTCAAATTCATATTATATTGCTGACATAAAGCTCTAGTCCCATAAAAGAGAACTCAGACATTTGGGAAATGTATAGGGTAAAACTCCTTTAAAGAGAGCCTTTACAGCTCTATGAGCTTCAGTCTATAAAAAAAGTAAATATGAAGGCAGAGCTTGCAGATGCATGAACATTAAAGAATGAATATTTCAAGTTACAGTTAATTATATTGCCTAAATGATATGTTTTATTGGTATGGAACAATGCAAAGGATCCATACTGGATGAAACAGTCCACGATACAAATATTTTCCACTTTGGAGTCATTATTTCCTTGTATTTTTTCTTTCTTTCCTGTTTCAATAAATTTAATAATTCAAAAGGAAAGAGACAGTATTTTCCAGGATCAGAAATTCTGAATTTTGGTACTGGAATGCAAATAGGGATACAATACCTGTTATTTTGCTGGGTTAATAAGGATCTTTATACAGATAATTACTAGTGATTAGGCTTACTAGAAAAAAGTGCCATTGTTGCCTTGGTCAAGATGGAGCCTCTAGTATTAGATTATGTCTAGTAAGCTAACATCTGGGAAGTAGATTCTAAATTATAGAAAAGGAGGAAAGATAGCCATTGAGATCAGAGACCATCTTTGAAAGAAAGCATAATAATGTATCCATCTTTCACATTGTTCGTTAGGGATGACAGAACAAAAAGGTATTGAAGTAGAATCTATGCTGTGGCAATAAGATCAATTTTGAGAAGACTCATATTTTGAAAAACATTTATTAAATAGTGTGAGAGTTCATTTCCAACTGCAAGAGTCATGTTTCTGCTGAGGGCATCCTCCAAATGATCCAGATGAGTTTGGACATGGATGGCTGAAACTGTCATGTTTAACTATGAAGCTCTTTCTCCAAGAGTTTCATCACCTAATTGTATGGTCAAAGTCTGCAATATTTCATATATGTGCAATGGTTTAATTCTTATTAAAGAACATATAACATTATTTTGCATGTTACATTTTAGAACCTCTATCATTTTCATTATAGAATTAAATTTTAAAGCAAGCAAGTCTTCTGAGGGTGATTCCTTACTTGGCAACCTTTCCTATAGTAGCAGCAACATCATAAGTGCATTTCACTACATGGGTTCATATCACACTAGTGTAGTTATACATTTCAACAGCATCATGATGCATTTCACTGCATGGGTTCATATCACACTAGTGTAGTTATACATTTCTGCAACATCATAAGTGCATTTCACTGCATGGATTCATATCATACTAGTGTAGTTATACATTTCAACAGCATCATATGTGCAATTCACTGCATGGATTCATATCACACTAGTGTAGTTATACATTTCAACAGCATCATAAGTACATTTCACTGCATGGGTTAATATCATAGTAATGTAATTATACATTTCTGCAACATCATAAGTGCATTTCACTGCATGGGTTCATGTCACACTAGTGTAGTTATACATTTCAACAGCATCATAAGTGCATTTCATTGCATGGGTTCATATCATACTAGTGTAGTTATACATTTCTTCAACATCATGATGCATTTCACTGCATGGGTTCATATCACACTAGTGTAGCTATACATTTCTTCAGCATCATGATTTATTTCACTGGATGGGTTCATATCATACTAGTGTAGTTATACATTTCTTCAGCATCATGATGCATTTCACTGGATAAGTTCATATCACACTAGTGTAGATATACATTTCAACAACATCATAAGTGCATTTCACTGCATGGGTTCATATCATAGTAATGTAATTATACATATCTGCAACATCATAAGTGCATTTCACTGCATGGGTTCATATCACACTAGTGTAGCTATACATTTCTTCAGCATCATGATGCATTTCACTGGATAGGTTCATATCACACTAGTGTAGTTATACATTTCTTCAGCATCATGATGCATTTCACTGGATAGGGTCATATCACACTAGTGTAGATATACATTTCAACAGCATCATAAGTGCATTTCACTGCATGGGTTCATATCATAGTAATGTAATTATACATATCTGCAACATCATAAGTGCATTTCACTGCATGGATTCATGTTACACTAGTGTAGCTATACATTTCTGCAACATCATAAGTGCATTTCACTACATGGGTTCATATCATACTAGTGTAGCTATACATTTCTGCAACATCATACGTGCATTTCACTGCATGGGTTCATATCACACTAGTGTAGCTATACATTTCTGCAACATCATAAGTGCATTTCACTACATGGGTTCATATCATACTAGCGTAGCTATATATTTCTGCAACATCATAAGTGCATTTCACTACATGGGTTCATATCATACTAGTGTAGCTATACATTTCTGCAATATCATAAGTGCATTTCACTACATGGGTTCATATCATACTAGTGTAGTTATACATTTCTGCAACATCATAAGTGCATTTCACTGCATGGGTTCATATCATACTAGTGTAGTTATACATTTCAACAGCATCATAAGTGCATTTCACTGCATGGATTCATATCACACTAGTGTAGTTATACATTTCAGCAGCATCATAAGTGCATTTCATTGCATGGGTTCATATCATACTAGTGTAGTTATACATTTCTTCAGCATCATGATGCATTTCACTGGATGGGTTCATATTATACTAGTGTAGCTATACATTTCTTCAGCATCATGATGCATTTCACTGGATAGGTTCATATCACACTAGTGTAGCTATACATTTCTGCAGCATCATAAGTGCATTTCACTGCATGGGTTTATCATACTAGTGTAGCTATACATTTCTGCAACATCAACGTTGCATTTCACTGCATAGGTTCATATCACACTAGTGTACTTATACATTTCTGCATCATCTTAAATGCATTTCAGTGTATGTGTTCATATCATACTAGTGTAGCTATACATTTCTGCAACATCATAGTTGTATTTCACTTGATGGGTTCATATCACACTAATGTAGTTATACATTTCAACAGCATCATAAGAGCATTTCACTGCATGGGTTCATATCACTCTAATGTAATTATACATTTCTACAGCATTGTAACTGGATTTCACTGCATGTGCTCATATCATACTAATGTAATTCTACATGTTTGCAGCATCGAAAGTGCATTTCACTGCATGTGCTCATATCATACTTGTGTAGTTATACATTTCAGCAGCATCATAAGTGCATTTGACTGCATGAGTTCATATCACACTAGCATAGTTACATTTCAACAGCATCGTAAGTGCATTTCATTGTCTTGATTCATATCATACTAATGTAATTATACATTTCAACAGCATTGTAAGTGCATTTTACTTCATGGGTTTATATCATACTAATGTAATTATAAAATTCTGCAACATCGCAAGTGTATTTCCCTGCATGGGTTCATATGATACTAGTATAGTTACACATTTCAACAGCATCGTTTGTGCATTTCACTGTATGGGTTCATATCATGCCAGTGTAGTTATACATTTCAAGAGCATAGTAAGTGCATTTCACTGCATGGCTTCATATCATACTAATGAAATTATACATTTCTGCAACATCATAAGTGCATTTCATGATATGGATTAATATCAGACTAGAGTAGTTATATATTTCAATGGCATTGTAAATGCATTTCAATGCATAGGTTCATGTCATACTAAAGTAATTATACATTTCTGCACCATCAAAAATGCATTCCATTGCATGGGTTCATATCATGCTAATGTATCTACACATCTCTGCATCATTGTAAGTGCATTTCATAACATGGGTTCATATCACCACTAGTGTAGTTATACATTTCTGCAGCATTATAAGCGCATTTCAATACATGTGTTCATATCATACTAGTATACCTATACATTTCTGCACCAACATAACTGCATTTCACTGCATGGGTTCATATCACACTGGTGTAGTTATACATTTCTGCAACATCATAAGTGCATTTCACTGCATGTGTTCATATCATAGTAATGTAATTATACATTTCTGCAGCATCGTAAGTGCATTTCACTGCATAGGTTCATATCATACTAGTGTAGATATACATTTCTGCAGCATCATAAATGAATTTTACTGCATGGATTCATATCCCACTAGTGAAGTTATACATTTCTGTGGAATCATACGTGCATTTCTCTGTATGGATTCATATCATACTAGTGTAGCTATACATTTCTTTAGCATCAGGATGCATTTCATTCAATGGGTTCATATCACACTAGTGAAGCTATACATTTCTGCAGAATCATAAGTGCATTTCACTAAATGGGCTCATATCATACTGGTGTAGTTATATTTCTGCAGCATCATAAGTGCATTTCATTGCATGGGTTCTTATCTTTCCAATATAATTATACATTTCTGCAGCATCATAAGTGCATTTACTGCATGGGTTCATATTATACTGGTGTAGTTACACATTTCTACAGCATTATAAGTGTGTTTTACTGCATGGGTTAATATCACACTAGTGTAGTTATACATTTCTGCTTTATCAGAAGTGGATTTTACTGCATGGGTACATATCATACTGGTTCAGTTACACATTTCTGCAGCATCATAAGTGCATTTCACTGCATGGGTTCATGACATACTACTGTAGATATACATTTCTCCATTCTATTTATAATGTTCATGGATGGAACACACAGAAGGCCGGATTCATGAAGGCTTGCATGGAGTCTAAGAGTAGAGTAAGACTCCAGCAAGCCAACATGTCCGCCGAGCGATCCAGGAACATCCGGGAGGGGCGTGCAACTGAGCTCTCCAAACTAGTCCTACACGGACAGGGCTGATATATGCAAATTACCTCATTTGCAGGTGAAAGCCATGCAAATGAGGTAAAATTGCGATCCAGGAAACCCAAACCTGTCTGAGTAGGAGTAGTATTATTTGCAGAAATGTACTCAGTTGATAACTGAGTATGGTTCTGCAAATAGCAAAACGGAGCCATGTCAGCTGGAAAAAAAGCATGCATACATAGGAGGAAATATGGCCATTGGCAATGGGAAGTGATGGAAATTAAAAATAAAATAACTTTTTTTTTTAATCCCGATTTCCGGGGTTTAACCATAGCGCAGCGGCGCACAAATGCGCTGCACCCTAAAAGGCAGAAAATTAATAATTAAGATCCACAAATGTGGATTTCATAGCTAAAATGAATTTACAATGCAAGGGAATGGCAGGCTGAAGACAACAGTAGAGGTTGCTAAGGGGGGAAGCTCAGTCTAAGAAATGTAACTAAGCATTAGTAGGCAATCCTATGCAAATGAGAGTTATGATAGTGAATTGCAAGTTTACATAGCAAATGAGCACAGTCAGTGGAGTGTAGGAGTAGGACAAGGGGAGTAACAGAGTAGAATATAGGCAACATCATGAGTGGGGTATGTATGAAAGGAGTGCAGCAATTTGAGCAGAGTGACATGTGTCAGCTTACATTTTCATAATAGAGAAAGAGGTGTGTCAGCAGGTAGGCCAGGCAAAGTCAAGAAATCGAAGGTGCATGCTGTCGATAACACCAAAGTTTCTTGCTGAGCATGCATGCATGCGTGTGCGTGCCAGTAAACCCGAGTAAGACAGTGTGCGTGCGTGTCAGCTTGTGTGCGAGCGTATAGGCTTGTGTAAGCATATGTAAGGCTGTGTAAACAGTTGTAAGTGTGTTTGCGCCGGTGTGCATGCGTTTTAACAAGAATAAGCAAGTTTTAGTCCGTGTAAGCATGTGTGCGCACGTGTGAGCTGGTGTGCGCGTGTTTGCACTTGTTTGTGCGGCGCTGCCCCCTGAGGAAACAGAAAGGGAAAAGGAAGCACAACAAATAGTAGGAAGTTAACCAGAGAGTACTAGCAGAGCTAGCAGGTGAAAACAATCAGAATCAGGCAATTACACAGGCAGTACACTAGCCCAGCCCAGCCCAGCACTTAAAACTCAGCAAAAACCATTCCAGTATGTTTTTCTCAGACACACTACAACACTGCAGTAAGCTAATAGAAGTGAAAACTGAAAAAGCTTTACTGAGACAAAGAAATGTTAGAGGCTGCCATTGCTGTCATAAGGCAACATATGCAACATGCTGAGGGTGGTGACAATGCAAATGCTGCTGAGCAACCCACAGTAAGGAGACGGAGAAGAGTGTACAGGCCTAGGGTAACCTACCAGGGGCTACATGAGCTGGAGATAGTGGAGCGCTATTGAGTGGACAGAGACCTCATGCAGCAAATTGTTGAGCTGTGCAGGCCACGCCACACACACAGAACCAACAGAGGGGAACCAATCCCAGTAGAAACCAAGGTATGTGTTGGCCTAAGAATATTAGCAACAGGTACGTTCCAGAGACCAACTGGTGATATGTTGGGGATTTCACAGGCATCAGCATCTAGGGTACTGCACCAGTTCCTGAATACCATGGCAGCACATGTCGGTGATCATGTATCTTTCCCCAATTCCTGTGAGGTATTGGCCAGCAATATGCGTCTCTTCCAGCAAATAGCGGAATACCCTGAGGTAGTGGGTGCAATAGACTGCATGCAAATTTGCATCAAAGCACCAGCCGGTGAGCGGGGTAGGGTCTACTATAACCGCACGTGTTACCCCTCCATCAACTGCCAGGTCATGTGTGATGCCCAGGGCATAATAATGAATGTGTGTGCTGGCTGTCCTGGAAGCTACCGTGACTCCCATATCTGGCATCTGACACAGCTGTACCAGACATTTGCCAATGGGGACATCCCTCATGGTCACCTAGTGGGGGATGCTGGATATGCACTCGAGCCGTGGCTGATGACACCCATCAGAAATGCACACACACACCTGAACAGGAACGCCATAATGAGGCACATGCACAAACACGAAATGTAATCAAGCGTGTGTTTGGGCTGCTCAAGTCACGGTTCCGGTGCCTGGACACATCTGGTGGAGCCTTGCAGTAATCACCAACTACATGTACCAAAATAGTCATGGTATGTGCTATGCTACACAATATGATCCTGCGAAAACAGCTGCAGCAGGAGCAGCATAGGGCTGGGCACAACAGCCCCCCATCATTGCCAAGGCCATCACAGGCAGAGCGTGACTCGGAGGAGGAACAACCTGAGCCTGCCCCAGTAGGCAGAAGGAGGCATGCCCAGTATGCTTTGGCCTTAGCAAAGAGGCAACGCATAGCATATACACTGGCTCAGTAGGAACCCTGGAAATGATACCTCTCTCTGAATCGCACATATAGTAAAAGCAATGCCTAACTTGACACTACCTGTTAACAAACATGTATAGGGAGTGTAAAATGTGCATCCGACATAGGCAGCCCTGCAGCACCACCTGAGGCATGATTGCTATGTGTTAAGCAATATAAAGCACTGCTAAACAGCTCTCACCACTATTTAGTATATGTAAACAAAATTGCACACACTAAGTAGCACAACTGCAGGCAATGTTCAGCAATATTGTGCACTGTCCAGCAATGTTGGGCAAAATTGAGCAATGTTGTGCAAGTCTGGTCAAATGTGGGTATAGTTCATCAAAAGCAGGTTAACAAGTTCATATTTGCTTCACTTTTCTTGAAGCAGTCTGTTCTGCCATGTATGAAAATATGAAGCAGTGACAGTCCTCGAACCCATGATACAGTGCACTATAGTCTGAGTACAGAACCACTAAACCATAACACTATGTCAATGGTCAGCTTGCATGAAAAAAATGTTGATAAGTCAATGCTAAGTATCTCATGGAAACCTTGCAGGCATAGCATAATCCCTGTTGAGTTAAGACACAAAGATGATGCCTGCAGTAATAACAGAACCCGATATTCAACACACATATAGTATAAATGTTAATATTGGTAATGTTCACACACATCAACAAACGTAGTGGACCTCAGGCAGCAACATACTGCAAGGTCACACTGGGCATGCTCACACACTTGAAACTATGAGACAAATGTCAGGCAACAAAACACTGAACGTCTGAACTGGGCATGCTCACGCACTTAGGGCAAGTTTGAGTACAGCAGTGGGCCACACATATCCCTCAGTTGCATGTGTCAACCCAGGAACTTCGCACTATTCACCAATCCACTATGTGCACACAGTGATATGACAAACAGACACAATATAACATAGTGAAATCCTGTCACAATCAAACATGTTATGCAGAAACCTAGGTTGTTCATAGGAAGTGGTAAAGCAAAGAAGAAACAAAACCTGCAATGAGTACCATCACTGAACAATGTGCATCCGGAACATTAGCATAGGTTCAGAGGTTGACACTAGGCTATCTGCCCTAGGGTATGTAGAAGCCTAGCCACAGTGTGTTTGTATTCTACAACCATGCTAGATCAGTAGACTGTGCCTGTTAATAGTAGGTCACACAAGATATCTCACATATGTTCATTTCATTCTGCCTCTGTCTAGCAAGGACCCATAACATATCCCAGGGCTAAACATACGATCACCCATCCACCTGTGAAGATGTCACCTGTAGGTGGTTAGCATGGGTCTGTGCATATGTGGGACTGTGATCACATTCCCGGGTGAGTGGAGCCTCTGTGATGGTAATATGCCCCTCCAGCATGTCCTATTAACATCATTGCTCACGAACCTGTCCCTGGAGTGTAGCTGTAAGGGACTTTGATATCCTCATGTAGACCCTGTCCATCAATGCTGTGATGGACATGGCTTCAAACAAAAGGCACAGACTGCATCCAAGTAGGCAGTAAGCAACTGAGGAGAGCTGGAGTCACCATAGCCAAACTGTGCATACCATCTGTGTGAGTCCCTAGATCCACTTGGTTATGTAAATCTGTGTACATTCCAGTTGCTGCAGGTGTTGGGTAAGGTTCATCTGAAATGCGGCATTGTATCCAAGCATGTGCCTGATGACTATAGGGTCACAATGACCCCACCTGATCTGGATGTAAAACCGTATGGGATAAGGTTGTCTAAATAGAAGGTGTGTCCAACAACATTGGCAATGTGAATGTCAAAGGCAAGAGTACTAAGTATTCATGTCCCCAAATCACAAATCACAATCACTGTACCATGTATCATCACCTATGTGGTAATGTGTGTGCACGATGTTACTACCAAAGGTGATGACTATGCATCCAAAGGAAGGTAGCTGTAGGCCATGGCTCTGGCACCAGTCATCCATCTCTGTGAGACCCTTTCTGAGGATGCTTGTGCCAGCTGTGGAGTCAATTATGGCACACAGTTTGCAGTCATCTGCAAACATGGTCATCCATATTCCTCCTGTGTTAGCCAGTATGTATCAGAAATATATACAGAACAAGAGAGGTCCCAGGACTGAGCCCTGTGGGATGCCACGTGTAACTGGTGTATAGTCAGACATGACAACTGCAATACTGACCATGTGTGTGCTATCCATGATCCAGTTAGTAATCCATCTTGTGACATATGTGTAGATATTGAACCCATTGATCTAATGTGTAAAGGCCAAGTGGGGTATTGTGTAGAAGTGGTGTGCAAGCTCCAGGTAGGCTGTGTGGACAACCCTGTGTATGTCTATGGACCTGTTAACTGTTTAAAGACATCAAACATCTGCAAGAGGCAAGATATGCCCACAACAACACCAAATTGTGTAGGATCCAGTGTCTGTAGGTTCACAATGTGTATGTATATGTGTTCCATGATGATACACTCCTTAGCACAGCAGACCAGGATAGTTAGGCATTTATTGTGATAATGTGCAGGGTCCCTTGTGGCACCAGCACTGTGGAGTGGGTACACTGTAACTGTACGCCATTCCATGGGTACACATCCTGTAGTAACTGTGATATTGAACAGTGACATAATGTGAGTGTGAAGTTTGTCATGAATCTCGTGTATGCCACAGTCTAGGACACCATCTGGTCCCACTGATGCTGTGTTGTCTGCTATGGAGAGGGCAGCACACACATGTTCATCTGTCATGTCAGGGAGGCTACACCCTGTTGTGATGAACATGTGCACTGCAGGGGGGATGGTGGGGAAACATTCCCACTGAAGCTGTTGTCCAGGATGTTCGCAATGTCAGTGGGTTCACTGTATCATTTGTAATTATGCAGTAACTCACAGCATATCTGTGAGTTCCCATCCAGGTCCCTGACATAACTAAATAAGGCCTTGTGATTGTCCATAGTGTCTGTTGCAAGTGTCCATTAGAAGTGGGCCTTAGATGAATCAACAAGTGATCATAGCTATACCATAGCACTGATCAAAGATGCCTTCCTGATTGTGATTGTGCTCTATAATGTATTAGCCTCCTGTCCCTGTATAGCTCAGTAATGGCCGTGGTCCAGTAGACAGGTCCCCTGCCTTTGGAGGAGTGAGTCTTGTAGTTATCTGGGATAGCATGATCCATGCATTCCAGTAGTTGTCCATAGAATGTGCTTGTAAAGTATGAAGTGGTCTGAGCCGTAATTAACACTGTCCTAGGGTCATTGAGGGATACCACCTCAGTTTGTACAAGTGTGACATTTGCACATCAGAAGTATGTCACTGAGATTACACAGGATGTGTGTGTGTATGGGATATGTATGTCTAGTGAGATGAATGTATGTTCCGACCTTAACAATTACAGGTATACCTCTGTTGTGGAACATAGAGTCCCCATGTGGGTGATGATCAGGTCCCACATGTTTAACCCCCTGTGGGTGTGGTGACCAGGTCTGCCATAGCATTTGAGTGTAACAATCTTAGCAACTGTTGTGTGAGGGTGTCACTGCTTGAGTAGTATACCCAGTCAATGTTTGTGTATTTGAAGTCACACAATATAATGGTGTTTGGTGAGACCTTCACATTCCCCAGTGTTCCCAGGAATAACAACTGTTGTGCCCAAGTTTGGGAGTGTGGTCTGTAACAGTCTACAAACTGAAATGCAGTTTTGTCCACTCTCAGTTGCACATGCATGTTCCCCAATGCTTTGTGTACTGCTACCAACCTGGAGGTGTGTGTATGAATGATGTATATGGATACCCACTGTATTGTTGTTGTCCGGTCCGAGTCTTGTGTCTGAAAACCATGGTATGACGTAAAACCTGTTAGTGCTGCTGTGCTTTTGTGAGCCTGAACCAGGTGTTTGTTACTGCACATATATCGACAAATTCCATACTGATGTGAGTCCTGAGTGCATGCATTCTGAGGGTTAGACATCAGTTGTTGAGCACCATCACTCTCCGTTTCCTGTACCCTTTAACGTCTATGGCTGTGGTTATGTCTTCTGACCCTCACTTCAAACAGCCACTATGTGTGTGTCAAGAGCCTAAGGCAGTCTGTGAAAGCTTAGGGGTGACAGGTGCATGGCATGTTGAGCATGTAATCCCAGGCTGACAGACACTGGATCCCCTGTGAATGACAACAATATGTTAGGCAACTGTTAAAAGTGATCATATCATCTGTATACTGTGACATAGTATTTGGTGAGGGTAAGATGCTACACAAGGTCAGGGTCATACTGTCCTGGGCTACATGATCAGAGAGCTCCTCTATGTCTCTTGTCATGTAGTCCAGGGAGGAATGTCTGAGGGTTTACACACCAGAATGGTCAATGATGGAGCCATATTTGTACTTGCAGTGGACTGACAACAGTGCATGTGTCATGTGGCATATCCTGGCACCCGACACACAGCATAAAGTGACCTTCACTTTGTTCAGCCTGGTGAGTGGGATGTCAGTGTGACGGACAATTACAGTCACCTAATACAAGTGTATGAGGTGTGTTGTGTAGGCCTAAGGGCAGTGACTGTGTGACACAATGACTTTGTGAACTATGTGATATGTGTGTATGGTTGTGTGTTAGCAGTTGTTTGTGTGTCTGCTTTGGTTGTCTCAGCTGCTTCGGCAGAGTATATTTAGATGCTCCAAGTATGTCATTGTGTGTCAATGTATATGGTTTGCTGTTGTCATAGGTGCATGTGTGACTGTATTTGTGTTGTGTGTGGTTACCTTCACCACCCGATAGACTGTGCCAGTCATGGCTTGGGAGAGCTCAGCCTCCTGTCTGTCTATACAGTTGCACCTCTCACATATATCTGAGTTTGTTGGGAGAAGGACAGTGTTACCTGTGTATATAAGGCAGTTGTAACAATGCATCAGAATTCCAATATGCACCAGCTGGACTGGAGAGTACACATGAAACCGACCTTTGGACATGCCAGGATATGATTATGATATACACTTTCGACTGATCACAAAGAATCAGTAGTGTGTCAAGTGTGTAAAAGAGTATAACAGGGTTTTAGTGTTCAGGTTTGTTGTTGCTGTGGAAAGATAATCTGCAAAGGAGTACAGACAGAAACATTACACCTCCTTCAGCTATGTCAGAAATATTGATGTACAGTCATATATGCCCTGAGTCAGGGTCACCTGTACCTGACTGATAATGTCAACATCCTGTCAGACAGGCCCATACATACATACCCACCTCCCAGTGACAAAAGGCCCTAACATCATACCAGGAGATATCACATGTAGAATGTGTAAACTGGTCCTCCCAATGCCAAATGAATCCCATCATGTGGATAACATTGTTTCCCCATATGTGTCATAAGTGAATGACAGGACAAACAGACACTGCACCCAAACAGTCTGTTGAGCCTCACACTCTCTACAGGATCTTACACCACTGAATGTGTTACAGCAACATGTGGCACACCCCACAAGTGTTGGTGCACAATACACCATGGGAACTATATTCCTATAAGCCTACGAAGTCCGAAATGCTAGTCCATGGAGTCCATCATGATTGCAGTCAGGAACAGAGATATTGTAAACCGACAAACACACAACCCAAGCGTCTGTGGTATGTCAATGAGCACATCATGTTCCCCAAACCTGCTAGATATCTTGCAAGGCAGCCACCCAGGACATACATCACTGACAGGAGCAACACAGGTCCCACATAGACTTTGAATAGCCCTTTACCAACATCACAGACACACGTCGTATCCACAAAACCTACAATCCGTGCATGAATATGTATTGTCATATGAAGGAATGGTAATTTGTCCACAGATAGATCACACCAGGTATGAATTGTGTATTCCTGTTCAAGATGTTCACACCTGCTGACCCACAAGGTTAATTCCTGGGATTGCATAACATTAAGTGCACACACATTACCATGTCCAGTATGATGATGTCAGCAACCTACAAATATAGCATGTGAATAGAAACCACACAGTAAAGCATATAGTGTGGCGTGTTAATGCATATCTCACTGGTGTCATAACACAGTTAAGTAGGTGTTTGTATCCTGCAATTGATGAGTGTGTGTGTGAGATTGCCTTTAAGAAGAGTGGCCTTTTTGGAGACTGTGGAAACACATTAGGAGTGGTGAATACCTCTTTGCCAAGTGTGATGATGTCAGCATCCTACAAATAGAGCTTTGCAAATAAATGCTCCCAGTAAAACAAATGGTGCGTCGTGTTAATGTGTATCTCACTAATGTCATAACATAGTTAGGTAGGGGTTTGAATCCTGCAAGTACTGAGTATGAACATGTGTGTGTGAGATTGTCTTTGAGAGGAGTGGCCATTTTGGAGACTGTGGAAACACATTAGGAGTGGCGAATACCTCTTTGCCAAGTGTGATGATGTCAGCATCCTACAAATAGAGCTTTGGAAATGAATGCTCCCAGTAATGCAAATAGCATGTCATGCTAATGCACATCTCACTAGTGTCATAACATAGTTAGGTAGGGGTTTGAATCCTGTGTGTGTATGAGATTACGTTTGAGAGGAGTGGCCTTTTTGGAGACTGTGGAAACACATTAGGAGTGGTGAATACCTCTTTGCCAAGTGTGATGATGTCAGCATCCTACAAATAGTGCTCTGGAAATGAATTCTCCCAGTAAAGCAAATAGCACGTTGTGTTAATGCATATTTCATTACTGTCATAACATAGTTAGGTAGGGGTTGGAATCCTGCAAATACGAAGTGTGTGTGTAAGAGATTGCTTTTGAGAGGAGTGGCCATTTTGGAGACTGCGGAAACACATTAGGAGTGGTGAATACCTCTTTGCCAAGTGTGATGATGTCAGCATCCTACAAATAGTGCTTTGGAAAAAAAGGCATCCCATAAAGCAAATAGTGTGTCGTGTTAATGCCTATCTCACTAGTGTTATAACATAGTTAGATAGGGGTTTGAATCCTGTGAATGTGTGTGTGTGTGTGCAAGGTTGCTTTTGAGAGGAGTGGCCTTTTTGGAGACTGTTGAAACACATTACGAGTGGTGAATACCTCTTTGCCAAGTGTGATGATGTCAGCATCCTACAAATAGAGCTCTGGAATCAAATGTTCCCAGTAAAGCAAATAGCGTGTTGTGTTAATGCATGTTTCACTAGTGTCATAACATAGGCAGGTGGGGTTTGAGTCCTGCAAGCACCAAGTGTGTGGGGGGGTGAGTGTATGTGTGTGATTTCCTTTGAGAGGAGTAGCCTTTTTTGGAGACTGGGAAAACACATTTTAAAAGAGGTACATCCCTCTTCGGAAAGTATGATGATGTCAGCATCCCACAAATATTCAAGGAGAACAGAAATCACCCAGTAATGCATATAATGTGCCGTGTTGATGTGTATCTCACTAGTATCATAACATAGTTAGGCAGGGGTTTGAGTCCTGCAAACGTTGAGTGTGTGGGTGTCTGTGCCACAGGTGGTCAATGCAGTGTGGGTTTTGCTTTTACTATGGTATGACATATGTTTCAAACAGTATGTGCACTGCATACATCGGGTATCTGCGTGTCAAATAGATTTGTGTACATGTGACCTCAATCAGTACATAGGTGTGAAGCCTGCATACTACATGAATACATTTGTAACCTTCAACAGATTGTGACGCTGCTTCTCAGATCATAGGTCACATATGTATGTATGCGTCAAGACCAGCCAATGTAGTGATCCGTGGCCAAGGACATTCCTGCTACACACACCCATGACACGTACTACTGAGTACTGTGAGTGAGGGTAATTGCTGGGGTATATGTCAGACATGTTCATACACAACAACGACTGGCAATAATGGACAGTCATTATAAGTGTGCACCAGCCCTGTGGATATGCATGCAGGCCCCTAATGTGTTACGTGAAACACAGAGGGACCCCAGAATACCTATGGATATGTGGATACCAAGGGACAGATGACATAACACGTGTCTGTCTGTACACATTGGTACAAAACATACATGTTCAGGGCTACCACATATGTGGTACTGTTGGGATGGTATGTATAGTAAATGTGGATGACTATGCCATAGACGGCGTACTGCTATACAGCATATATTGGACAACAGGCAACTGTCTGTATGATACCCTTGTGTAGGATATGCGTCCCATCCGGGGAATGCAGTGTAGGCCAATGCATGCATTTCCAGATGTGGATGGACATATTCCTAGTATGTTTGCATGTACCGAAGAGGGCTATATGCCACACAGGTGTGGTCCAAGGAATGTGTGGTGGTCAATACCACTGGTTACTGTTATAGTATAGTACTGGCAGGATCCAACTGTTACTGAGTTCCCTACAACTGTGAGTCATTTGTCAGGAGATCATCTAATGATTGGTTATAGCCATGCTGTTGAGGTGGTGTATACTGCCAGGCTGCAGATCATTGACAGATATCAACGATATCACCCACAGCATAGAGCCAACCCATGTCATACACACATGTGTACCCATGTTAGTACATATCCGTAGTAGAATGCATACTGGCCATCAAAAGATACCATGAGATGTTAACAATGTGTAGAACAGGGTATGTCTCACATCCCATGTGTCCACTATGCATGTACATGCAGACAGTGCGCACACACCATGTTCACAGATGTACACCCACTAATTTGTAATGCACACATCACACACGTACTATCCACTCACTAACACATGCTGGCAACACTGTGCACTTCAGCCAAGTGGCACATGGGTGGACAATACATACTCAGACCTAACACTGGTGTAAACAATGCTACAATGACTATCAGAGCTGTGATGCCTAATGCCTGCTCAGATATACCTACAAGGATATCAGAACACCTTCCTGTTGGCAACTCGCTACTATTGCTACACTGCTATAATGTCACTCTGTGCATCAGAACCATGTTAGCCTATTCCTGCATCAATGTGACAGATGACAGGAGGTGGCACAGGTGTCATTATATGCACAGGGTGTGTTGTAGGTTTGCCAGAGCCCATTGATCCATCCAATCGGCATGTCTGTGAGTGTGTGTGTGTGTGTGTGTGTGTGTGTGTGTGTGTGTGTGTGTGTGTGTGTGTGTGTGTGTGTGTGTGTGTGTGAGGGACAACAGTACTGCATGGGCCAATGTTGATGTAATGTGTGTGTATATGTGTGAGCCCTAGTTGTATGGTAAATGTGTGTGTGTCTGCATGCACACAACTCCACCATGTGGCTGCCATATACGGGTGGTTGTGGGACAGCCACAGACTGTACCTGCTAGGCCTTACAGATCACTGTCTCCGGCCATGGACACAGTATCTGTGCCTAGCAGGGATGCTACGGGCAGTATCGGGTACCAACCCTGACTGGGTGCTATCATCAGAGGCAGAGGTATGATGACTGGACCCATGTCCCTGCTGGGACTGGCCAGCACCATGTGCACGTGGTCTAGTAGGATGGTCAATGGACAAGCCAGCCCCAGCATTGCTGGGGCTGGTACTGTCACTACGGGAGCGGCTGTGATCCGTGGTCCATCCGCGATGACTGCCAGCTGAGGCTGTTGCTGGCATGCATCCGCATCGGCTTCTCATCCTTCCCACATGGTCCTGGCTCATGGCTAACACATTGTGGAGGACATCTAATGTCTCCCTCCAATGGCTATGAATGACCTCAGTGTAATTCTGGATGGCACCGGCAAGGTCACGGATGCTGTCATTGATAGCAGTGTAATGGGCCATCTGCGCCCTTAGTCCCTGTTGGGTGTACCGTTCCATACGTGCCTCTGCCTGCATTATAGCACGGAACATACTGGAGGTTGTAATACCTCCAGGGGCACGTCTGCCAGGGGCAATACTACCAGTGGTGCTCCCTCGAGAACCCCTGGACATCCGCCTATGTGGTACCATTCCGGTTATCCGGCTATCGCTGCTTTGAGGGGATGCATGTGCCATAGGTACCACACTCTCCTGGTCAATGCCAACTGTATGCTGTCCCTCAGCTACGGCCATTGGTGACGAGGGATGTATTGGCAATATGAGTGTGTGCATAGATGGGGTTGACCGTTGTGTACTGTCGATTGGTGGACCAACAATAGGCCCTCTCAGACCTTCCTATGCCACAATACATGTCTCATCATCTCCACTATTAGTGGCGGTGACATCAGGTTCCCTGCTGCATTCAGCCACGCCTAACTCAGCACCTGTGGAAGGAAGACAGGAAGTGCACTTTACAATCTGTACATGATGTTAGCACACATGCACCCATGCACACATGCACACATGCACACATGAACACATGCACACATGAACACACGAACACATGCACACATGAACACATGAACACATGCACACATGAACACATGAACACATGTACACATGCACACATGAACACATGCACACATGAACACATGAACACATGCATACATGCACACATGCACACATGAACACATGCACACATGCACACATGAACACATGAACACATGTACACATGCACACATGAACACATGAACACATGCACACATAAACACATGAACACGTGCACACATGCACACATGCACAGAAATACACTGCTCACCACAGCACATACACACACACACACACACACACACACACACACACACACACACACACACACACACACCAGCAATCCAACACATACACAATAGTGGGTGATGGGTGACAGTATCACAAGGCAAACAGTCACCACACATGTGTCAGCAGGCAGACCATGTGTTGCTCAAAACCATGCAGTATGACGGACAACAGTACTGCATGGGCCAATGTTGATGTAATGTGTGTGTGTGTATGTGTGAGCCCTAGTTGTATGGTAAATGTGTGTTTGTCTGCATGCACACAACTCCACCATGTGGCTGCCATATACAGGTGGTTGTGGGACAGCCACAGACTGTACCTGCTAGGCCTTACAGATCACTGTCTCCGGCCATGGACACAGTACCTGTGCCTAGCAGGGATGCTACGGGCAGTATCGGGTACCAACCCTGACTGGGTGCTATCGTCAGAGGCAGAGGTATGATGACTGGACCCATGTCCCTGCTGGGACTGGCCAGCACCATGTGCACGTGGTCTAGTAGGACGGTCAATGGACAAGCCAGCCCCAGCATTGCTGGGGCTGGTACTGCCACTACGGGAGTGGCTGTGATCCGTGGTCCATCCGCGATGACTGCCAGCTGATGCTGTTGCTGGTATGCTTCCGCATCGGCTTCTTATCCTTTCCGCATGGTCCTGGCTCATGGCTAACACATTGTGGAGGACATCTAATGTCACCCTCCAATGGCTATGAATGACCTCGGTGTAATTCCGGATGGCACCGGCAAGGTCACGGATGCTGTCATTGATAGCAGTGTAATGGGCCCTCTGCGCCCTTAGTCCCTGTTGGGTGTACCGTTCCATATGTGCCTCTGCCTGCATTACAGCACGGAACATACTGGAGGTTATAATACCTCTAGGGGCACGTCTGCCAGGGGCAATACTACCAGTGGTGTTCCCTCGAGAACCCCTGGACATCTGCCTATGTGGTACCATTCCGGTAATCCGGCTATGGCTGCTGTGAGGGGATGCATGTGCCATAGGTACCACACTCTCCTGGTCAATGCCAACTGTATGCTGTCCCTCAGCTATGGCCATTGGTGACGAGGGATGTATTGGCAGTATGAGTGTGTGCATAGATGGGGTTGACCGTTGTGTACTGTCGATTGGTGGACCAACAACAGACCCTCTCAGACCTTCCTGTGCCACAATACATGTCTCATCATCTCCACTATTAGTGGCGGTGACATCAGGTTCCCTGCTGCATTCAGCCATGCCTAACTCAGCACCTGTGGAAGGAAGACAGGAAGTGCACTTTACAATCTGTACATGATGTTAGCACACATGCACCCATGCACACATGAACACATGTACACATGCACACATGAACACATGCACACATGAACACATGCACACATGCACACATGCACACATGAACACATGCACACATGCACACATGAACACATGCACACATGAACACATGAACACATGTACACATGCACACATGAACACATGAACACATGCACATATAAACACATGAACACATGCACACATGCACACATGCACAGAAATACACTGCTCACCACAGCACATACACATGCACACACACACACACACACACACACACACACACACACACACACACACACACACACACACACACACACCAGCAATCCAACACATACACAATAGTGGGTGATGGGTGAAAGTATCACAAGGCAAACAGTCACCACACATGTGTCAGCAGGCAGACCATGTGTTGCTCAAAACCATGCAGTGCAAGTGTAGACAGCCCTATCTAATGACATTATACATAGCTTTGATGCATGTGTGTAGTTGTTCAGTGAATGGCTACACCCTGGAACACAATGTGTACATGGACACAACATTGCTGTGCAAGTATTATCTGCTCTGCAATGTCATGTGCACCATCACTCAATGGTATACATAACATGGCTGCATGTGTTATCTGTGTGACACATAGATTGCCATGTCTGATGACAGCGTCTGTGTCCATAGCACATAATAGTGGGCACAGGTGTAGCTGACAAGGTTTAGGGCCCTAGATCGTGTATCCCAGAGGGATTGTGATATGTTGCCATGGTGGTTGTCACCCAGCTATGGGTGTGACATACCTCTGTATGTCCGGTAGAGGTCACCTCTGTGTGGCCAGTATGCAATACAGTGTAATTGTGGTTTTGTGAGTCAGTCTGCATAGGGCATCTGTTTGCGGACATTATTACCCTTTGGGAGGTCTGTCTGTGGCCTGTTCACCTGGTGTAGTTGTCATGTGAAGTACATACCACACAGGGCATTGTGATGAGTAGAGGGGAACTCTACCCTATACTTCCATAGATGACACACCTGTTGTCATAACACATACCACACAGACAGATTACAGGTGTAGTGTGACACTGTCGTCATCAAAGTGGAGGCTATTGTCCACCTGTGTCCCATGTTCCCTTATCACACCTTCACTATTAGGTAGATCTCTACCTATGTGGTAGTTAACGGGTACATTGTTTTGGGAAGGTGGAAAGGCACTGCAGTATCAACACTTGTCTACAGTCCATGCCTTGTTCACCACACACCTGTTGCAGTACATATGACCCCATGTCTCTCTGTCTCTCTCTCTCTCTATATGTATGTGTATATATATATATATATATATATATATATATATATATATATATATATATATATATATATGCATATCTATACACATACATGTACACATCCATTGCTGTACACATGGATGTACCTATAGGCACATGTACAGTCCACCTTTCATGGTGGGGATATCACTTATGTGACAGTTGTGGGATGTACAGGTATGTGATTTAATTGCACAGTGTTGTGCAGAATGCATGTGGGTGTCCTCAGCCCTTGTAGCATTAGCAGGCCTCACTACACAGCAGATCTGACAAATCTGTCCAACAGTATTTAACAACCACATGACTTATATCAACACTACCATAGCTGGCCTTAGTCATAGGCCTACTGGGCAGCAACCTAGGGTGCCGCTCTAACAGGGGTGCTTTTCCACTATTTATGTGGACACAAGGATGGGGGCACCAGAAAGTGTTGTAGGGTGCAGCGTGGAGCCCTTTTGCCTAGGGCACCAGTTGACCTAAGGCCACTCCTGCACACTGTATGCTGTCTTCTAGGGCACACACTACGACCTACATGGATATATGCACATATCAACCTTCACTGACAGATAGCTGTCCACCCTTCACTAACAGTTGCAGTATGTCCCTTGCCCTATGCACATGTGCAGATACAGATAGATACATACTGCTGCCACACATGGATGATTTGCAGTGTGTAGAGTACTCTTCAGGAACATCTACAACATGCCAACACATACATGTGAGTTACATACCTTACCTTTGTATTTCCCTGCTCCGTGTGTTACGGTTTTATATATATATATATATATATATATTTTTTATTGGTGGTTTGTTTTGGGTTTTCGCCCTCTATTTAACCTTCGGTCTCTGTTTCTCACTCTGTTCTGTCTCTGTCTCAGTCTGTGTCTGTGTCCGTGTCTCTCTCTCTCTCACTCTCTATCTCACAGCACCTGTAATGATATCATTGCAAGTGTGGACTGCAGGTACAGCCTGCTTTTCTAGGTATCTGCACTTGTGCATGTGACAGCCTCTACACCAGTTGCTGCCCACCATTCAGTAATTGCATGCAGCCTGCTGTTTGGTGATTGCATTACTCACTGTGATTGCAGCCCACTGCTATAAAATGCTAGGTTAGGTAGGCGTAACCCTTTCAGATTTCCAAGGTGGGGCCCATGCTTGTTTGCTCTAGACACCGATGTGTCAGTCTGAAGGTTGGTATATGTCTCTTATCTGATGCTAGGGTTGTAGCCAGTTATATGCATGTTGTACTCATACCTGCATGTTGCTGCTTCCAGTACACACATCAAACTGTAGACATGTACGCACCCCTCCAAATGCTAACATAGGATACATGGGAGTATGTACTTTTTTCTCACTTATACAATTAACTGCCATACAAATGTGGTTATTGCACTGTATTCCTGTGGCCAGTATTTATCCTGGTCTGATACTGTGTGGTGTTTGTAAGGTGCTACTGTAACATTATTCCCTGCTAGGATGCCTGGTTCTCCTTTCACAGTCATGTCATGCAATTCCACAACCACTGCTGGTAAAGACCCACAGAAAAGGGTTTGTGTTATAACATTCCTGATTTCCATTTACATTCCCTCATTGTAATGCATGATATGTTTATTTCAGAACCAAGTTATTTGTATATGTGCTGTGGCTTAGTGGTAATTCATGCAGTCTATTGTGTCAATGGTCTGGGGTTCAAGACTGGCAGAGGTTTGTTTTCTTTTTCTGCTCAGCAGAACAAGGGCCCTGCCATAGAGTGACTAAGGCACTTTTAAGCAGTTGGAAGTGGGTTTGCGTGGGTTTGCTCGATGCTTAGCGACACTAAGCTAAGCGTACACATGCGCATACTCGCTTAATCCCACTCACTACTGTTTAAAAGTGCTTACTCCCGCTAACCCCCGCGCTAATTTCTTTGAAAGAAAAGAAAATGGGGAGATAGGAAAGTGGTGAAAAAGGGGGCACAGAGAGGGAAAGACAGTAGGAAAACATGCTCAGGATGTGCAGGATGGGTGTAGGGAAGGCCCATAGCTGCCCATTTCTTTACCGGCAACAGCTGTGCATATGTTGAAAATTTGGAGTAAAATTTGAAACCTTCCACCTCTGAGACAGGGGTGAGGACAACATAGTTTGTTGTACTGCCAATTAGAATTATCAGTGTACATGTCCAATGGACATGTGTGCAAAATGGGAAGCTATGTATGGGACATAATTTCTTTTCAGGTACAGATTGCCCTTTTTGTTTTTTTTGCTTTTTTTCATGGGAGAGTGGAAAGTGAGGTAGACGAAGTAGGTATATTTGAGGAGGTAGGTTGGGTAGGTAAACAGACAAGACAAACAAGACGCATACAAGGGCGGAGTATGACACATGGGGTGGGTGAACACAATTGACAGGGACGGATGTTTGGAAATCGCAAGCCCATGAGCCCACAGATGGTAACAGTGGGACTGAGATCCCCACCCATGGGCAGTCACCACTGGACTTTCACAGACCCGAGGGTCACTGTGCTGGGGGCTGCGTAGGAGGGTCAGGCTCACCCATGAGTCTCGCCACACTCGCCTCGAGCTGGCATAGGGGATCAGCGACTAAATACTGGATCTCCCTACGCACCACAACCCAGACCCTTTGGAGGGTGACAGGAGGCCCTTCTCAACCCACGCTTGCAGGGGGGGTGAGCCCCATCCCCTGCAGGGCTTCCACCCGAAGGTGGCACAGGACCTACGGAGGAGGGTTGTCTGGGCTGGGCACCAGACCTGCTGGTGCCAGGTGCAACTGCCAGCTGAAGAGGGACAGGTGGGTCCGCTGGGACTGGCTTTCCCATATGTTCTGTGATTAGGTGTGTTTAATTACAACATAGACAACAGTATTCCAAGTTAGTTGTAACAGCATGCAGTAATATTCCCATTAACCCAACACACCAGGGTTACAACAGTTGAACAGCAAGCATAACACATGCATGTATTGAACGACAGTGGACATTCCAACAGCATGCAGGGATAATTGGTGGCAACAGGCCACCAAGATTGTGGTGTTTTAACAGGGGACATGCATCAAAGTAAGTGCAGATTTTATATAACAATAGGACATATGTCCCAACAAATGTTATGAGATTAGACATACCATTGAGGTGTGGAATTGCATTGTTTATGCACATAGAGTAGAATGTAAAAAGAAACCTCCATTAACATCTTATTAGTACTTTAACTGTACACTACATTCCTATTGACTGCAGGTGTATATCCCCTACATGTATTCTTACACTAGGCAGCATGCATTTGATTGCGTTATGGGTTTTGCTACTTCATGATATACCTGGCCTATATCTGACATGGTAACTGTTCAGGATGCAGATGTTACTGCTACATACTTGTATTAAATTGACTTGTTTATGTATCTGCAGATCTGGATGTGTTCACATGGCTTTTTCACTCGTTTTCTACACAACCCTACTTTTCAGGTAGCACACTAACATTTCTGGGGTACACCTTGACAGTCTACTCGTGTGCCAGATTTACCTATGTATGTCAGCCATTTCACAACTGTTTAGGACTGTTGCATACTTCACAGCTACTGGCACTTCCTCCATCCACTTTATATGGGACTGCACTACTGGGGGCTGTCAGCACTTACTACAACAGAGTAACATTTCTTCACGGCAAGGGTACAACAACATTTCTAAGTAACTAGCACATGCACACTGCAAGTATTATACCTTTCTTATTTACATTAAAACTCTTTTCTACAGGCTCTCTCCTGTATTTGACATTACACTGCATACAGTAGACCTATTCAGGACATGTTATACCTTTATTGATAGGTTACAAGACTGTTTTGCAGGCTCACTCACTTTTTATCTATGACAGTGCATGCAGAGATAGTATTCCAGACATGTTTTTGCTTTATTCATGGGTTACTACACTCTATTCCTGGCTATCTGACTTATGATATGTAACAGTACATGCAGAGGATTTATTCAGGGAATTAATGTTTTATACTTCACGGTTACTGCCACTTCCTTCATCCACTTCCTATGGGACTGCACAAGTATGGGTTGACAGCACCTAATACAACAGTACTATTTTTTATTGCAAGGGTACAACAACATTTCAAAGTAAGTGACACAGACACACTCCAAGTTTTATACCTTTATTAATTACATTGAACACTCGTTTCTACAGGCTCTCTCCTTTACTTGTTATTACAGTGCATATGGAAGACATATTCAGGACATATTATACCTTTCTTGATAGGTTACAACACTCTTTTTCAGGCCTGCTCACTTATATGATATGACAGTACATGCAGGGATAGTATTCCAGAATTATTTTACCTTAATTGGTGGGTTAGTACACTCTATTTCTGGCTCACTGGTGTTTGTTATATAACAGTACATGCAGAGGATTTAATCAGGACATGTTATTGCTATATTATTGGGCTTAAACACTTTTCTCATGCCCACTCACATATATCATATAACAATACATGCAGAATATTTATTAACCTGCCTGGTGGCACAGCCTTAGCAGCCTATCTGCATAGGCTTGCTGATTCATAGCATGAGCACCTGCAGCTGTGGAGTAAATAAAGGGATATTGTGACATACATATCCATTATTTAGACTATATTAGCTTATCTTACATACTGCATTCCATGGCTACCTACTTAGTAGTGGGGCATCCCACATTTGATGGGCCTCCTGGATCCACTGGTTCAGAAGGTCCTGCTTCCACCTCTTCAGGTCTGCATGGTAGTGACGGACCTGCTCACCAGTCCGAGGGACGGCTGTGACACTGGTGAGTTCATGAGCCAACCGGTTCCAAGCCTCTGCCTTATACTCCATTCCTTGGAACTGGCCCTGCAGGAGCGAGTCTCATGCCGATGGACTAGGAGCCAAACCATATATCTTGACTCCTCGATGCCCCAGTGTTACGCTCGAAAGCATGTTCCCTCTCCAGCACCAGACATTCTAACTGCAGATGGGAGCTACAATCAGTTATGGCGAGTATTCCCGCCTATGCGGCTTAAATATGTCGCATTTCCCACACTTTTCTGTGATTGGCCATTTTTGAATATTCTCTGCTGACTGCAGACCTGCTTAGTAATGGTTAATCAAACATTTATTACTATATATATGTTAACAGTGGATGTTTGTCCTAAGCTGTTGTGGCTTAGTGGTTCAGTACTTTGATTATGGTGCACAGTATCCTGAGTTCAAACCTTATCATTGCATTTTATTTTACTACTGTCCAGACAAGTTAGGGGGTGTGGCTGTGTTCAAGCAACTTTGCTCTACGTTGCTCTGTGTTGCCCGACGGTGCGCTGGTTGGCACGGCGCGCACCTCCGCGCAAACCGATCGCATGGGGTAAAGCGCTATTTACCTTTGGGCAACTATTTTGCGCTGGGTAAAGCACGATTTTAGCTATGGGCAACTACATTGTACTGGGTAAAGCATGATTTAGCTATGGGCAACTACATTGCGCTGGGTAAAGCACGAGTTAGCTAGGGGCAACTATATTGCACTGGGTGAAGTGCTGCTTAACTGCGGGCAATTTTATATTGGGATCCTTTAAAATATTTATTTTATTCACTGATACATTGGCCATTTCACTGCTTTTTAGTTATGTTTAAACATATATGTTGGGTATTATTCCATATACTGATTTAAAAAATAAATACGAAAGGGAGTGGTGTGACTCGAACCGTGAATTCCTCTTCTTTGTGCGAACAGTCTACCATTACGCTATTGCTATTTCATGTGATTTGCATAAACATTCTTTCTTATGCTCTTCCATGTCAGAATTGCTAACTGTAGCTAAGCAATGGGCACACCCGTGCACACACGATCAAATACGGGCAGCTATTTTGGGAATTTAAAAAATGTTTTAATGTTATGCGTTTTAGAAGTGTGATGGGGGTTTACAATATCAGACAGTGAGGTGTTGGGTGCAGGGACATTTGAGTGGACTCGCTCTTGTTTATTTGCTTTTATTTTCAGCACTTGCAGGGGTGTGGACATTTAGACTGCTCTGCAGTCGGACATGCCCCCTGCTTTCTTACATGGTCCGTGTAAGACTTACGGTTGGGTCAGCGTGCCCTCATGCATATTCTTGGCACGCTGACGTTATACCATTCAACTGCAGCCTCTGAGTAAGACTTATTAAGTCTTACACGGAGAATTTGTGAATCCGGGGGAGAGTTTTCAACAATCTTGCTGAAATTGGTCTTTTTTCTAAGAAATCATGTGTGCTAAATAATTTTAAATCATAAAATAGACTATGTTACATGCATAAGCTCTTACCATATTTATTTAAAACTTTTATTCCTTATGAAAGGGAAAGCATATCTGCGGTTCAGCTTTCTCCCTTTAACTTGATGAAGTAAGGAAATAGTAGGAAGGTTTGGTTTATGTTTCATCTCAAATATTGATTACCTAAAACGTGCTTTATACTTTTTATCATCCCCCTTAAGGATGAAAGTCTGTGTTTCTGTAGCTATTAGGTTTTAAAATATCTCCAAAATATAAAAGAGGCAAGGACCATATAGTATCATAGGACCATAAGAAACATAAGGCTGTTGAGTCTTACAAAAATTATACCTTGCTAGTGCCTACCCACAGATGAAACCACCTCTCTCAAGGAGGGTTAGGAATGACAAGCCAGAGATGGATTTGTGAAATTCCATGCAATTATCTAATTCCTATTTGAAGGAATATTGTGTATCCCACAACTTAATTTGCAGTGAAACTTTTTTCAGGAGCATGAGACGGCACTAGGGAATGAACCTTTCTCTCCAAAATTGCTTCATTTATCTAATGGTGAAAATTTGGATCCATTTTCTTTTCTGGTATTTGAAACATCAAGGAAAAACAAATTGAGTAAAAATGGCTCTGTAGGTCAAGAAACAACCAAGTCCATGTAGCAAATTAATGATGGAGATGACTGTGGAAATGACAAGCCAGCAAAATGTTAATGTTAAAAACAAAAAAATAATGAATAAACTCCTTTTAAAATACTAGATAAGTGTGTCTGCCTTTTTATAGGAACACCATCAGAAAGACTTAAAAATGTCATCATCAGATTAAATAATTTCCTTATTTTAAGAGGCCAGTCAAATGCACATATTCCACCAAGCCCCCTAATGCAATCAGCTGTAGAGGCATGCCTGAAAAACAGAACACCTTTTACCTTCATTCATAAAAAATTAGAAGGCGTGTAACAACTGATATATATATATTCTGTTATGATAATTTTTTTTAATATTTGAAATATTTCTATATTATTTTTATATATATGGCAGTGTTTTTAAATTTATGTTTTTATGTTCCCTGCCTTAGTAGTTACAAGCCTGATGATATTCCTATGAAGGGATAAAAGTGCTTATTTGAGTATTTTAAAAAGGTGTTTATTCATTATTTTTGTTTTAACATTTGAGTTTTGCTAGCTTGACATTTCTGCAGTTATCGTTTATTGTTATCTTGCTACGCGGATTGGTTTCTTCTTGAGGTACAGACCCTTTTCTTATTTTCTGGTATCTGTCAGACTGTACAATTTGTGGAAATACTAAAAATTCAGGACCATTGCGTCCCTTATGACTCAGAAGGCAAAGAAAAGATCTCCACTTAGGAGTGTGTAAGATGTTAAATTAAGGGAGTGTATTTATAATCATTTCTTGTAGATTATATTTTTTAATTCAGTGATCTTCTTCATTAGAAATGTCTAGGATCTTTCTAGTTGTTGGAGTTGTCTAGTACATCTCAGATTGGGCACTGTATATAATAAACTGGTCTAATTGATACTGAATATAATGGCACAATGACTTTGTGATTGGCTGCTCTAAGTTGAAGGACTTCCTGGTTACAATCATGTGATACTCAAACAAGAGGGAATTTGTAAGCCCATGTGTCAAATGCTCTAACAATATTCTCATTCTGGAGTGGGGTACTGTCAGTGACATACACTTTGTGGAAGGACAGTTTACCAAATGCAACAATGTTACACTTTTTAGCATTTAATTTAAGGCCACTGTTAGTGCTTCAGGGGTTTAAAAGTGTTCTCACTGCAGTCCATTGGTGGCAGATGCTAACTTGACAATGACTCCAAGTTTACAGTCATCTGCAGACTTGGTTAGCCAAAACTCACAATCTGTGTCTGAAGGTTTGAAAAGTATATGTCAAGCAAATGATCCCCCATCACAGAGCCCTGTGGAACACTATTGGTTGTCCTTACCTGCTACCCATACTGTATGGATTTTGTCCTTTATCCAATTTGGTATCTATTTGATCTATTGGAACTTATTTGTAATGCATTGGGCTTATTAACAATGTAGGTATGGCGAATAGTGTCTTAGCCCTGGGTTGTAGCTTGTTTCACTCTTTCAGTGACTTAAACCAGAATTATCAGACAGGATCTAAACTTCGCAAAGCCAAAGTGCTGCAGGTCTAGCTTGCAGAAATTTTTAATGTCATACTTAATCAGGTCATTTACAATGTACTGCACTGCTTTCCATACAAGATTAATCAGGCTGATGAGACTGTAGTTCCTGGAGTTAATGGTGGGCTCACTCTTGTGGAGTGAAATCAACACCACTATTTGCCAAACTTCAGGGATGAAGACAGAGTCAAAACTGAACATTAAATAGTTTAAGCACTGGCTCCACCAGGGCTTGCATGGTACTATTTACTAAATAGCAAGATAGATTATCAGGTAACAAGGAGGATGTATTTATACTCTACCAGAGCATCTCTAGTACATAATCTTTGGTGATGAAGTGGGGTCTGAGAGCTGCAGAGATAAATGGGCCTTGAATAGTCACTTTGTGGTCAGTTTGGCACTGAATTTGTTAACTAGCATGTTGGAAAGTCTATCAGGTCAGAGTAGTTGGCTCCACCTTGAATAAATTCTGAGCAATCTTGGATGCCATGTCTTAGTTTCCTAATGTAACTAAAGAAAAATGTGTAGTTGGCCTTATCTCCAGATGCTAATCTAAGTTCATGAGCTGCATTAATCATCCTAATATTTTTTTTTTATTATTTTTTATTTTTTTGTCAGTATTTTAATATTCTTTAACTTGAGTGTTGTCAGATTGGCTTTATACTTTAAGGAAGTTTCTGTTCTTTTGTTTTAGTATTTATTTATATTTTTGGACCACAAGAGTGGTTTCCCATTATGTTTAAATCTGGTAGGCACTGTCAATTCTATACATTTATCTATTTGAGCATATAACTCGTTCATGTAGCTGAGGCAATGTCTGTGGTTACGCTGGAATGAGTACATTTTGAAACATCACCAAAGAATGTGGTGTGATCTGAATGCTTGAAATCTTTGAATTCAAAGACATTAGTATCTTCAGCTTTAGAGTTTCTAATGGCAAAGGTCACTAGTTTAAAATCTGACTACACCAAGGAAAGAAATACCAGAGGAATATTATATGAAGGATATATATATATATATATATATATATATATTCATAATGAATTGGTTAAGAATATTACACTCTCTCTTAGGTTTGTTAATAATCTGTTTCGGAGAGCTTTCATTTATGAAATTTAAAAAGGTTTTTTTTTGTATCCTGCATTTGAAGTTTATGAATTCCAGTTTACTAATGGGCAGTTAACGTCTCTCAAAATAATGGTGGTTTTTGAATAGGGAGTTCTTCAACTGTATCCTTATATCACTATCAAGACATAAAAGGTATCCTGTAACAGGAAAACTAAAAAGCTGTTCAAAACCAAGACCAAAACACACGGACACCAAAGGTTAGCACTTTCATTCACTTTAATATGCTGTGAACTTCTTCAGAAAAACACTCTAACCACCCTAAAACAGCATTTAAATACTTAATTAGCAGTCACATGACTGAATAATCATAGTTTAAAAAGAAAGCTCATTTTTATAAATGTAAAAAAATGTAAAAAAATACATACAAAAATCCATATAGTGGAAATAGTAGAAGTAGAAAACATAATTAAAAAGTTTTTTGTACATTCTAATAAATGTCATAAAATGAAGTTTTAAAAAACTTTATAGCTTAGTTTGCAAAAAACACTTTATGTTAATGGTGTCATTTAGACCTGGTGCAACATCTTTTAGCAATTAAGAAATAAGAAAAAAAAAAGAACAAACCAATGCTTTGGCAAAAACATGCTGGTATTTGTATTGACTTCAAAAAATTGTTTTTTCAGTGATAGATACTGTCAGTTAAAAAACTTTTTCGGGTGATTATAAAACCTGGTTAGAATGCAAAGAATCCTTATGGCAAATTTACTTGGGTGCAGATGTTGCACCAGGTCTAAATGACACCATTAACATAAAGTGTTTTTGTATGTATTTTTTTATGTTTTTTTACATTTATAAAATGAGCTTTCTTTTTAAACTATGATTATTCAGTCATGTGACTTTGGTGTCCGTGTCTTTTGGTCTTGGTTTGGAGCAGTTTTTTAGTTTTCCAGTGATTTTGTGTCTTTTCAAGTATCCTTACTTCCATTCACCTCAATATTTTTACCCGTCACCATTCCCTGTCCTATATCCTTCGGACTGGAATCAGTACTGCCTGATATCCCTATGTCAGATTTTTCATTCTTTTCTGTATTACTACTAGTTACAACCTGTAATGTGTTTCCTTTAGGACTGGGGGTCTCATTTACATATATCTCCCCCTTCCCCTTCTCCCCCCCCACTTCTGAAAATTTTCATTCCAACTTTTTCCCGGCCATTTTTCTCTCATAGGCTCCCCAAGAGGTGGGAAATCCATTTCATATCCATTTTCTACCCACTCATAACCTTCATCTTTCTCCTTAAGTTTTTCTACATTCTTCCTGTTGTCAATACTGTTATAATAGTATTTATACAGACAGAGTGTACAGAGTGCGGAAGTGGAACGGGAAGAGGAAGTTTGCGGTTAGGGCTTGTATAGAGGGGTCTTAACATTACAGTACACTTGCGACATGGAGGTGGAGACCGAGGCGAAAACCGCAGGAAACAGTGACAGTGGCCAGTCGAGAAAGCTCATTGGGCAATTAACCGAGCTTATTGATTTGCTAACGCCCTTGTGTAAGACTTTGGTGAACAAGGAAGTTAAAACAATGTGGAACACCGAGGATGTGCAGGAAAATAACGCGTATCTGGGTCAAAGAAGTAAGCAGAAGAGAGATAGGAAGAGCGCTGAAAGAGCGAATGGAGAGAATGAGGACCCGAATGGTAGCAGGTTTAATGCTGCTGACACTCCAGTGATTTTTTGTGCTGACCCAGAGGAAGTGAGATTTGACTTGTTCAACAAAAGTCAAGCACAGCAAAGCCGTGCTTTTACAGGTACTGTTAATCCAAGCAAACCTATTGAAATAAATGACTGGCTAAAGAAGCAATATTTTTTTAATATTAATGAAAACACCCCCTTGTGTGGTGTAAACACAGACTCTTATAGCAAAAAGATGGACAATATGTATAAATTAATGCACAAGTATAAAACTACTGTGATAGAAAATGCATATTTAACTGAATGTTTGAAAAGGGATATAGTACCGAAAGGTCTGAGGACTTGGAAATATCCCAATAATGTACAAATTGGTTCCTTGTTTCACAAAGAACTAATAGTGATGTTTAACAAATGTGATTTGGAGATTGTTAAACTTATTATTAAAGAAAATGAAAGAAATTTAGAAAGCCTTAAAACTCAAATTGATGCTCTCGATGTTTTGATTAGAGATGACTTAATTTTTAAAATAGGAACTGAAAGAAAGAAATATTATGAAATACAGGAAGATGTTGATGAAAAATGTAATGCATTAATAAATAGAAAGATGGATAAACTAAAGAGGGATATACACGAGTATGAAAATCAGATTAGTTATCCTAAACCCTCTTTTTATAGGAATAAATACTATTATAACAGTATTGACAACAGGAAGAATGTAGAAAAACTTAAGGAGAAAGATGAAGGTTATGAGTGGGTTGAAAATGGATATGAAATGGATTTCCCACCTCTTGGGGAGCCTATGAGAGAAAAATGGCCGGGAAAAAGTTGGAATGAAAATTTTCAGAAGTGGGGGGGGGGAGGGGAAGGGGGAGATATATGTAAATGAGACCCCCAGTCCTAAAGGAAACTCATTACAGGTTGTAACTAGTAGTAATACAGAAAAGAATGAAAAATCTGACATAGGGATATCAGGCAGTACTGATTCCAGTCCGAAGGATATAGGACAGGGAATGGTGACGGGTAAAAATATTGAGGTGAATGGAAGTAAGTATACTTCTGATGGGTTTACTATTTACAATTTTCAAGTATCCTGTAACAGGCTGTAAAGTGAGATTATTTCATTCAGTGTGATTGAAATCTCGGTGAATTCTGTTTGTAGGTCCCTGGAAATTTGTCTTGAGGTGATTTGGTCCTTAACAGATATGGAGATGCCAGTACAGTTGCCTTTGGGGCTGAAAGTATGGTAGGCACAAAACCCAGGTATGGAGGGAATGCCTCCTTAACATTTCAGTGATGTTTCAGTGATTGCACAGACAATGATGTGCTTCAAATGCAGGAGAGCCTCAAAGTCAGGCATTTTGTTGTTGAGACCTCTGGTATTCAGCAGATCTACCTTAATGTGTTCCTGTTTTGGATTTGATATGTTAGTTATGTGGGTATGCCCATCACCTAAAAGGCACTGCAGAGGCAGGTAAGGCTTTAGACAATATGAACAAGGCTTGGAATTAAAGGTGCAGACCATCTTTGCAAATCAAGTATGCCAGTCAAGACTCTTGTCTCATGCTGACAGACTTGGGATCTCCCTGAAATGACACCAAGCATTTAGACAATTAAAGCCAATTATATTTTCTTTCTGTATAGGCATCATTTCTGGAGATGAAACATTTCCATTCAGAACCAGAATCTTGTCTGCATTTGTGACATATGTGTAGTGTTCTTATATCTCTCTGCATATCCCAAAAGGTTTGGAATGCGAAGTCATTCATACCCACATGGACAAACACTACATTATTCTAATACTTGCCACATGAAAAGGTCTTAATGGCTTATCAGATATCAGAGCTCCTGGCATCTGAAAGGCAACTCACCATCATGTTTTTTTGTCCAGCTTAGAGAGTGGTTAATCAGTGTGTCTGAGTATAGAATCACCTATCAAGAAAATGTTTTTATTTGTACAGTGGGAAAGTGTACTTGTTCTGAAATTATTTAAATCCCGGTGACTCTCTGATGGAAGTGTGCCAGCTGGTGATGTGTTATGTTTACACTGAAGCCTAGTCATCATGGAAGTAAAAGTTTCTGCCATGGATTTTTTACAAATTCATTGTAAGACATTTTAGTGAGGGTTGGTATAGAGTGTTCTAGAAGTGTGTTCTGTTTGTTGTCAGTATCTTGTTGTGAGTGTGACATCCATGTTTGTTAAATTCTTGCATTACTTACAAGCAGAATGCCTCACAATAAGTAATCATTATCTGTGAGCATCAGGCAGTTGTTACTCTGCTTGAGGATACCAACTGCTATGAAACTGGCAACAGAAGTTGGACAAGTAGGCTGACCTACCATATTAGTCCAGATATTTGGATAATATGTTTAAAATACAGACTACTATGTTCACTTAAATGGGATAGCTATTAGACTTTATTGTGTAGGAAACAACTAGTTGTCTTAAGTAATTATTGAATATGCACTATGCAGAATGACTATTAACTACTGAGTGCAGTGTGCAACAACTGCAAGCTATTGTTTCTGATGTAAAGCAGCTATGGAATGAGTGACACTATTATGCTGACCAGCTGTGTACAGTGCATCTCATTGCACCAATGCAGGCAGCTGTCCATACTACAGATATTGCAAATTAGGGTTCCTATCAGAAGACCGAAGATGCATTCTGTTGAATGTGTCTTGGTCAAACTGTAAATGTCGAAAATGCAAAATGACGAAGCTGCTTTTAAACAAATTCTTTCCCTGGGAAAGAAGTCGCTTGGGCGCTTCCATCACTTTGCCATTTTCAGCACTGTAGTGTGATCTTGGAGTTGGTATAGTTAAGAAGGGGGGGATGTGGGGGTGAATCCCCCCACTTAGTGTTTAGTGTTTTTTTTTTTGTTTGTTTTTTTGGGAACAGTGATTTTTTTCCCTGGGAAAAACAATCTCTGTTCTGGTAGTTCGCTCATTTACGTTTTCGCTGTTTTGGGTTCGTTATAGCAGCATTCGATCGTTTGAACGTTCGCTGTTATAACATAGACCCGCAAATTATACCAACTAATAGCAGTTTAGAGAGGTTAGGTGGTAATAATAAAAATGTATCTCAACATACTTGTGTCTGTGCAGCTCGCAGTTAAATGCAGCTGAACTATGTGCAAATGTGGGCTAGATATACAAATACAGGAATGTTAAAAATATTTAAATGAGTTCCCTGGCCAGGAGCAAACTGATCATTTTCAATGTTCTGTAGTCATATGAGACCTAGAAATTCCTATGTTATTTCTTCATTTTCACTAGAGTACAAACCAAAGAACATCTTAGGGAGATTTCTGGAAAGCCACCAAAACATACACAGCTATTATAGTAAAATTTAATAAGAAAACAAAGGTACATAGCCCAGATTTTGGGCTGTTTTATAGTGAAGCCTGGTAGAAAAGTGCTGCAGTCTGTAGTTTTGCATCTTAAGAGTATAGCAACTTGTTGCAAATGAGCTCTGTGTTACTCATACGTGGGCAATATACAACAACAGAGAAAAGCTGAAAATATTCAAATGAGTACAATGACCAACATCAAACCAATAGATTTCTGCAATATTAAGAGGCCTAGAGAAGTACAGCAGTGTGTGCAGTTTTCAATAATAGCAGATGTTTAATTGATCACTGTTGCACTACTCTTAGGTATATGTGTTGTATCCTGTAAACAGTGATTCCTGAAGGAATAAATCACTAATGTTTATGCTTCACTTTGTACGCATTTAGCACCCTCCCATTTGGAACAAGTTTTGTGAGGTATTAATGAAAAAATTAAAAGAGTCTACAGAGACCTTAATAGCTGGTAAATTGAAAATCTGAGAAGGGATGTAAATGATTATGATAGCAGCTCTGCTTTCCAAGGAGCCAATAAGAAATGACATCCAGGGGGCGGGCATTCCCAAGAGAAGGAGGAAGTGAAGCAACAGCATAGAGTTTCGTTCCCTTCTTCAGAGGTGACCTGTAGTTCTTCTGAGTGTAAAAGTGAAGATAGATCCGATTCACCTCTAACCCGTGCTCAATAGCCGAGTTATATGAAGGAAAATGTTCCGGGTGGGAGATGGAATGGAAATTCAGCGAGGAAGAGAAAGTATCCAAAAGCGATGAGAGGGAAGCAGCCCTACAGATGTGACTGACAAGAAAAAAAGATGGTATTGACTCTGGGACTTTTTCTGTTATTAATGAATATAAAACTTTGGTTTTAAATATCTCTGGCAAAGAGTTGACAGAAGTGGAAGTTTCTGTATTAAACCATGGTTTAAAGTTTATTCCCAATGGTTCTTCCTAGATCACATATACTTAAAATGGAAATATTTAAATTTGTTAAGAAATGGGATTTATCTCATTATTTTTCGAATAATAAGATTAATGATTTGGAATTGTATGATTCTTTTAGTACTGCTGAGGAAAGTGTTGAAGATGATTTTTTTTCTTGTGATTCTTTTATTGAAGAAAATGTAGTTAATAATGCTTATTATTTAATGGATGCCTTGGATGTTCTGTACAAATGTGATTTTATCCCTCCTTTTATTCATGAAGGGATAAAAAGTTTTTCAACCGTGGTAGATTTTGCTGTGGAAAGTGAATATAAAAAATTTGTGAAACATAGGGGGTAGGTTAATTATAATCTTACTAAAGCAGAGTGGTTGGCCCTTAAAAGTTTAAGTCAGTGGAAAGATTCGGTATATAAATCAGCGGATAAGGGTAGTAAAATTGCTGTTATGCACCACTTGCAGTATGAAAAAATGTGTTATGATAATTTGAATGATTCTAGTGTTTATTAAATAGTTACCATGGTTGAATATCAAAATGCACTAAAGAATTTTGAATGTTTGATATAAAATGGGTGCAGACTGAAATATTTTTCTGTTAAAGATGTGGAGAAGAAATTTTCAACTAAGGGTTGCACTTTGGCAACCTTTTATTGTTTGCCCAATGTCCATAAAAACTTAATCTCCCCCCAAGTCGACCTATAGTGTCAGCAGTGAATTATTTTTTACATGGAATAAGTATAGTTTTAAATAAATATTTTTTAGCAGCAGTAGTAAAACTAGATTCTTATATTCATGATAGTTTTGATCTCTTGGAAAAAAATAGGAAAGTATGCTAGATAGAGGGTTGTTATTGGTTAGTCAAGGATGTTAAGTGTCTTTACACAAATATTCAACACTATGAAGCATTAACTGTTTTTGGGGGGGAGGTAGTCCCTTTTCTAATTTTATAATTGAGATGGTTTATTTTTGTTTATTGAATAATTATTTTGAGTTTAATCAAAACGTTTATCATCAGATGAATGGAGCAGCAATGGGGGCTTCTTTTGCCCCCATGTAAACAAATTGTTTTATGGGCTTATTTGAAATGAAGTTTTTGTATCATATGGATTTTTTTAAGAAGAATGTTGTTAAATATATTAGGCTTATTGATGATTTAATGTTTTCATGTAATGGATGACAAGATTTGGTGCAAACTTTTTAAAATTATTTACAGCAGAATGTTTTTGGTTTACAATTTGATGGGATTCAATGTGAAAAAGGTGTTTTTTATTTAACTTTGGAATGCTCTGAAGAAAATTATATTAAAACCAGGGTGCATAAAACATTTGGCAATGATGTGGATTTTTTAGATGCTATAAGCTGTCACCCCCCCCCCTCATTTATTAATGTATTACCCTATGGGGAACTGTTATGTATTAAAAGGCTTTGTAATGTTTCTGAAGAATTAAAAGTGGAATTATCTAGAACATGTGATATGTTTAGTCAAAGGGGGTATGATTTACAGATTATAGACACTGCTTTGTCTAGGTTAATGTTGGAAGGTCAGAATGATTTGAAACCCCATAATCCATGAATAAGAAAGACAATTAGTGAGGATAAATAGTTCCTGTAGATAAGCTTTATTTTGTCACTATGTATTCCATAGTTACAGAGATGGTTTTGGAAGGTATTACATTTTATTGGGATTTTTTATTTAAATATAAGAATCTAAAGTTTTTACCCAGTAAGCCTTATTATTCATACAAGAAAGGCCGGAGTATAAGTGACATGAGTGTACATAGTTATTATGTTACCCCTGGTATGAGGTTGGTGGTAGAACCCAGAGATCTGGGTACTTATTTGTGTGTTAATGGTTTAACCTGCAAGCATGTGGCTCATTGTTTTGATAGAGTTAATAATGTTAGATTTATACCAAAGCTATTTTTAATTGTAGTACTGAGGGCATTGTATATGCCTTGAGATGCCCCTGTGGTCTGTTCTATATAGGGGAAAGTAAGAGACCCTTTAAAGTAAGACTACAGGAGCACCTTAGAGATATTAAAAATAAGAAAGTTGAGAGGGTCTATATTAGAGCACCGAACTTTCAAAATTTCGAGTGTTCTAATATTGAACCCTATCAATCAAAAATTTAAAACATTGAACATACAAAACAGGAAATTTTTATCTAGGGAAAAAAAATTGCTGTTCCAAAACACATACACACAACACAAGCACACCAAACAAACAGCAATCCACACACATACACCTAAACTCTTACACCTAACCCTACACTAAACTATATATACACCACTAACTATCCACTTACCTTAAACCAAAGCCTAACCCTAAGGTCCATCACTATCGCACAGTCACCTCACCTGCGCCCTAACCCTAACTCAACTACCCCGCCCTAACCCTCACGTCCACACAATCACACATTTACCTGACCCGCGCCCTAACCCTAACTCACCTAACCCACCCTAACCCTCACGTCCACACAATCACACACTTACCTGAACCTGACCCATAACTTTCCACCACAACATTGAAAATACCGAAGCAACAGAAACGGACAACCAAATTCTTTCCCTAGGAAAAAATTTGTTTTTCTGTTTCTTCGACATTTTCGGCGTTCACTGAAAACAGGTCGATATTAAAACACTCGACATTTTGAATGGTCAGTGTTCTAATATAGACCCATTTGAGAGCCCTTTAGCTTTGCATTTCTTGATCTGCCATGGGGGATAATGGCTGTTTACAACAGATGATTTTAGAGAAAGTGAAAGCTTCTGATGTTGAACAACTAAAAAACAAACTGGTATATAAAGAAACTATTTTCAATTTGAAATTTGACATGCTGACATCTGCTGGGTTAAACTCAGAATGTAGTTGGAAAATGCTTATTTAATGTAATTAATGTTTTTTAATTGCTTGTAATTACTTAACAAGAGAGGGTATTTAAATGTGTCTCAGTGTGTGTTTCTTTGTACTCTTGAAAGGCTTTGTGCCGAGGTGCTAGAGTTTTTTGAATTGTATTAAAAGTAATTTTTGCTGGTCATGGTGGTTTTATTATTTTGTATTTTTTCTGTGGTTTATTTATTATTTTTCCAAAAAAAAGTCCAGACGAGAATCACTGTAGTGAGTACTTCTGAATCTTCAAAATGACACTGGATATTAATAGAATGGGTGGAAAACATACAGGTCGATTCCCATCCAAGGAAAAGAAAACACATCTGTCTTTGAGGTCTTCTTGCATGGAGTCCTATAGTAGAATTTTGCAAAATGATTGTTGTGAGTGGAGGCAAAAAGATGTATTTGAGCATTTCCCTACAGCCAAATCAGTTCCTGGAAGATACCTGGATTCACTTTCTAGTTGTAAGGGTCTGCCAAGTCCTGCTCAGCTTGCCTGCCCCACAGTATTGCTCTGACAGTATGTAAGATGTCTGTAAAGTGAGATTGTGCTGAAAAGCTATATCTCATACACCATGAGATCTGGCTCCCCTTGTCTATTTGTGTGCCACATCACTGTGATGTTGTCTGTAAACACATGTAGTACTCCTGAAAATCACCACAGGTGATTGAGAGAACTGAGAACATTCAAAAGTGCCAACATTTCTTTTGCATGTGTATTGGTTTGTCTTTTTAGTTCCAAAGAACCTGCACTTTTATCACCATAGACACGGCACCCCAAGCAATGTCTGAGGTCACTGTTATTTCCAGCTGTGCTAGAGCTGGAAGTAAAAACTGGAGACCTGGATTCTGATAAATTTGCTTCCTTCACCAGGAAAAAAAAGTCTTCCTTTTCCCAATTTCAAAACTGGAACCTGGAATGTCAAGTAATGTTGATGTTTGGATTATACAGATTTTAGGTACCATGAAAGTTTTTTTTTTTTCAAGTGGAGTCTTGCTAAAGGGATCACAAGAATCATAGTAGCCATGGGACCTGGAATCATGAGCATCTTGAGAAATTAATTCTCTAGCTGGGAAAGTAGTCTTGAATGAAAAAAATCTCAGGGATAGATCTAGATAAAGCCATACTTTTTTCATGTGGAAGAAAAGTTCTTTGAACTGAAGTATCTAGGAGACAATCCAAGAAAACAATATTGTAAGTAGTAGTCAAACAAGACTTTTGTATGCTTTCTGGGAACCCCAATCTGTATATGAGATTCCTCCCCTATGTAAGAGGCCCCTGACACTTTGAAACAAACACTACAAAGATAAGCAAGTCATCCAATTAATTAATACCTTGCAATCTGCAAAAGGCTATCAAAGGAGCTAGAAGCTTTGTGAATACCCTTGTAGCACTGGATAGATCAAATGGTAATGCAGAGAACTAACAATGTGATACAGATGCAGAAAACCTTAAGAAATATCTGAAATCTGGATCTATAGGAACATAATGATATGCATCTTTAAAATCTAAGGTCAACAGAAAACTCAAATGGGGGATAAGGGTAACAGGTTATGAATGTTGGAGGTTGGCATAATGGTTAAGGTGTTTACCTTACAGACACAAGGTGCATGGGTTAATTCTCACATGGGGTAATTTGCTAGGCTTAAAATGCCTCACATAGACAGTTAGCCTAGTACTAATCTATGAAACTATGAAGGGATAACATTTTGAACTTTGACACTGCCACAAATAGATTTTAAATGTAAAGTTACAGACCTTGAATCTTCTTACTTTGGCACCAGAAACATTCTTAAATAAAACTGTTCTCTTAACTAAGGAGAAGGAACAGCATTTTTCTCCCACAGAAACAGGAGATGCTGAATGACAGGAGGAAAAAGAAGAGTTCATACTAGAGGATGAGAGGAATCCTTCAAAAAGGATGGAGAAATATTCACTGCCATCTGTAACCTTGATGGGTTACTTTCAGAACCTATATGTCTGAAACTAACTGTTTAGACTTTCTGAAAGGAATAAGTGGTTGTCCAGGGTGGGGGTGGAGATACATGTATACAGTCAACCAGACTGATCAGACCATCCTTTGTTCTGTGAGTTCCTGCTTTTGTTGTGGAACCATTGCATTTTAAGTCTTTTTTTACCAGCAGATTGTTGTGTTTATTTATGTTGTTGTTTGTTAAGAGAGAGCATTAGTAGAGAAGGAAGGCCCTACCTCTCTTATCACAGTATTTAAGGACCTGTGAAGCAGATGGTCCAAAAATAAACTATCCATCTAAAGGAGAGTTCAAAAATTCAGCTTTGACATCCTCAGGAAGGTTTTGTGTATGCAGCCAAGCAACTCCAGTGGCAACAGTCCTGGAAGTGTTATCATCAGAATCATAAGCAAAATTCAAACAGTGGCTAACCACTTGAGACACAGAAGCTATTATGTTTCACATACATATTTTTTCCTCCGAAGGGGAAGCAAATGCCATACTATTCCTCGTGTTCTCAAAAGAGGCAATCAGAAACTTTAACATATGAGCCTGACAGTTGAGAATTCTAAAGAAAATAAGTGTTGCAGAAGAATATACTTCTTCCCTAAAATATAAAAGCTTTCCTATATTTGTCAGAAGGTAGAACTGGTATTACCCAGATTTTGAGCAGTAGCTGGCATCACTAGAACAATAGTTGTTGGGTCTGATCAGGGATGAGTGTATAAAAATGTAAAAAAATTAGGAACTTTATACAATCTCTCTGCTTTTCTGAAGACAGCAGGCTGGCTGTCAGGCATATTACAGTCAGTGATAAAAGTATCCACCAATGCTGAAAGAACAGCAGGAATTGGAGTAGATTCTGGAAAAAATAGTTGTAATAAATCATAATATTTCTTCAGGGACAGTGGAATACTATCTTGTTCCCAGTGAAACAACTGATACCTTCTGGAAAGTGTTTCAGAGTATCATTGAAAGAGGTTGGCTGAAACCACACCCTCCTCAGAAAGTAAATCAGTGACCAGAGGAGACAAAATGGAATCTGTTGCTTCGCAATCATTTTGAGGTTCAAAAACGTGAAACTCTTCAGAAAATGAGAATGAAGAATCCATTTTTCTTTTACCAGAAATAGCTAAACTAGAAGGATGAAGACCATGAACTAAACCCTGAGCTAAGCCCAATAAATCACTCCTGTCCAAAGGGAATAAAACAGGAGAAGAGAAATGTCTAACTTTCTGCTTCTTTTTAACAGGAATTTCTGAAGAAATGTATTAGAATAACATACACAAACAACAAATAAAACCTTTAAATACCCATACAGTATACCAATGCACGTGATATCAGTATGGGTTTTAAAAGGGCAATTTCATTTAAACCCTTCCACTTATCGGCTTCCATTTCTATGTCCCCACCCCTCAAATTAACATGAACTAATTGTAGGATCAAGAAAACGAATGATCTTCACCTAATGTAAGAATATGCTTTGCTAAAGCATTAGAAGTTTTCTATTTTCTGATAGCATATATATATTTCTAGGATCCAAGTCCGAATGTTAATGATGTACTTTTAGATTTGAAGTTGCTTGCCAGAAATGTTACACTTAAGGCTATGTTTAACGATACTGGTTTTATTAGTACACTCAAGAAACCTAGCATTTTTGTTCCTATGAATAGCCTACTTACTGAAGCATTTCTTAAAACCTGTGAAGAAGTTTGAATTACTTTATACCCTAAACATAGGTCTAACTTTCATGCTAGAAGTCTAAATCTCAAAATGCACTCACTTGAGGCACTCCTTAAAATGGAGAACATCGATATCTGTGCAGTAACTAAGACCTGGTTCAAGGCTCCAGAGAGCACCCTTGCAGTACCAGGCTATAACTCATACCACACTTTTCGGCAATGTAACCTGGACCAAAACACCAAAGGCAGAGGTGTGTCCATATTCATTAAGGATATTCACACCTCCAGGCTAGTTGCTCAGCATAATGCATCCGAGGTTATCCAAGTGCAACTAACTCTGGGCAAAACTGCAATCCAAATTGTAGCTTGCTACAGATCCCCCACCATGCCCCAGGATTCCCACTTCTCTTTTCTTGATGTACTGGAAAATATTAGGGTTCAACCAAACACCCTAATAATGGGCGACTTCAACTACCCCACCATTAACTGGGAAAACTACTCATGTACCAGCTCCTTAGCTCAACACTTTCTGGAATTCATAAACTCCAATGCCCTAGATCAACTTATCCTCACCCCCACCAGGGGCAACAGTATCCTAGGCCTAGTCATTACTAACATGAGTGACCGGTGTTCCACACCTGAAGTCAACTCCTCATTGGTCTGATCCGACCATAAGCTTATCACCCTTAATATCCACATCCCGCACCCACCCCCCATTAAGGAAACCACAGTAAAAAATTTCTCCAAAGCCAACTTCATGCTTCTTAAGACAAAAGTGGTGAACTTCATGACACCCATGCAGATGGACAATACAGTTACAACTGCTGAATCCTACACAGATGCACTCTATAAGCACTTACACGAGTGCATGGATCGTGCTATTCCAAACAGAACCAAGACGCTATCCTCCAAAAAAAGTAAGCCAATCTGGCGGTCCCCTGCATAAACAAACTGTACAACAGAAGGAAGAAACTGTTGCAAAAGAGAGTAAAATCCTATGAGTGGAGGAGCTCCCTGGTCAGACTCAGTAAGAAGCTGAGATCCCTTATATGATCCTCCAAAGCTAGCTATGAAAACAAAATCATCACTAAATTCAAGAACAACCACAAAGCATTGTATAGCTATGTCAAGAATCTAGATGACAACACCCAGATCTGCTCTGAGTTACAGCACAAAGGCACGAAAATTACAGAACCAACTGATATTGCCAACATCCTGGCAGATCAGTTCAGTGCTAACTTTACCCCCCTCTCACCCCCTAAAGGGCCCATATCTATACAGGAAGAATGCAGAGTCCCTGTAATCACAACTATGCAGGTAAAAGCTGCACTATCTAAAGCCAAAAACACAGCATCCATGGGACTGGACAACATCCCAGGCTGTGTTTTACATGAACTTCAGAACTAACTGGCTCCCCACTTAAGCACCATGTTCAATAATAACCTCACATCAGGCTTTGTGCTCACTGAATGGTGCACAGCAACAGTTATCCCACTCCACAAAGGAGGAGCCACCACTTATCCCGGGAACTATTGACCTATTAGCCTGATGAGCATGGTCTGCAAGGTCATGGAATGTATCATCATGGAACTCATAAACGAAGACATTGGTAACCTCCAGACTCTAGATCCCACCCAGTTCAGATTTGTGAAAGGAAGATCATGCCTCCTGAACCTGATGGACTTTTTTGAGGTAGTCACCAAAGCCGTGGATGAGGGTAAGGTGGTTCACACAGCCTATCTTGACCGCGCCAAGGCTTTCGACACCATCCCCCATTCTGGAATTATAGCTAAACTCACTAAACTAGGTATAAATCCCTACGTCACAAGATGGGTTGCCAATGGGCTCACTGACAGAACCCACACTTTAAAAGTTGCAGACTCCAAATCTGACCTCGAAGCAGTGACAAGTGGAGTACCACAGGGTTCCGTCCTGGGACCTCTCCTGTTTGGTATCTACTTCTCTGAAGTACAGGCTAACACAGAAGGCCTCTGGCTAATGAAGTTCACAGATGACTGCAAACTAGGAGCCATAGTCAGGTCCCCAAATATTGGGGACATCCTACAGAAGGGCCTCACTGTGACAGATGCCTGGTGTCAGAGCCATGGCCTCAAGCTCAATGCCAAAAAGTGCAGTGTCATCCCCTTTGGTAAAAACTCTGTACCCATGAACTACCACATAGGCAGCAATCTACTTAACACCAAATGCATGATAAGAGACCTTGGGACCCAGGTGGACAGTAGTCTCTCCTTTGATAGTCACATCGCCACAGTAGTCAGGAAGTCCTTCTACATGGCACACCTCATCATAAATGGGTTCTCATCCAGGAAAAAAGAGGTCATTGTTCCCCTCTACTCATCACTCATTAGACCAATTATAGAGTACAATGCCCCTTTTGGAATGTGCCTCACAAGACATCTGCAGCAGCTGGAAAGGCAACAGAAGTACCTCACAAAGAGGATTACTGGCCTCAAACAAATGCCCTACACTGACCACCTCAAAAAACTCCAGCTTTACTCTGTAGCATATTGCCTACTCCGAGGTTATCTCTGCTTAACATATAAAGCTATGTCAAACCCTGATCTGTTGGACATGCTACACCTAAAGAAATCCCAATCCCTCCAAGCTACATGCTCTAGGGACTTAAACCTTGTCACCACAATAAACAGGACACGCTGGAGGCATAGATTCCTATCCCAGAGACTTCCTATACTCTGGAATAAGCTACCCATCTATGTCAAGCAAAGTTCTTCATTGGCACTCTTCAAGAAAAATCTTGATTAGTGGATGAGAAATAGGAAATACACCCCGGGTATCACTTCTGTGACTCTGCTGGACAGTGGCACAGGAAAATAACTTTCTTGGGTGGTGTAAGCTATGGAACCTTGCTGGCTAGGCTTACATAGGCCCTTGGGCTGATAGCCTAGTACCTACCTATGAACCTATGAACCTATAATTTAAAACCTGATGAACATAATGGGTGGCATGAATTAATTGCATCTACGTCCTTTGAGATTCAGCCAACAGATAGGGGTGTAGCATTGTTGTTATGGATAGAGGTTTCTATTTAGAATGTATGTTTTTGATTCTATCTGATGCCACACATAAACCTTTGGTTAAATATGAAATTAATGCACTTATTAGGAGAGTTTATGATAATTTATTTGATTGCTATATGAGTGGGCTCATTATTCAACAATTGTTTGAATTTTTTACTATAGAACACCCCTTGATACCAATTATGTATGGACTCCCTAAGATACAAAAAAAACTCTCTGAAGACACCTTTGAGGCCTTTAGTGTCTGGTCCAGGTTGAATAACAGAACCACTATTTATGTAGAAAAAATGTTAAGTCCAATATTAGAGAATATTGATACAGTATTAAAGGTACTACACAGTTTGTTTCTAATTTGTATCTTTGGTCAAGAGGCCATTGTCAGGGTGATTTTTTATTAGTCACTATGGATGTAAATTCCTTTTTCACTATTATTCCAAATTATATTGCTATGGAGCATAATATACTTATTTATAACAAAGATTTAGTTATAGAAATTATAAAATTAATTTAATTTGTTATCTTTTGGATCTTATTTTAGCGAATAATATTTTTACTTTTTATAATACTTATTATTTACAGAGGACTAGCATAGAAATGGGCTCTGTTTGTGCCAATAGCTGCACTAACATGGCTCTAGCCCTATGGGAATCCACTATGGTATTAAATGGATTTTTTTTAATATAATAAATATTGTGGTCACCTTGTGGATTACAAATCTTTTTGATCTGGGCTGGATAGGATATAATGTTACAAGAATTTTTATGTGGCTACATCTTTTTAAAAGTTTAGTGTTAATTATTCGAACAATTCTAATGATTTTTTAGACATTTTATTAAGTAAAAATGATGGTAGGTAACTTACTACTACATTATTCAGGAAAACTTGTAAGAAAAACAATGGTTTACATTGTACTAGTATGCATCTCTTCTATGTACATGGGAACATCTTAAAGGTACAATTCATTAGTGCTGCCAGACAAGGATACCACCATGAATAAGATTTTTTGTTACATGCATAATGATTTTTTGTATAGACAGTATATCCAGCTGGATGTTGAAGAATAAAATGTTAGTAAGTAATAAAAATCATAGGATGAGTTTAACGTGTTCCAATGATATTGGTCTAGTCTGCAATGTCATTAGAAAAAAACTGGTCTATATTAATGACTGATGGGATGCTTAAAGAATTACTAGGTGATCAGCCTGGATTTTGCTTTAATAACCGTCCATCTGTTAAATGAAAGCCTTGTTATAACTTTGCTAGCTCTAAACCTCATTCTGCATGTGATAGATTTGGTACTTTAACATGCAGATCATGTAATGCATGTCAGCATATATATACTACACCTAGTTTCACTCATTTGGTTAATGAACATATATATAATTTTATTTTTATGCTAATTGTAAAAGTAGGGATCTTATCTACCTAGCCACCTCCAAAAAAATGTAAATACTTTTATGTAGGCAAAACAAATTGTACTTTAAGTGAAAGGATCCTAGAACATACATAAGATATTAGAAAGGAGAAAACTTCTACTGCTTTACCAAAGCATATTCTTAAATTAGGTAAAGATCACTCATTTGTTTTCTTGGTCCTACAATTATTCATGTCAATTTGAGGGGTAGGGATATATCCAATCATACTGAATATTTAGAGATTAAGTGAATTTTAGAAATACAAGCCAATAACGAGATGGGTTTCAATGAAATTGTCCCTTTAAAACTCATATTGAAATCATGTGAATTGATATATTGAATCGTTATTTAAATGTTTTAATGTTTTATTTGTTGTTTCGTCAGATGAAGTGAAGCACTTACCTACGTCTAATATTTTTTTTTCTAATTTACTGCCTCGAGTCTTTGAGCTGTGTTAACTGGTCTGTTTTTATATTTTTCTGTATTTTGGGTGTTTTGGACCAATTTTTATCCATTAAGGTAATCGTTTCTTGTATTTTTGTGAAAGGACCTAAATTGGAACCAGTTTCTCATTTTATTGGTTTTGGTCTAAACTAGGATGTTTTGAAGTGTCCACCTCTTAAAGAAATTATTTTTAATTTTAAAGAAAAGATTGCAGGCATGACATTTCATGAACATGATTCCTTAGTGGCAATCTATGTTACGTCTATATATGCAGTCATACCCCAAGATACAGGAAATGAATGGGCTTGTAACATATTGCTGCATAACAGTATATATTCTGAGTGAAGTCAATTTTATAAGTGAATGATTACATCTTGAAGTATAATTATTTTAGAATTATTTTCAACAACAATGTGTGGTAACACTGGGGCCACCATGGCCCTCAATTTTGTGGACATTGTAATGACACAGTGGGAAAAGGAATATTTGTCTAATGTTAATATTTTAAGAATGTTGCATTTTATGAGATTTGTTAATGAACTTTTTGTTTTGTGGACAAGAACAGAATAAGAGCTGTACAAATTTTGAGACTGTAAAAATGCTGATGCACAAATTTTAGTTTTATGTGACTAAGTAAAGATATCAAGTTATTTTTTACACATGCATGCCTTCCACCAAAATTATAATGCTATTAAAAGCAAATACAATGGAGTTGATTATTTGATGATAGTTAGATCAGATAAGAAAGATTTTTGGTGAGAGGTTATCCAGAAAACGTTGTAAATGAACTGATCAGTGGAGATGTATGTCATAGATACAATTGCATAACAAAAGAATAAGATATGGCCATGTGTATTTCTTCAAGTTTAGATAGTGGTGTTGTAAAGAACATTTTGCAAAACAGTGAAAGACTTTAAATGGATACATGGAGAAATTTTGGTTTGTGAGCAGTGCTACATTTTTGTTATCAAAAGGAGATATAACCTTAACAAAACTGAACATAATGTGAGTAATGGGCAACAACATGAGAAAAGGGATAATTATGAGTGCCAATACTGAGCTATGTGTTAAGTCATTAATGAAGATAATATGCAGAAAAATAAGGAAGAAGCAGTCTGCTCAACTGCGAAAGCACTCACCATTAAAGCTGGAAGTGTTTTTATGTACTGGTTCTTCCTCATTTTTCTGCATATTACCTTGGACTTTCTGGTTGGGCCATTTATCTACACCACTGTGTTTTTTGGTTTTCATTAATGAAGATCCCATTTTTTTTGTTGTAACACTAATAAAACTAATGTTTCTTTCTTTTTTTTTTTTTTGTTTTGCTTTATGGAAATTTATGCATGCAGTGTTTATTGTGATATATTCACAATTTGACTATTTTTATACAGAACAAAATCAAACAGAAAACTGAAATATATAATTTACGACCATTTACATACCATCAAGATGATTAACATAGTAACTGCTTTATGTAAGTATGCCATGAGATGCAATGGATTTAAAATTTCTGATTCTATTTTTTATGGCATGCACCTGTGAATATAAGATGGGGATAAAATGGCTGGACTAGTTAGAGTATGAGAGGCAGTTTAAATTAGATGTTTGCAGAAATCATGGTATAAAGCAGTCAGTTAATTTTACTTGTTAATCAAGCAGCTGGAAAACATGTCACATGATTTGATCACATGTAGTTAGTGAATCATTTAAACAGAATTTTGAGAGATGCATTTCATAGTCTGATGAAGATTCAGATCCAGATGCTACATTTAGAAAATAAAGCAATTATAGTTTTATTACTTGTATATTATTTTTGGAGTATGAGTTCTTAATACATATTTTATTAAAGTATATTGCTGATGTTCTCAAGCAAATGCAATAAATAACCTTTGGAGCTGATATAATCACCTCACCATACACAATACCGGACTATACAGTTTGTCATGTAGAATGTGTACTGTTTTTCTATTTTATTTTGTTGGCAAAGGCTACCCTTGGTTAATTTTCTCAGGGCTTAGTATCTCTGCTGTGACATCATGAAAGACTGACCCCACAATGCATCACTATTTAAATTAATGTGCAGACTACTATATTTCCATACTAAAACTACTAAAACAATCAAAAATATTTTAAATTTCCCAGAAGTAATAGTTTTCAACTTGTTCTTGCAAAATGAACACCAAACATTGACAATTAGCATGTGATCATACCTCTCAACTGTACAGGTTTTCACAAAATGTCCAGATTTTTGCCTCATATTTTTGGTGTGTTCCTCCTAAAATCTGTCCCTCTCTGGCAAATAGCTGAGGATTGAAGTTATTAAATAATGACAAACATTTGAGTTTAAGACTCCACATCCTATTATTCTATCAACTTTCTAATTTTGTAAGGGCAATATTTAAAATCTGTCCCTATTTGTCGCCCCATCATTTTACTCTTTGTCCAGATTTTTGCTCTAAAAGGTTGAGAGGTATGCATGGGATGAGGCAATAATCAAACTACAATAGGAAAAATAAGCAGCTCTTCTAAAGAGGTAAGTTTCTTTTGATTACACATAATGGTGTGCAGTTGTATGTAAATTGTTGCTCAGTACTTACTATGACATCATTTTGGTGGGTGGAGTTATATAAATAAATTAAATAACAGTGAAACAAAAATCAAACAGTGCACTCTAATCTAATTTCTTTGTAGAATCACTTGCACCTTTATCATGAGGCACATAATGGGAAATGAAATAAAATTTAAAAGAAAGCTGTAACCAAAACAGTTTAAGTATCATTTTAATGCCAGGTTACTTGTCTGCCTTTGTGAATTAGATTAATTTATTGCTGGTTAATTTCTTCATGTTTAACAACAACTACTACCAATGAGTTAGTGGAGTTGTGAAGGGTCTGGCAGTCATTCATATTTTTGCAAATATTCACTTAATGCATAAGTCATTAAACAAACGGATCATTATTCGGGTTTAATTGCTCTTCTGACTATGCTTTCTATTTAGCCCAATGTCCACACTTCTGTGTAAGGAAGGGAAGGCAAAAAGAAAATTAACGCAAATGGTTTATGAGCATCACTATGTGATTAAGAATAAAAAAAATAATGCATTATATATGCATGTTGCTTAATGTAAGAGTTTTAAAATGTCTTCATTTATTGTTCTGGATATGGTGTGAAACACAAAGATGAAGATTTTGAAATAAACAATATGATTTGGCAACTAAGATTGTAGGCTAAATATGCATCAGGGCTTGATGACACTATTTCCATTGATTGCATTTTGAAGTAAAAAAAAAAAAACTCTAAGCTCTTATATGTATCCATAACTAGGAACTTTGTGGCAGAACTTTATTGGCTGTGATTTCAGAATGTAATTTTTCAATCCTTATTTAACTTTGGATTCTTATATCTGTGCTCATTCTAATGATGTCTCTCAAAATCAAAAGTGATCATTCTGAAATGTCTGTATCTTCTTTCCTGGTGATTTTCATAACTCCATGAGACAAATGCAAATGATAGTGCTGTACTAGGGAAAACCCTCTGGGATTTAGGTTGGGAGAAGATTCATATTCCTCCTCAGAAGTGATTGATTGTCACTGGAAAATGATGTTTCACAGTCTTTTGTGTAAATGTTCTTGTCTGTAATAAACCACAAAAGAAAAGTAATGTTAAACATAAAAAGCTAAAAATGATGTGTAAAGTCGACATTTTACATGTATGTGTTTTAGATCATTTTAAGAATGAAATGTATATATTTAATATGGAAAATCTCATAAAAAAGAAATTGAGTTAGTTTTAAAGTACATCACTTTGAGTCCCTTCAGTCTCTATAATGAATTTAATTGGAGACATTTAATTTTCAGTCAATGTTTTAATTAACTGATATTTGTATTGCTTAATAAATGGTTTGATTGAATCAGTTGATGGTTATTTGTTTTTATATATATTTATACACACACATATATGTGTGTGTGTGTGTGTGTGTGTGTGTGTGTGTGTGTGTGTGTGTGTACATATATATATATATATATATATATATATATATATATATATATATATGGGTTCAGTTCAAAAGATCGAAATACTGAAATCTCGAATTTCAGTATTTCGAGCCCAAGAAGCCGAATCCACATAATAGTGAAAGTTTAGAAGCACGAAGTTCAAAACCTTGAATACCGGAGGTTTTGAATTTTGTGCTTTTAAAGTTCTGCTATGGTTATGTACTCAGGTAAATGTGTGTGTGTGTGTGTGTGTGTGTGTGTGTGTGTGTGTGTGTGTGTGTGTGTGTGTGTGTTAATGGGTTTGGGTAGTGGATGTGGTGTGTGTCAGTGTGTTTTGTTGCTGTGATGTGTGTGTGCGAAGAGAAAGTAGCTTGTGTGGTGTTGTTTTGTGTGTGTTTGTATGTAGTGTGACCTCGGAGTGAGAATATTTAAGTAGGGGGTGGGGTCGCAGCTCCCCCACATATGGCTTGCCCCCCTGCTTTTATGTGGTAGAGTGATTGTGTGTGTTTTGTGGTGGATGGTGTGTGTTTGTGTGTGTGTGTGTGTTGGTGTGTGTGTGTGTGTGTGTGTGTGTGTGTGTGTGTGTGTGTGTGTGTGTGTGTGTGTGTGTGTAGTAAAACCGCGAAATTCAGAAAACTGCGAAAAACTGCACTCAGAAAGCAACTACAAAATCCAAAAGAGCGCAGTAGGCAAAAGAGGGGCACTCCGACCAGTTAGCAAAAATCACGCGAAATTCAAAACTTCCGGTTTTGACTTTCACGGTTTTTAGTTTTTGTTGTTTTGTGGATTCCACTTCCTGGGCTCAAGATACATAAATTCGAGATTTCAGTATTTCGAGCTTCTGAAGTGAATCTATATATATATATATATATATATATATATATATATATATATATATATATATATATATATATAAAATATGTATCTATAAAATATATATATATATATATATATATATATATATATATATATATATATATATATATATATATACTTTGGAAGCTCAAAATTTGAAAACTTCGAACTTCATACGATTGAGACCATAAAATTGAAGTTTTGAAACTTCAAACACTTTAAATGAAGATCGCCATGCAACACAGAATGAGAAATTTACCATTCTCTTCACTGTAGTGTGATCTCAGAGTTTGCATATTTAATTAGCAGGGGGTGTAGACATCCAGAAGGGCTTGCTCCCTGCATAAACCTAAAAAATGTTGTTATTATTTTTTTAATTGAAGTTTCGAACTTTCAAAACTTCGATCTTATGGTCTCAACCATATGAAGTTCAAGGTTTTAAAAGTTTGAGCTTCCAAAGTAATCTCTCTCTCTCTCTCTCTAGATATATATATATATATATATATATATATGTTTACCTTTTTAATGTTGATACCGCTTTACCATTTCGTCACATCATTGAACCTATTTCACGAAATCTGTAATATCGAATGGTCTGAATGTCAGAAAAGAATTTACCGTTGACATTTCTGACCACATCACAAATAACAACAAGTGCTAACATGGGTCAAGAAGGGGGTGAGATTGTACAGATCAGAATATCAGTGTTCGACTTTTTCAGCATTTGGAGGTCAAACTTCGCATGAGAGGTGTAGGGGGGGGGCTTGCCCCCGTTCAGAAACAAAAAAAAGTGTGTTTGTTAGTTTGGCATAATTATATGTGGAAGGGATGTTGTTTTCATGTGATTTGTAGTGTTCAATGTTGTGATACACATTTTAGATGTTATGAAATTCGATGTTATGTTATGGGTTTTTGATGTTTTGGGATTTAGATATTATGGTTTCAATATTATGATTTTAGAATCTATTATCATCTTTCCTCATTTTGCTTCACCTCCTCAAGTTAAATAAATTTCCTTAAACTGGTGGAATGGTTGATGACACTACCCGCCACCTGAAATTTAACAACTTTTACAATGATTCTTCTTAAATAAGAAAAGTATGAGATCTACATCTTAGTGAGATGTTAGAGAAACAATCTAAGGAGTTGCTAAATCCAGTGCCTTGGAAAACAAGGTTTGTTGTCTCTGATTCTGATAAAACATGGCAAAATGTCACAGCTTCACATTAACTCTAATACCATTGCACTTCATTGGATAATTAGAAAAGTTGGAGACAGCACCTGCAAACATGATGACTAACTTTTCCCTTGACTCTTGTCAAATTAAAAAAAATGGTATGAGATTAACATTGTAGTAAGATTTTAGAGCATCAGGTTAAGGAGTGCCTAAATCCAGTGTCTCAGCAAACAAGTTTATATGTTTTTATACTGATAAGACAATGTGAAAATATGCCAGCTTCAGTATTAACCCTAATACTGTACATGCATATGATGGGAAGTCTTCCACAGTAAGGAACACAATGTACAGAACTTTATTTGTGATTCCTATGAAGTCTTTTTGCAGTATAGTCACGTTGTAAAAGTGAACTGAATTAGCTGTAATAATATTTAGAAACACTTATACTTGTCAAAGCATGCCTTTGTTTAGTTCACAGTTTTTCTTTTTTGTAAGGGTAGCAGATACAGCATTCATTTATATAACAGAATCCTCCGTTTGGACCTGATGACCTAGGATGTCTCCAACAGATGAAATTTGGAATACAATAAGGAAAATATGTTTGCTGTTAAATCTGTCAAGCTTTTATGACATAGTATATTTCCGAGGATCATGCGATAATGTTTTAGTACAAAATCTAAAATTATATACTTAAAGGACATGTAAACATTACAGCAATCATTCTTATCTGGAAAAGTCTGTAGGTGCTATTTTAAAACATTGGAGAAGGTAACAGCATTGTGGTCTGACTTGATCTAGCCTATGTCAGAAGTACAATTATTTTCACTAAAATAAATGCATCTAAATCAGATCCTGTCATGTTTTTTTTTGCTACAGATTCTACTCCTGCCATGTAGGTGTTTGAAGGAATGTTAAATACCTTCCAGTCAATTTTTCATATCCTTTTTTTTTCCAAGTGTACCCTAAGTGAGCACCAGAGTCTATAAGAGCATTTGCAGCTCCAAAAAATATGGAGCAGGTCAGCATTGTGATTGATACAGTGGGGACAGAGGGGGAGAGAAGAGGAGGGATAGATTTTAGATAGTATGGCAGGGGTGAGGTATGTGTTGTTAAGATCATAAGTTGGGTGTAGTTACATTTTTAAGGGGATTAAGTTTCAAGGAGAGTTGAATAGCTTGGGAGATTTGTTTAGAAGTAATGGAGGGATATTGGTCTTTCCAGTAATTTACTGAATATTGGGATACTTTATTTGATATCCTTCAAGCTTGATCTCTGTTAATTTATCTATTTTGTTGGACATAAGGTGTACCTGTAAATAGTTATTTGTTATATATAAGTCTATATTACTTTAATTGTTTTGATTGTGCATTGTCTATTACCATTTTGTATTGCATTATTAAAAATTGTTAATAAAAAGATTTAAAAAATACCTTCCAGTCAAATGACTGAACTGTGCACATATGTGAAAAGCAACAATTTATATTTGCTCATGACTTCATTCCAGCTTTTAAAGATATCAGAGAGTCTTTAAGCCATCTGGCATAAAGAATATGAGTTGTTATAAGGATGTTATAATGCATAAAATGGCGGTGCTACGCGAAGCCAACTCCACATGTTATAAGGATGTTATAATGTATAAAATGGCAGTGCTGCGCGAAGCCAACTCCACATGTTATAAGGATGTTATAATGTATAAAATGGCGGTGCTACGCGAAGCCAACTCCACATCCTTCATCGTTAGACTCTCACCTGAGTTTGTTCAACATGAAGTGTTATGGTTTTCCTTTAACTGTTATGCTTTTACTGCCAATAAGATATTTCTCCTCCTGGCACATTTTTTCCTTTATTGAGCCAGACTATAATAGCTACAGAGATGAATAATAGTTAAAAAACAGAGGCGTCATAGCACATTAAACACCCTGGTGATGCAGTATGCTGGTGATTTTTTTTTTTTACTTTTGCAGAAGTCATTCTTGAAAAAAAGTGTCATTAATGACTTCCTCTACAGCCAAATTTCACTATTTTAGATGACAAAACATTTATTGCTTCTAGAGGTACTGTCCGTGGGAACTGTCATGTCTTTCCCAAAAACATGTAGTGAGACTGGCATGCCTCAAAAATCAATCTACTTCTCAGCATAAAAGCACATGTTTCAAAAATCAAGCCACTTCACAGCAAAAGAGCATATAACATAGATAAATATTAGACCATCAAGATTAGGTGGACGCAACTCACTCTGATAGTCATCAGAAGGGTGGAGATTATTCTACAAAGGAATTCAGGCATCACAAGTGGCCATTAGCTAGAACAGATGCTAGTTATCTACTGAATGTACTATGTTCTTCATCTGTAACTATGTTTGTAATATTTTAATTGCTAGGATTCTTAATCTGTAACTATGTCTGTAATATTTTAATTTGTGGAACTTTTCTTCCCGGGCCTCCACTGAAAATGGACCAGCGTCCAGTCGGACATTTCCGGTCAACAAATGTAAATAAATAAATAAAATACCTGTAACAGGTATAAAGCTTTCAGCAATATCTTTTTAAGATGAATATCCAAGCACTCACAGACTATATTATGATAAAATGTGAAGCTTTCAAATGTTATCTGCTTGGTGTATTGCCCTGGACTTATAACTATTATCAAGTCTAAGCACACAACAGCAGTTTTGAATTGTTCCAATGTATTTTGACACTGATGCACATTTCCCATGATATACCAGGCGTGCTAAGTAATTTAATTTCACTTCTTTTAATTACTTCTAATCTCAGTAGCTATGGATGGTTAGAAGCACAGCTGCATAATGATAACATCACCATTATGCAATTGCTAACTGTGAAATATGCAATGGGCAACTATGTCAGTTTCTTTTAAAGAACAAATGAAAGATGACTTTCCTTCCAAACAATATTGAAGGATAGACTTATGACTCAAGAAAGAAAAATTACAATTATTTGTTCAAAAAAAAAAAAGGCAGAGAAAATGTGGACAAATGAGGGAATCATTATGGAAAAAATAAAGGCGAATTACAAATGCAATACTGAAATACTCAAGTGACATATACAAAGATCAACAGGACCAACCTGTCTACTTATTAACATATCCTGTGCTCAGATCGTCATTAGAACCTGTCCTGCATGCTACAGCCTTATGTAAATCACTTAGTTTTCTGAACTGTACAGTTTTATTGAGTTGTCCCTGTATCTTGCACTCTTATTCTCTCTCATATAAGTGTGTCTATAAATATATATATATATATATATATATATATATATATATATATATATATATATATATATATATATATATATATGCAGGTGAATGTACAAATGAGTGAAACCTCATTTGTGTGAATAATATATGGTTGAATTTTGATTTATATAGTCTAGTTAAGCAGGAATGTGAAAACTAATGTTTGAATGAAAAAGCATTGGCTGTGAAGTAAGACTGTATTATAACAATTGTATATATGACAAGTGTTTGTGGGTTAAGGTTAGAGTAAGGGCTAGGTAAAGGGATAGCTTCAGTACTGTGCATGTTTTGTGTTGTGTGTCTTTTCTGTGTCTTTTTTTCTTGTGTAGTGGAACTGTTAGGGAAAGGAATTTTAGTAACATAATGTACAGGGTTAGGGGCAGGTGTAGGGGTAGAGTTATGGTTAGGGTTAACACACATGAGAAAGATGGTGTAACTGATTAAAAATCAACTGATCGAAATGTATAATCTTTGTCAGTACAAGATTATAGTACAATGGGTGTCAGGGAATATGCCCTTTCCCTGCTGTGCAATCCTGGAGCTGATATATATATATATATATATATATATATATATATATATATATATATATATATATATATATATATATATATTTATTTATATATATATATATATATATATATATATATATATATATATATATATAAAATTAACATGGAGCCCAGGTGGGCTTGACCTCCTGCAAAAACATTGCGTGGTTTAACTGTTTTCATCCTTTGTGGATCGATAATTAGTGTTTCAAGGTTTAGGTGTAGATTATTATTGGGCTCAGTAGTTGCTTTTTGAATGGAAGGTTAAGCTTCCTATATCTATATCCATATCTATATATCTATATCTATATCTATATCTATATACGGATGTACACCCTAATATCAAAACTTGACTATACTGAAAAACAATTGATTGAAAACAACTGGTCAACTGGCTACTTATTGAAAATCAAACAAAAAAAGAAAAGAAATATTATTTTCTTCTGGGACACCCCTTCTGATAACTACATATACCAACTCAGAGATTGTTCTATGAAGTTGTAAGGGCAAATTCCCCAGTCCCATTATACCATGATCTCTCACAGGAAAAAAGCTAGTATATTTGATT